>NW_022631181.1:0-471223 GCF_010015895.1 Lontra canadensis
TGCCTCCGTGGGCGACGCAGGATGCTGCAAGGACCAGGCTACGTGTCCAGAAGTGGGGTAAGAAGAGTGACCCCGGGGCTCGATCCTGGGCCCCTGGAAAGCAGGGCCCAAGAAGCAGCAACTCTCCCGCAACACTTCTTCTCTTACGCGAGGGAGCGAACGCCCAAAGCCTTGCTGGGTAGCAACAGGGAAGTGCGGTTCGCGCCTAGCGGGAAAACCTCTGCAAAAGCTCAGCATTCGCTGGGAACTATGTGTCGGGTCTTTGGGCTCCTGCTGTTTGCCTCACGCAGTGCGGCATGAGAAACCAAACAGGGCGGCAACCATTCTGCTTCTTGATCAAGCTTACCCGAGGGTGCTCTGTCAACTCCACTTTTTGTTAAAACCCAAAGCCTTCTCTCAGATGATTAGGGAAGTGCCCATGCCCTGACGGCTTGTGCCTACACCGGAGGGTCAAGTGGGTGCCGCCAGCATGTCTGGTGCTACGCCAGGCTTCAGAGACAGACAGTCGTTTCACCCAGGGGCCTGGAAGCCGAAAGGGACCATGCGGCCCTCCATTCAGAGCAACACCGTGCTCAGGAAACATGTCATCCCTGAACGACGTGCGTGAAGAGAGAAGTGTGGCTAGGAGAGGAATTGGCCCGCTTCCTGAGGACAGAGCGCCTGGCCAGTGGGGCCGGCCTCTCCCAGAGCAGCACCTCCAGTCTTACACGGGGAAGCGGTTTGCTGCCCCGGAGTGTGTGGGAACACCCCAGGTCAAGCCCCTTGACCTCCCTGTGAGAAACAAGTCTGGGTGGAATGCCAACACCGTCCCCACACACGTAGCTCCACAGACAAGGATGCCTTCTCAAAGCTTATCCTGGAAACCTTGAGGAAGCACCACCGCCTTACCTCCCAGAAACAAGCCTGAAGAGAGCTGCCTTTCGCGTGCGGGCCTCTTTCCCGAAGACAGAAAAAGTAGCCCTGGCGGTTTGGTGTGGAAGCCTAAGGAAGTCTGCCCGCCGGGACTCGGGTCGGGGGCCTTTTGAGAAGGTGGCCCCTTGCCTCAGCCACACTGAAGCCCCTCCCAAGGGCGTTGACTGGGGCTTGTGCTGCGACCGTGACGCTGGACCCACAGCAGAACAAACAGTCTCATTCTGAGGGCGCGGGCGCACTTCTGACAGCAGCCCCGCTTCCCTCAGCCCGACACCCGCCCGTCTGTCTGCCCCACAGGGGCAAGCTTTGGGTGAGCACAGTGCTACACACCTGGCTCATGGAGAGGACAGGATGGTGACGCCGGTCTTCAGGCAAACCTCTCTGGTGGCGCCCTGAAGATTGAGGCCTGCCTGTAATGGGCAGTGGACGCTCAGAGCCAGTGTCAAGGGCTTGCTTCGGGACGACGCATTGGCCCAGCAAGCCCCACTCCGTCCCATGAGGATAGAAGCGGAGGTGACACCTAGAAGCCCAGAGCAAGGCGCCAACCCCTCAGCCCCTTGAACGAGCTCCACAGAGGGGGCCCTGTCTGCTCCACGTCACCCTAAAGCCCAAAGCCTTCTCTCAGAAGTGGACGCAAGTACACACACCCTGATGGCTTGGGCCTCCACCCCAGGGACCTCTGGGTCGCACCCGGGCTTTGGTGCAGAAGCATAAAGAATGTTCCTGACCATAGGGTTGTAGGACATGTGAGAAGATGGCCCTTCACTCGGCCTCACAGAAGCCCCACACAAGGGCGTCGAAACCGGCTCTAGCTGCTACCGTGCCTGCGGGACCCTTGCAGAACACACTGCAGGTCTGATTGCGGGGTGTACTTTTTACAGCAACCCCGCTTATCTCAGCCTGACCGTCGCCATCGTTGGGCCCCCCTGGAGCAAGCATTAGGAAAGCACTGTGCTGCATACCCATCTCACGCAGAGGACAGGTCATTGACGCCCTCCTTCAGGCACACATCATTGGATGCAGCCTATGCAGGGAGACCTACCCGAAATGGGGGGGAGGGCGGGGCTGGCATGTAGGAGATGTGGAAGCACAAAGCAAGTTCCACGGGAGTACATCGGGCTGTTGCAGTTACCCTGCCTGCCACACTCAGTCCTGTGAAGATAGAAGCAGTTGTGACACCCAGAAGCACAGAGCAAGGTGCGAACCCCTCACCTCCCTGAAGAGCTTCACGGAGGGGATGCAGTCAGCTCCAGTTTCCCCTAAAGCCAAAACGACTTCTCTCAGACGCTGGTGATCATACACTCACCCTGAGGGCTTTGGCTTCCAACCCAGGGAACTCTGGGTGCCGCCAGCACCTCTGGTATGATAGCGTGTTTCAGGGAGACAGTTGTTTCACACAGGGGCTCGGAAGCCAAACGAGCCAGCGAGGCCCTGAAATCAAAGCAACACCATTCTCTGGGAAAAGCCTCCTCCCCCAGTGTCCGTGAAGAGAGAAGCGTGGATGTGCGAGGAAGCAGCCGCTTCCTGATGGGGGAGCGCCCGGGTTGAGGGGCCTGTCCTTGCTGGCTCAACACCTGGCGTGGTACACAGGGGAGCGGTTTGCTAACTCAAAGTGTGTGTGAACACCTGAGATAATGTCCCTCTGCCTCCCTGTGAGAAAGAAGTCAGTGTGGGATGCCAACACTGTCCCCGCACTCGTGGCTCCACGGAGGAGAATGCCTTCTCAAAGCTGAGCCTGGACAACTAAACAGAGAACCACAGCCTTACCTCCAAGAAACAATCCTGAAGCCATGCTGCCTTTCACGTGCAGGCCTCTCTTGCGAAGAGAGAAAGATTCGCGTTCCGGCGTGTTGGTGCGGAAGCCTGAGGAAGGTACCCTGCCCTCGCATCAGAGGACATCAGAGTAAGCTCCCCTTGGCTCCGCTAGGCCAGAAAGGAGCAACGGAGGAGCACGCCCGCAGCTCCCGCGTTGCCCGTCTTTCACGGAAACAGCACATTTTCCACACAGCCTCCGGGAAGTGCAACGAGCATGCCATGGCCTGAAGCTTAAGAAACAACTCTCCAGGGGCAAAACCTCCTCACGCGAAGACTTTCCAGGAAGAAGGAAGAGTCGCCCTGCCGGGAAGTGGCGCACATCCCGACGTGGGAGAGAAGGGGCTCAGGGGCCAGCGGCGCTCAGGTCACCATCTGGCATCCTAAAGGGGGAAGCCATTTCCGTGGGTACATGTGGAAACGCTTGCAGAAATGGCTAGCTGCTGCCCTGTGAGAAAAGAAGTCTATTTGGAGCACAACCACTGTCCCCTGATGCGCGACTCCAAGGAGTAAGAGCTTCACAAACCCCGGCCAGGAAGCCTAAGCCGTGTGCCACGCCGGCAACTACGAGAAACAAGGCCTCTAACCGGGAAGTCTTTCACAAGCTAGGCTCTTTCCTGAGGAGAGAAAGATTCACCACCCATGAACGGTGCACAAAGCAGAAGGAAGGTGGCAGGTGCTCAGCTCAGAGGATCTCCGAGAAGGAGCCCACCTGATCTCGGGCCTCAGAGCAACCCGGCAACCTGACAGGGCTCTGGTGGCTGCGCTCTGCCAGGCCAGTGCCCTAAGCGGGGTCCCTTGCGCCAGGACCCACAGCACAACGCAGACTCCAGTTCTGAGTCCTCCAAGAGCACTTCCGAGAAGCCCCGCTCTCAGTCTGACCGGAGCAGTATGCCCTGGCCCCGCCTGAGCAGGCGTGAGGAGAGTGGCGTGGCGGGTGCGTTTCTCGTGGAGAGCCCATCTATGCGAGGCCCTCCTTCCGAAGAACGTCCTTGTGGCTCCCTGAGAAGAGAGGCCTTGCGAAAAGGGTGTATGGCAGCGCCAGACAAGTGTCCCAGGCCTAAGTGAATGTTGAGTACAAACATTTGTGGCCACCTTTCTGTCATCAGTAAATCGCTTTTCTCCTAGAATTAAATTAAAAGAATCAAATTTAAAAGGCAATTGCTGCTATGGTAGAGTGAGAGGAGAACCCTTTAACAGAGATCCCATCCGGATCAATCTCACTCCAGAACCGAGTCACCTTGGAGGGAGTGGGAGACCGGAGAAGACTCTCATAGAGGACACATCCAATCTTGAAACTTTTTTTATTTAACTCTCAGGGTTCCACAAAAAAACAAATATGAGAGAGCAAGTCTGGGGAATGAAGTATTTTCCTAATACAGCAATGTTTTGGAGGCCAACTCAATTCCAAACACAGCGTCTGCACCTAGAGACACTGCGTACACTTGGGCTTCTCTGCTCTAGAAACTGTGGGCAGGACTAGATTTTCAATACCCACACTGGAGAGAGGACCAAGTCTTTCTATTCCTTAACCAGATCATAGCTCGGACTACTCTACGAGATGCTGCACTGAGTTTCCCCACTGACTGATTCTACCCCTCAGTGGCAGCTGTGGTTCTGAGTGGCAGCCAGCTAGGACCAGTTTTCCAAGTTAGACGCTCTCGGGAGTTGAGTCTGGCAATGCCTGCAGAAACCTAATGTGTCCCACCTACGTCAGCTACAAATTTTCTGTAATCACATTACACACAGTAAAAGGAAGGAAGTCAAAATAGTTGTAATTGGAAAAATGGTATCCCTTCCACATGTATTTACGTCAGTAAGAATTGTTTTAAAGATCTCAATAAGATAATTTAACTTCTTCTTCCTTCTTCTAGTTTCAGAATCCAGTGTGCATTTTACCCTCAGAGCACATCTCAACTCAGAGGAGCTGACCTCCAGGTGCTCGATGGCCACGGGTGGTTGGTGGCTACAGTATTGGACACCCACGATCAGGTTCAATTCACCAGCTCAGGTCAAGGCTGAATCACCAACCAAGCTTTTTATTCTCATTAGCATCTCAAATATCAGAAGTTTGTGGCCAAAAGTCACTTATCTTTATATTGTGTGTCATTTCCTAGTAGAGGGATGACATGTAGTAGCTACATAACATGTCTATGCAAGCAAAGAAGATTAAGAACCCAAGCACTCAAGGTCATTTGGGTCATTAGGAAACTCCAGTCTACATGTTTTTCTGCAGAGAGTGAGTCTGGCTGAATATTTTAAAGAAGGATGTAGATGTCTTATCTTGAGAAACCCATGTACCTAAAATGTGCTTATGTCTGCGGCCACAAGTGCACCAATTCAGGGCAGAAGGAGTCCCGTGGGGAAGGTTTGTTGTGTCTCTTCTGCTCTGTAGTCCCTCAGAAGAGCGAGATCAAGACCAGTGTTCAGCTGGGGGAGCTGGTGTCCAAGATCAGGGACCTGGAGCCCTGACGGGAACTATCCTCCACTTTAACTCAGGATGTGAAGTTCCAGGGTGAGGCCACTGTACTGTCCTGGGTTCTGTGCCACACATCCAGGGACAAGAGGAAGGAATTGGCCCCTGAAAAGTGAGATGCTTAAACACAGCATCCAGTCAAACCTTACCGTGCAGAAACATTCCTGTGGGCAAGGAAAGCTTTACCACTGCCCCAGCGGAAGGCACGAAAGCTCCTCTCTATGCAAACTCCCACTGGGGAAATTAATGTAAGTAACTGCAGGAGGAAAAGGCCAAATACCACCCTCTAGGGTCTGTGAAGAGAAGGAGAAGGAGAGGAAGAGGGAGGAGGAGGAAGAGTTTCTTTTACAGAAAACTCCCTGGCCAGGGACACAAGCCTTGGAATACAGTTGTGACTTAGTGTCATCAAAAAAGAAAATATGTAACTTTAGAAGCAGTCAAAGTAGGTGTACTGAGACTGGCAGAAGGCAAAAGCTGCTAGAGCTGATGGTTTTTAAATGTTAACAGAACTAAATTTCACCCTGTCCCAGGACACAAGAGCATAAACAGGATTCTGTTTGAGGAAAATAAAAAAGTCAACCTTAATCAACAACAGAAGAGGCAAACGGTCCAGGAGAAGATCCTTGCTCCTCTGCTCAAAATGTAGCTGAAAAATACACATTTTGCAGCTGTATTTTAAATATATAACTTTTTTGGAAGCCAGTCCACTGTCATCATCTGATACTCCACTTCTGCCAGACTTTTAACATTTTCAAGACGTAATCTCCAGTGCCCAAGTAAGAAAAATAAATGGTCTTTAGACTTTAGAACATGAAGGCTCTAAGGGGATTCCGGTTTGATGACATTGCGCACTGGGATTAACTGCCCCAGTCAGAGGGAGGAGGCGAGAGCGCGGACAGTTGTGTTGGCTGACCAGACAGGACAACAACTGAGACAGCTGTCCCCTTCGCTAAGATAACTGGAGTACTTCTTCTTCAACTCGGGTTTCTCTGGATCCACCATGTGTCAGGATCCTTCAGGCTGAAAATCACAGCCACCCAACCCAACAAACAAGCTAAAGCAAAAAAATGAAATCAATTGGCTTAGTGACTGCATGACTGCTCATGAATTCTGCATGACTGCAGAAAATGCAGCCCAGGAGTCCCGGGCTAGGTGCTCAGTGTCATCAGACTTCCACCATTTCCATCACCATCGTCATCGCAGATCTCTTCTCTTCCGTGTTAACTTCATCACCGCCACAGAGGCCCAAAATGGCTTTTAACAGATCAGGGAAAAGAAAAAAAAAAGTTTAAGTATAATCCCCATTGGTCTAGCTCTGAATCACATGCTCCAGGTTCCGAACCAATCACTGTAGCCAGAGGGATGGCTGATGCTGATTGGTCACATCTGGGTCATGTGTTCACTGGTGGAGTTCGGGATGAGGTGTTATTACCCTATAAACCTGGAAGGGTGGGTAATTCCCCACAGGTCTCTTGCTGTAATTGGGAGGAGAGGACTAGATCCTGGGCAGGCAAAAACTGAATTCCAATCCTTCTTGAACATCTCCAGTGATTCTCCTGATATTCGCTTCCTGCTCAGAATTTCTCCCATATGTTTTCCAGTTACCCTTGATAATTTCCTCAACTCTCCCGAGGTCGGGGTTCTGTGGCTTTAGGCTGAATCACCTCAAACATGGCCATGACCCTCTTCTTCCGTTGCCCAAGATGCCCCTATTATGCATTAATGTGCATAATCCCTGCCATAGTCTGAATGTGTGTATCCCCTTAAATCCATATATTGAAATCTTAACCCCCAATGTTATGGTGTTAGGGGGTGGGGCCTTGGGAGGTGACTAAGTTATGATGGTGGAGCCCTCACAAATGGTATAATGAAAGAGATCCCACAGGGGCGCCTGGTGGCTCAGTCAATGAAACAGCTGATTCTTGATTTCAGTTCAGGTCATGATCTCCCCAGTCCTTGCCAGCAAGCCTGTGTCTGGCTCCATGCTTTGTATGCAGTCACCTTGAGGATACACTCTCTCTCTCAATCTCTCTCTCAAATAAATAAATAAATAAATAAATATTTTTTTAAAAAAATAGAGAGAGGGCACCTGGGTTGCTCAGTCCATAAGCATCTACCTTCTGCTCAGGTCATGATCCCAGAGTCCTGGGATTGAGGCCCATATTGGGCTCCCTGCTTGGCTGAGCCTCTACTTCACTCTTTCCCTCTGCCCTGCTCATGCTTTCTTTCAAAAAAAAAAATAATAATAATAATAAGTAGAACCTTTTCAAAAATTAAATTAAATTTTAAAAAAGAGAGATCCCACAGAGTTCCGTTGTCCCTTCCATCATGAAAAAGCAAGAAGGCACCAGCTAAGAACAAGGAAGGGGGCTCTCCCCAGAAAATGACTATGATGTCCTGATAACACTCCATCTGGTCTTAAGGTGTAACTTGCTTCAAGTGAACACACTCCTTACTTGCTAACCTAATGCCCTTGACCTGTAACAGAACTAATGGCCTTGCTTTGAGATTTGCAGGCTGCTCCCCTTAAGGAATGAAGAACCAGAGTTTTCCCAGGCCACAGAGGCCAGCAAGTCTGTTTGAAGCCAGCTCAGCTTTCTGATCAGCCTATTTTTTCTCTTTTGGGTCACACAAAGGACTTTAATGACCTCCTTTGTGGAGCTGTAAACTTTGCCCTCCTTTGCAGAAAGAACAGAGGACTCCTGCACATCACAGAACAAGAATCAGATCTCCTTGTACAACCCCAGACCACCAAGGCAACATTTGTAGCTAGCACAGAGTCTGCACATGATGAAGAAACACTGCAGGCCACTGCACCCCCTTTGCTGATGAATGACCTTAAACTCCTTTAAAAACTCCTGGGCCAGGCAGAAACCTCAGAGTTGGCTTTTGGACAGGAGTCCACCTTCTCCCCAGGTTGCCAGTCTCCTGAATGAAATTCAAATTCCTTTCCAATCGAAACTCATCTCTTCTATGATGATCTTTCAGGTGACAGGCAGCCAGACTTGGGTTCAGTAACAATGCTGACTTAATCTTAGACTTTCCAGCCTCTGGAACTGTGAGCGATCATTTTTTTGTTTGCAACCTATCTAGTCTACAGTATTTTGCTATAGCAGCCCAAGTGGACTAAAGATTTGGACAGTGAGTGGGTTTGGAATTAGAGCACATCACAGAAAACCAGAGAACCCCAAAGACCAGATAGCACTGACTGTCCATCTTGTGATGCCAGATGGCTGGGATCAGTTTCCTCCCAAGCCAGCCATTCTCCCAGTTCTTTGTATCATGCTTCCATCTCAAGACCTACACCATGTGTTTCTCAGTACCAGGTGACAATTAGAAATTGAGATGATTTTATTATTTAAGCAGTTTAGCTTCTTTTGTCTTCAATTCTCCATTCCAGACTATGCTCTGGGATTTGCCTTTCATAACCAAAAAGGCCACTAAAGTATTTTCCTAAACCACAGTCACAAAACACTTGTTTCCTAAGTTAAAACTTAGGCATCCCCCCCCAACCTCCATATTTTGGCTATTGTACAACAATGCTGCTGTCAACCTAGGGTTGTATGTATCTTTTTGAATTAGATATACACACCGCTATGTTTATTGCAGCACTATTTATAGTAACGAAGCTATGGAAGCAGTCCAAATGCCCATGGGTAGATGAATAAAGAAGATGTGTTATGTATATACAACAGAAAATTACTCAGTCATGAAAAGGAATGAAATCTTGCAACTTGCAACTACATGGGTGGAACTAGAGGGTGTAATGCTAAGTGCAATAAACCAGGCAGAGAAAAACAAATACCATATTATTTCACTCATATGTGGAACTTAAGCAAAATAAACAAAGAGGAAAAGAGACAAGCAAAAAAACTGACTCTTAAATATAGGGAACAAACTGGTGGTTGCCAGAGGGGAGGTGAGTGGGGAATTGGTGAAATAGGCAATGGAGAGTAAGAGTACACTTATCATGATGAGCCCTGAATAATGTACAGAATTGTTGAATCATAGGGCACTTGGATGGCTCAGTTGGTTAAGTGTCTGACTCTTGGTGTCAGCTCAGGTCTTGATCTTGGGGTCATGAGTTTGGGCCCCACATTGGGTTCCACACTGGACAAGAAGCCTACTTAAAAAAATAATTGTTGAATTGTTACATTATACAATGAAACTAATATAATGCTGTATGTTAATTATACTGCAATTAAAAAGAAAAATAGGGGCGCCTGGGTGGCTCAGTCGGTTAAGTGTCTGCCTTCAGCTCAGGTCATGATCTCAGGATCCTGGGATCGAGTCCCACATCCAGCTTCCTGCTCAGCGGGGAGTCTGCTTCTCCCTCTACCTCTGTCCCTCTGCCTCCCCCTGCCTGTGTGCTCTCTCTCTCTATGTCAAATAAAAAAATAAATAAAATCTTAAAAAAAAAAGAAATTTTAAAAAACGAGTGCCTCCCAGTGCAAATCAAAACCACAGTGATATATGACTTTAAAACTACTAGGATGGGGGTACCTAGGTGATTCAGTCAGCTGGGTTTTGGACTCTTGATTTCAGCTTGGGTCATGATCTCAGTGTTGTAGGATCAAGCCCCATATTGGGTGTAGAGATTACTTAAATAAACAAAACTTTTTAAAAAAGAAATATATATAATGGAATATTATTAGGCCACACAAAGGAATGAAATTTTGAAATATTTGATCATATGAATGGACTTTGAGAACATTATGCTTAGTGAAATGAGCCAGACACAGAAGGACAAATATTAGAGGATTCTATTTACATTAAGTACCCAGGTTAAGTTCCTAGGGACAGAAAGTAGAATAGAGTAACTGAGGGAGGGGAGAAGGGAGAGTTATTGTCTAATGCGTAGAGCGTTTTAGTGGAAGATGATGAATAAGTTTTGGATCTAGATAACAGTAATGGTAATTATACAACATTATTAATGTACTTGATACCACCTAATTGTACATTTGTGAATGGTAAAAATGATAACTAATATGTTATGTATATTTAATCACAATATTAATTAGTTGATTGATTGATTAGCAACTCCCAAAATTTTGTCATTTTTGCTTTTGTTGATGCTTTTAGAAGAAAGAATTATAGATGGAAATGTATTACCTGAAATGTAGGGACTTAGATATCACAGATAAATACTACAGTCTGTGATCATGCGTGTATTCACTATGCAAGCATTTACTGAGCACCTACTATGTGCAAAGCACACACCATGTTAGGAATTTGGGGAAGAAGGGTACAAAAACAAATGAATTTCAAATTGTGCTCTGAAGGTAGAATTGTCAGATATAGCAGAAAATAAAAGCACAGCATTGCTCATTTACGTTTGAATTTCAGATAAGCAACAAGTATAATATCCCATGCAATATTAGGAATGCCCTTTAACTAATTGTTATTCATTGTTTATGTGAAATTAAAATTAAATGAATGCCCTGCACCCCCGATGGAAGAAATTTATAGTCCAGTTAGAGAAATAAGACATTCACAAGTCACCAGAATACAAAGTACAATGAGCCGAGCATCAAAAGGTCAAGGGCTGTGAGAACTTGGAGGTAGAAAATATTATATTTAATTGTAAATGGTCTGCTACTTTAGTAGACGTATAGTACATATGGTGTACAAATATATGTAGGCTACTAAGTGGAGAAAATGGGCTATTTTCAATACTTTTCTTGTTTTTCTTCCTCCCCTCGCCTTTCTGCTCACTCCACATCCACGCAACAGATATTTGAGAAAACTTTTCCTGTTCCCGGGACTTTTCCCGGCACCAGGGGCAGAGTGGTGAACCAGACAGACATTGTCTTGCCTTCATAGAGTTCACAGTTTGGTAGGGAAGACAGGTAACAACCGGGAAACGTCAAAGAACAGAATCACTTGAGATAGTAATGACAACCATAGGAGAAGGTAGACTGAGTGTGGAGGCTGTGTTGGGGGCTCCGGAAAGGGCTCTCTGAGGAACAGACCCTTGGGCGGAGGCCTCGCTGCTATATAGCTGCCTGTCATGCACACGGCATAGGGAAAAGCCTTTCAGCAAAGGGAACAGTAAAAATCCTGAAGCAGAAACAAAAACTGAGGTCCAAGTGCCAGGGACGTAATTACACACGGTACGTTCTCATTAAACAATCACCTTTTTTTTTCTTTTTTTTTTCCTAGTCCTTTTATTGAAGGGTGTATGCATTTAAACTGAAATAGTTAAATGATAGGCAGCCAAAGAAAGAAAATAAAGCTAGGCATTGCAATAATCCACAAACTATTTGTTAGACTACAGTGATTTTTAGGGTCCATTTTAAGCCCACTTTTCTAAGACATATTTTCCATAATAATAACAGAATAATCCAGAATAACAGAATAAACTCAATCAATTATAACATATCATGTCATTTACATGCATTTATTTGGGATGAAGAGAGATTGCAATTCAGGACCTGCAAGCTATGGCAAAACCATAGACAAGTTCAACAAACAAAGGAGAGGGACTTATTTTATGACAAAGAAGGAGGAAGTTGGTGGGGGGGTGTTTTGAAGGAAAGTCCATCACAGAAAAGCAAGAATTCAGCGTGATGACAGTTTCTCACTGTCTGGGCTGCAGGGGTAGTCACTTTGTTGTAGGAGATTTTAGAAAAGGATGTCCTGGTAAGGGTTTCCTGAGAAGGTGGCATTTGTCAAATGGTACTACAGTGTCTATTTTGTAAGGACCTACTTAGCAAGAGGCTTTCATTAAAGTTTCTGGGACATGGGTTCTCAGTCTCAAGGGTATACAGACACTCAGATTCAGAGGCCCTTTGTAAGGACCTATTTAGAAACTGTCCCTGCTCCCCTTCCCCCAGGGGATTCACTTAAAACAAGTCCCGGAAACCAGCTCCAGGTAACAAAGCCCAGATACAAGTGTGGGTCAGGCCAGGTGGAGACATCCGATCAGTGGGGGGATGCATACTGTCTCCCTGGTTACCAAGGAGTATGGGCCCCGCCCTTTGAGAGCCTTTTGGGTGCCAATCCTAACCAAGGTGTGATAGGCTAAATCAAATGTCTACTAGGGTAAATTGTAACTCAATTGGTCACCTAGCATCACTGTGGAGTTTCCTGTGTGTGTTACAATCCATTGGTCACCTGTGCGTGGCCAGGCCCGACCGCATGGCCTTTGCCCTTAGCCCTTAAAAGCTAGACTGTGAAACAGAGAAGGGTCACCCTCTCTTGTAAAGGTGCGGCCCCAAACGTTCCGTTAGATTCTTGATGCTTGGCACGAAATAAAGCTTTGCTTGACCTTCGCTTTGTATCAGTCTCGCTCCTTTAATCACAGACCCATTATTGGGACATAACAAATTTCTTGGGCCTTTAGCGAAGATCTAATAAGAAAATACATGGATTCATTAAAAAACCTTCAATAGACCCAAAACGGACCCAAAAGCCCTCTACGGAAAGAGGCTCGCCCCGCGCCCACAAAAAGGGGAACGTTGGTCAAGGCGGAATGGTGATGGAGAGGGATGTTGCCCCAGACTGAACGGTGATCCCTCTAAAAAATGGCCCGGGCGAACTAAAAACGTTTGCCAAAGAGGGACGTCAATCCCGGAGGAACCTCGCAGGACCTAGCATCACTCTGCCCGGGATTATGGTTACCCTGGCAACGACGGGGGGGGGGGAGGGGCGGGATGGGAGGGGGGCTGGGCGGGGGCAGCGCCGGAAGGAGCTCCTCCGAACGGAAGCGGGGCTTTCGGTGGGAGTGACCTCTCCACCCCAGCGGCCTGGAAAAGATGGCGCATCTTGTGTGCTGGTGGCTCTGCTTCGGCCTGGGCAGCCTTCTGGCGGGGCAGGCGGAGGCCCCGAGCCCCATGGAGCCGCCGGAGCGGAGCCGGCCATACGCCGTGCTGCGTGGGCAGAACCTGGGTGAGCGGCTACCGCCGAATGGCGGCCGGCAGAGGGGACATGGGAGGGAGGGCTTTGCAGCTGCGGCTGTGCTCAGCGCGTCACACTCCGCGCCAGGCTTGTACCAGATAGGCTCTCCTTGTGTGCTGGTTGCATGAATGAGCTCGTTGTTGAGCCCCATCTTTGGCTGCGTGGGCCCAGGCAAGGCAACAAGGGTGTCTTAATGAGAATGCTTAGGAGTGCAGCCCCGTTTTCCGGATGAAGAGGAAACTCAGGTGAAGTTATTTGCCCACGTTTACACAGTTAGGATAGCGGTGGCAAACAGTACTGGTACCCCCCACCACACACACACAGCCTGCTTTTCGAATGAGTATGTTTTCGCTAACCTAAAGAAATCCGAAGGGGATTTTTCCCTTTTACGAAAAAAGGCAAAAAAGTGAAAAGAGAGCTCACCAGGTCTTCTGCAGTGCACACCCCCAGCAGCGAGAGTGACAGCACCAAACTCCGATCCCGAAACAGCGAGAGTGACAGCACCAAACTCTGATCCCGGAACTACACTCAGCCTCTTAGCATCATGCTGTTACAGCTTTGAAATGTGTCTGAGTATCTGTGCGTGTTCTCGATTTATTTTGTGTATCCCTTAGCTAAATGTGTCTTAAGGTATCAGAAAAGCCCAAGGTTATTTTTGGAGTCTGGGAGGCTCAGTTTTTTCCATTTAAATTAATGGCAGCTTTTTTTGCTTTATGCCATTTCTGCTTATGAAAGTTTTCATGGATGGGGCACCTGGGTGGCTCAGTGGGTTAAAGCCTCTGCCTTCAGCTCAGGTCATGATCCCAGGGTCCTGGGATCGAGCCCCACATTGGCCTCTCTGCTCAGCAGGGAGCCTGCTTCCTCCTCTCTCTCTCTGCCTGCCTCTCTGCCTACTTGTGATTTCTGTCTGTCAAATAAATAAATAAAATCTTTAAAAAAAAAAAAGTTTTCATGGGCACAGGACTTTCACAGAACGTAGGAAACTAGCAATGGAACCTAGGTTTTGTGAAGACACCTATTTACACACACAAGTATATATGGTGTACATGGGTTTGGAAGGGGTCCTGGAGCTTAAAGCTTCGCAAAATTCCCAATAACTCTTCCTCTTCTGCCAAAGCCCTTCCTTTCCTCTATTCCTCAGTGATATATCTGAATCTCTGTGCCACATAGTAGTATCATTTTTGGATTATCTTGAGACTCATTTACGTTTGAATTGAATGTCTGTGTTGACCACTTACTGTGTACCTAGAACTCTGCTGCTTAATCCTTTGGAGCAGGAGAGTTTCTCCACAGTGGTACTATGACATCGTGGACCAGATGGTTCTTTGCAGGGGAATAAGATACACTGTCCTGAGCACTGTAAGATGTTAAGGGCATCTCCAGCCTTCACCCGCTAGATGCCAGTAGCACACCTGACTCCCAGTCTGAATAATCAGAATATCTCCAAAGAGTACCAGCTGTCCACTGGGGGCAAATCGCCCTGGCTGAGAACCACTGCTGAACAATAATACTATTCAAAGAGTGGTCTGCTGGCCAATGCGGTTTCCAAATTATTTATCTGCAAAGAGAGGACTACAGAAATTTAGTGTTGTTGTTGTTGTTTTTTAAGATTTTATTCATTTATTTGACAGAGATGACAAGCAGGCAGAGAGGCAGACGGGGGGAGGGGGGGGGACGGGGGTGGAGCAGGCTCCCTGCTGAACAGAGAACCCAATGCAGGGCTCTATCCCAGGACCCTGGGATCATGACCTGAGCCGAAGGCAGAGGCTTTAACCCACTGAGCCACCCAGGCGCCCCAGAAATTTAGTGTTTTTAACAAAATTAACAATTTGACACTGTCACCACATCCAAGCAAGTAGAGGCCAGACCTAGGTGTCCATGGACTGACCTGCTTCATAGATAGAGGGAGCTGCTTACTAGTCATGCACATAGTAATGGCCTGGGACTGGCCACAAGTTATAAAAACTAGTCCTTTACCACAGATAGTGTAGAAAACACTACCCTAGACAATCCTGTGCAGGGGGTATTTTTGTCTCCATCTTTACAGAGGAGAAAACAGAGAGATCGTGTAATTTATTTGAGAACACATAGCCTGTCAGTATAGATGGGAGCCCAGACGGTCTGACCCCACACCTTGAGTTCATGACCGCTGTGCCGTGTTGCCTGTTTTGGTCATCATAACGGCTTTCACCTACCGTCTGCATGTTCTATGTCTGCACTCTGTTCAGTGCTTTTCATAGGATACCACAGTTAGGTTTCAGGAAACCCTCTTGAGGTGGGTTTCACTTGCCACATTTTATAGATGTAGGAAATGAAGTTCGGCAATTGGAAGTGATCAATAAGGAAGGACCCAAGTAGTCTTAGGTTCTGCCTGAGCCTGCCATTCAGGCAACTAATACCATGGGTAAAGTGCGGGAGAGGACAAAGATGAAGAATGGGAGAATCTATAAATGGATAGCTATCCACACGGGCATTATGTACCTAACAGCCCATCATTTTAAACCTTTTCAAATGCTTTTTGAGATTCTATTCTCTACTTCCAGCCTCCTACTTTCTTGCTTTGGGAATTTGGTTGGGGGTTTTTTGGGGGGAAGGTGGAGGGGAGAAAGAGGGTTGTTTTGTTTTTCCTTTCAGAATGTCAAATGCAGGAGAATGGTTTAAATGGAATAAGGCAACTTGAGGTCCAATTACAGTGAGAACCTTAGAAATTCGTGGAATTCAAAACTTTGCAAATAAGGGCAGGTATTTAGATTACAAGGCCTGTTTTGAGATAGGACATTTAGCTTATATGAGTTGTAGGTTGTCTGTATCACCTACATTCTTTCTTCCCCTTCCTCACCAAAAAAAAGTATTTTCTGTATGGTCAGTATTTAAATAACTGGGTTCCATATGGGGGCATTTTTTAGGGGTCACAAATACCCCAGATTACTGATTTAAATAAAACTTTGGTCAAATCTTGTTTTTTCAGTAGGCACACTAGAGAACAGCCATGGTTAGTCTCCCAGTGGAACCTGGGATGGGCCCACATACTTACAAACAAATGTACACTTTCTTGGTAAAGGTAACATATTGAACTCTTGTTAGACCTCTTGTTAGACCTCTGAATCCCATAGTCACACAAATGGGATTGCCCTTCCCTTCCATGGGTTGCTGGTTACGTTAAAGCCTCAGTCCTTAGGTCTAGTCCTCTACCGGGGCTCAACCTAGTTGTAGGTTCCATTTCTCACTTGAGCACCCTGGAGATTTTAGACCTGAAATTTACTCTCTGAAATGGAATAGGTTTGTGAAGTTCATTGCTTCTTGGATCCGAAGACCTTTGTCTCTTCTAGAGATTAAAATGCTTTATTCTTTTTTTCATCTCCAGTTTTTATGAATGGCTTTAAAAACGTTGGGTTCCCTGCTTCTGTTCTTGTCACCTATAATCGGGTGGTTCTCCATGCAGCCAGAAGGATCTGGTTTCCCACATGAATCACATCATTTCACTCTTTGCCTTTGGTCCTCCCTTTAAACTTACAGTAAACCCATGTTGGCATCGTGGTCTACGAGGCCCTGCATGAACTGGCTGCATCCTTCCTCTCTGGCTTCATTTCCTGCCTCGCTTCCTCCCCCCTCAGCCATGCTCGCCTCTTTCTATTCATTGGCTTTCTAGGCTTGTCTGGCCCCAAGCGCTTGCTTTTGCTGACCCTTGGGGCCACAGTGCTATCCCTGCAGATCTTCACGGGGCTGGCTCCTTCCTCTCATCACGGTCCCAGCTTGTGTGTCACCTCCTCAAATGCTTTCCCCACTGCCCTACCTACCCTAACCCCTCCTGACCGCTCTACCCCTATCATTGTCACATTTCTTCAGGCCCTGTGAGCTGCTCTTACTTGTTTACATTTTCTCCCCCACCTAATTGGAAACATCCTTAGAGAGAATCTGTTGGTGTCTGTTTCCCACACACCTGGCACAGTGCCTGGCACTGAGTGGCATTTGGCAAATTATTGGCAAAAAGTGGATGAATGACAACATGGAGCTGCCATTAGGAGGTAACCTGTTTTCCTTTTGCAGTGTTGATGGGAACCATTTTCAGCATCCTGCTAGTGACCGTGATCCTTATGGCATTTTGTGTCTACAAGCCCATTCGCCGTCGGTGACAGCTGAGCGACCAAGTTCTTCCACAAGTATTGGGGGAAAGTATAAATTGTGTTGCACATGGGTCATTGGAGAAGTTGGAATTAGAACTTCACCACTTGGAAATGACCTTCAGTCTGGACAGTTGGTAAATGTGAAATGATTTAGAAAAAACGTCCATCTGGCAGTTATTTTTTTCCTAACACTATAATGTAAATAACTGACTCTGCTTCTTGGTGTTTCTTTGTATATCTGGCTGCACTTAACGCTTGTTACAAGAAAGACCTGAAGCTACAAGTTTCAGTATAAAGATGGGAAAACAGCTAACTATGTTAGTGGTGGGAAAACCACACTGGAAAGGACTCATCCCGAATATTGGAAAATACTCATAAGTGGAAGACTTGACGTGTAGACATTTCGTACTTGAGAACCATTTGGTCACAGTGGGGTTAAGAGTCACCCGTGTTTTTAGTTAGATTGAGCTGGCCTGGAATGCCCTGGTTGCAAAGCAGTGTCAGTTGTGGGGAACTTAGGCCATTGGTCCTCGTGCCACATCTGGGTCTGCACCCAGATGCCCCTGATGAAGTCAGGCCACATTAGCTAGGCCTGTGACCATGAGCACCCTGGGGCTGGAAGGCTCTGAGTTGGGCTGATTACTGGTTGGCCCATCTGAAAAAGAGCTCCATCCTGCTTAAATACACCGAGCTCCCTGGGGCTGCGCTCAAGCCTTTCCAGCCCCTGGCCTAAAGCTTGTGGCAGCTTTTCAGATTTGGAATCTAAAAGAAACTCAGCAGGAGCTCTTTTTAGCTGTGGGTGGGGAGGTCCTCAACCCACAAAAGTGTGTGTTCATAGTAGGAGGCTGAGAGGCAGGTGAATGTGTGTTTACACAGATTTCATCTCAACCTTGAAAATGCTGCTGTTTTGCACTGTTGAAATGGATTTTTTTTTCCTGTTGAAATACTTTCATACTTACAAAGTGGTTAACAGTATTTATTTTAAAGGTGCTACGCTTAATTTTCTTTGTTACTGAACTGAAATGCTTGTCTTGTATTCCAGTCACCTCACTGATGTGTGTTGTTTTTTGTTGTTTTTTTTTTAACAACCCGCACTAAATGTGAAATAACTAACGTAGGATACTGTGACTGTCGGACATCAGGATTTTGTGTGTAACCCTAACATTGAGCCACTGAAATGTTCACTGTTTTGTGGTTTTGAGCAAAGTGTCAATTAAAATTAAAGTAAAATCTTACATGCTTATTGACTCCTATTGATTTATTTTCTAAGCGTCTAAAATGCAGGTGTGTGTTTGCATCTGCTCTACTCAGGAAGTGCCGTGAAGTTGCATTTTAAAATTTATATATGTGAAGTAAGACAGTTGCCCCAAGGCAAGGTGTTATTTCTGGAGACTGAGCTGTAAGTAATCTCTCAGGCCAGGCCAGGGGTCTGAAGCTGGATTTATGTCCCCACTTCTTCAGAGCCTCGGTTTTTCACCTGCAAAGTGGAGCTATACACACCTTATCTTTCTTAATTATGGTGAAGATCAAACACTGTGAAACCAGTGGTGACAAGGGTGGGGTCACCACCTTTGGCCTGTCCCATAAAAAACCAGGGTTACTGACGGACTGCAGGGAGGAGCAGGTGGGATTCTTGAGCGGCTGGCACTGACAGCTAAGTCCCAGGAGGGCACATCCCCACCTCATCTGGAATGCCATATTTTGATACGCTGCCTAAAAATTTACTGGCATTTTTAGGACTTGAGAGGGAAACAGTGAAAACTTGGTAGGCCCATAAACCAACCTTGTAACCTGCCGTTTGCCCAGTGATAACTAGGCAGCTTACAATAGAATCACGTCCCAATTTTCAGAAACAACCTTGCAATAGTTATTCCATATACAAATCCCAAAACCCAGCCTATGTCTTCATTCCAACGTTACCATCTGTTCAGCATGAGATTTCAGTCTAAAGTCAGACACAGATTAATCTTTGTAGAAAGAGGCTTATTACACAGAGATGAATAAGGATACAAACCTCAATTCTGGGAGAGAGAGAGACAGAACTCTACTGAAAACTTTTATGCACCAGGACTGACCACTAATATTTTTGAAGTACCATAATTTCCTTTACCTGTGTCTCTGGGAATGCGAGGTTGGGGGGGAGGCATCCAAAGCCCCCTAAACTGAACTGTGCCCAGAATACCCACCATGTACCCAAATGAACGTATTCACTTCATTTATACCAACCATAAAAATGGCTTATCTTAGTATTAATCTTAACTTTGTTTAAATTTGAGATGAATAAATCTGTGAGTGCTGCTTGGGATTTGGGGGCTCTGGAAGTCTTACTAATACTACATTTTTTTTCAGCTGGACCCCAATCTGAATTCTACACTTTTCCAGATGTGGGCGTAGTTTGGACTTTGAACCCCAACACTTAGCTGCACTCAGATAGTCCTGGGAAGCAGCTGTCGTGCAACGTGCCTTCCTTGAGGTCTTCGGCATTTAGCAGGAAACCCCTGGTTACAGTAAGTCTGGCCATCTCTTCCAGGTCATTATTAAGAGCAGACCTCCCTTCCTTGAGAGGCCAACACCATGTTACGTATGGTGTGTTCAGCTTGCTCATGGAACAGAGTATCTCAAGTGCTTTGGCTCCGTTTCCTGCTGGTACTGCACCACCTAAGCTTTAATGAACCTAAAGGTGAAGAAACTGTTATTTTTTTTTTTAATTAGGTAATCCCCAGTTATTGCCTAAGCTATTGCCTCTTGGCCTAAGGCGAATGAGTTTTCTTCAAGTGTCCCACTGGCTCAGTATTGTCTACTTTCCCCCAATGCAAAGCAGCTCCTTCACATCTCCCTGGAAATACCAAGGCCGCATTTCTGGAGCCCAGATGTTTTTCTACTGGTCACTGCCTCCGTTTGTGTTTTTATGTGTCTTTTCAAGATTTTTTTTATTTGAGAGAGAAAGTGCAAGCAGGGCAGGGAGGAAGGAAGGGCAGAGGGAGAAGCAGACTCCCCACTAAGCAGGGAGTCCGATGTAGGGACTCGATCCCAAGCCCCGGAGATCATGACCTGGACTGAAGGTTTAACCGACTGAGCCCCAGGAACACACCCCCCATCCCCATTTTTTGTTTAATACCAAAGTAATTGGGTGTAGGATAAATCTGGAAGCCCTAATTATCACCTGAACTTCTAAGATCAGCCTCACAGAGCACTTCAGCCTCAGAGGGGAGAGCATCTTCAGTCCCATGAGCGATCTGAAGTTGGCACAGCTTCCCGGACTCCAGAGGAGCCAGGCCACCTCCAGCAGGACCACTGCAGTCTCTCCTAGCAGCCCCTGTGCTGGTGGGCTTTTCAGTTTCTATGTGAAATGAGCAGCATGGGGCATGTGGACTATATGACCCTGGTGGGGAGGCTGAGAGGAGCAGGTCACCTTGGTAATGGATGCCAGGTGGCACGACGCATTCTCCTGTTGGAGTCACATACGTAACAGGGAGTGTGGGGACATTCAGCGACTAGAGAAACCCCGTGAAAAGGAACAAAGACTCAAAGGCTGGCTAGGATACTGTCCGAGCACCCTCTCGGGAAGCAGTCTTTATTTGCATTTTAAGAGAGTGAACACATAAATGAGAAATGCTGCAACAGATGGACAGAACGCTCAGTCCCTTTTTAACCGACTTCCCGGGGAGTCCCCTTCCTCCGGAACCAGGACGGTGGAATGCAAACACAGAAATCATGGCTGGTTCACCTCAGGGAGTAAACGCTGTGGCCTGATGGATTCCCGAGAAGTGTCTTCACTCAGGGTGAACACGGAGTAAACAGAATGCCAAGCTGTGTGTTGGAAACAAACATGACCCCACGGTATACTGGCCAAGTGTGTGGGCACAACAGAAGGAATTCTGGTGGGACCGTGACTAAAAAGGCAGGTGGTTATGTGGAATCCAGAGCACAATCCTCTGTGACTAAGAACATTTTACTGGCAGCACTAACTGGAGGATACGGATGCTAACTGCAACGTAGTTTCTGTCTCTTCCCATCCTGAAAGCAGCACAGCAGACAGGAAAGAGGGAGCTGAGGAGGCCACTGTTACCAGGTCATGTCAGTCAGCCTGTGGGGACGACCAGATGGGCCAGAGTGAGGGCGCCCTCGGCTCTCCTCCCCGGGGTTCTTCTGTGTGGTGTGCAGTGCTTATTTACAGAAGGGTCAGATAAAATCGTTAAACTACTAAAGGTATCCAAAAAAGGCCTGAGAAAATCTGGTTAAAATGTATAACCTTGTATTGCTACTGATGGGAGTAGTTGTCTTTATATATTTTAAAAATAATAAAAAGATTCTGTTAAAAAATATATTTATCCAGAAAGATGTTGATTTGAACTCTAAAAGGCAATGCAGAATCCTCATTTTCCCTTTTGAATACAGAGCTTAATATTAAGTTCCGCTTGGAGCTCCCTTTCTAACTACAAGGCCACCCCTTCTTTAGTGAGCCTAGGCCTGTAGTGGGGTCTCCCTTGGCCTCTCTGTGGCAATCTGTCACTAGGGAAGGTGCGGAACACACCTAGTTTGGTTCTGTGCGGTCTGATGTTTTGGCCAGCCTGCCGCCTCCGAGAACAAGCCTCAGGCTCTCCTAGCTGTTCCTTTGGGGCCAGGATTAGCTGCCTTGGATTTAGCCTGGAGGATCCTGCTCTCAAAGGAAGTGCCTTTATAAATTCAAATCAGACCCCTCAGTGTGGAGTGAGGTGGTTTGAAACTATTGGTAATTTTTAAGGCTAAGGCAACATCCGTGGTCATTTATATATCCTAATGTGATGCAAATAGTTACGCCTAATCTAAAACGTATCCTGTACATGTCTCCTCTTTGACTCTAGCGGGGGTGGTTGGGATGGAATAAGGTGGAGATGGAGGAGGAGCAGTGAGTGTCCTAGAAACCCTGTATAAAGGTAAAAACAAAAGAATAGATCAGCACAGACTATCCATTTCTTTGGTGAACTGTAAAGAAGTGTCTCATAAATTCTCATAAACCACGCTCTAAAAAGGCTGCTGCTCTCATATATAAAAGCACCCTGACTCTGCGATAACTTGTTTTGTTATCACTCCTTGATAAAAATTAATCTACAAACTTGCGGGGACTGGGGTTTTTGTCTAAAGCTGGTAGTAAAAACGTGACCTGCAAGCCAATACATCTAATGGAAAGTGACGATGCTCTCCTCCCCTTAGCCCAGAGATGGGGCCTGCTGGTCCCCAGCCCCTCCCCGGGGGAGTGTCATGGATGGGCCTGGGAGTCCCTGGTCCGGCACCTCTGCAGAAGGAAGGGCAGCTGCTGTTGGCTGCATGCATGTGAGGTGCAGTCCCTCGGCCCCACGGCACTAGTGATGCAGCACTCGCGTGCGGCCCAGAACCTCTGCTTTGTGCAGCCTGTGAGCAGAAAGGTCTATTTCTCAGTGAGAGACAGCTGTAAGACTTGCTGGAGCTCCTCCTCCTCCTCCCGGAGCCGGAGCTCCCGCTCCTCCAGCTCTTTGGCAGAGAGCTCCATGGCCAGCTGCAGGTCGCTATCAAAACGGCTCGTCTCGCTCGAAGCCCCAGGGCGCAGGCCTTCTGAGCTGGTGAGGAGGCTCTCCTGGATGGCCCTGTGGGGGGAAAGAGGCGGAAAAAGGAAACCAATTACCAGTATCATCAGGGCTGCAGCAGCACCAACATTTAACTGCCTGCCGAGAACGCACCATACTGGGCACTTCATACGCGTCCCACGGGCAAGGTGCCATTCAGTCCCCTCTACGTCTGGAGGCAGGGTGCTGTGTACAGGTGAGCAACTGGGGCTCAGAGAGGTGAGCAGACCCGCCCAGGATCACCCAGCTGCTAAGGGATGGGGTCAGGAACTGAATTTGGATCTATTTTAAAGCAAAACCTAAGTTTTCTTTCAGTGGGCTTTCATATACGCCTGGAGTACATAAAAATACTCCATAAAATAAATCTTTCCAGTCTTTACCCTCTCCTTTGAAAAGGTAATCTACTCATCCCTGTATCTGTTCCCCAAAGCCTCCTCATTCTTAAAACTATCTACTTCCTGCTGAGGGCATCTAGACCCTGTGAGCATATACTCCTTGCAGAAGATTACACTGCTCAAAAAGCATTTACTGGGAGCTTTTCTGCCAATGGCACTGGCCTGTGGCTAGTCACCAACTGGATCAACACTAAGTCCCATGTCGGCCTCAGTTTAAGAGTCACGCCAGTCACCTCTCATACTGGGCGTCATAGGCATGTGTCTGGCCGATCCCTCCATTTGAAGCTGGTCCTGAAAGTTCCTGCGAAAAACAAACATGATGGACATGAATACCTCCTAGAAGGAGGAGGCATCATACTGATAAGGCGATGAAAGCAACAAGAACAAAATTTTAATTTGTTTCCATGTCCGTTACTGATAACACCACATGAAAAATGAACAGAGACTGGGGTGATCTCAAAAACGACACCTAAATGTCAGGTGGAATGTGGTACACTACCCTGCTTAACGGCCAGAGCCTCTCATACTTGACACAGAATCTATCAAAAACAACCTTGGGCAAAGTTTAAATGAACAAGGCAGGTCATTCTTATAAAGCAAGGTGACAATACATAACTCAACATTTGTCATCTTTGACTTTGGCCACCCCCCCCCCACCTTGCAAAATTTATGGTCAACAAGGTTTATGCATCTACTGGGCAAGGGGGTAGCAATGAGCTCACTTGCAGAAGGGGAAAGTGCACTGGAGGGACAGTGAGGTCCAGGGGCTGGGCTTCTCCCAGGAGACCTCCCAAAGGGAATATGCTGGCTCTGGGTGTGGCCCTTGACCCAGCAGCTTCAGAAAACTGAATGGTTCCAAGAATGGATTGATGGGGAATGGAGGAGGGGAAGGGCGTACACTGCCCAACCTTGGACTCTTAAGAATAAAACCATAATGCCAAAAACCTGAGCTTGGACGCTGGAGTGTGGGTTCCACTCTCAAACCTTGGGGGGCCCGTGAGTTCAGGGGCTGGGCCTGCTTCATCAAAGAATCCTCACTCTGCAAACATGTGCCAAATGAGCGATGGAAGGAAACAAGGAACCAAGGAACAAAGAGCAGGAGCCCAGGACACCAAAAGGTGGGGGACACAGAAAGACAGCCCACCATAGCAGAATCAGAAAAGCACAAGAGGGCAGGGTTGGAAGGACTTGACATTGGGGGAGGAGGAGCTCAAGGCCTGCACTGTCCCAAGCAGGTGAGACCTGGAGGAAGAACCATCTGAGGAGACCAAGGGCACCTGTTCTTACTCTGGTCTGCCCCACCCTTAGCTCTGCCCTTTAGAGTCCCTGACAGTTTGGGATTATACCCTTTGCAACAGAGTAAAACACAGGAGTAAAAAACAAACTTAACAAAGACTCAACCACCATTTTCATCACACACTGAGCGACCACAACACAAAGACTGGTCTTCCCTCAGGAGGAAGCTAGGATTCAAATCCACATGCCTTCTTACAAGACGACCAACATGTGGACAATATTCCAGAAAAAAACAGGATGGGGGAAGCTAGCATGAACCTACGGTTTCGGTACTAGCATATCAGATAGCATGCTCTGAAAACTACGTGATTGTGGGCTGCGTGGGTGAACCTGAGGAGAAGGAAGTCTGTCGGGAGACACCCTGTGAATGATGCTGACTTGGGCTGTGCACATGGTGTCAGAGAAGCAGCTTTTGGGAAGGACCAGGTGCAGAAAATAGGACCTCTGTGTACACCAGAGAATATAACCAGCTTGTGATGTCCAGTGAGTCTCACGAGTCAGCTACAGCTTGAACCCTCCCGTGCCCTGCCATTTGTTCCGCTAAATGCACCTGGCTCCTGCTGGACTCCAGTAAACTCTGCTGGATGGCAAACTGCATTAGCTCATAATCTTCATCTTGTAAATGCACATTTCTGCCATTGTCTTGAACGTGGTAAGAGTCTGGAATTTCAAATACAGACTGATCCACCTCAAAGTTTGTGACGTGGGAAGCTGAAACACAAAGGGTAAGAGTCCGGTGCCTGAATCAGCAAAATAAATTTCCACTTCAAACTTAAAATTTTAAATGTATAAAAATTTGTTCAGTTAAAAAACAAAAGGATTAAAATGATTAAGATCTAGGTTTGCTACTATGTGAGAGAGATTTTGAGGAACAATAACCTTGACAGAAAAGTACCAAAATATGGCCTTTTCTTTCGGTCTTTTTCTTTAAGTAATAAAATTAACTCATGGTCATAAAAAAATAAAGATCTCTGTCTCCCTACATCCTTTCTCTTATTTCCAAAGTCCTGAGGTAACCAGTGTTCCCTTGCATGTCTTTTGGGAAATGCGGTGTGTGTATGTGTGTGAATAATACATAGTCACACCAAGGACTCTTTGTAGTTTTCCTTTTTTTATTATGAAATACAGTAAACATATAAAACAAAGTAAGATGTCTATAAACTAAACTAAAAATGATAATAAAATGGGGCACCTGGGTGGCTGTCGGTTGGGCATTCACCTCTTGGTTTTGGCTCAGGTCATGATCTTGGGGTCATGGAATTGAGTCCCGCACCAAGCCCTGAGTCAGGCTCCGCATTCACCATAGAGTCTGCTTGAGATTCTCTCCCCCTGCACCCCCCTCATAGCTTACACATGCTCTCTGTCCCTCTCTCTCAAAAAATAGTAAATGCCTGTGTATCCTTCAACTAGTCCAAGACACAGAACACCATTTTACCCCAGTAAAACAGACAAAACAACTAAAAATATATATATATATCAGTTTTGTTTCTATATACTACCAACGAGTAACTGGAAAGTAAGTAAATAATCCACTTACAGTAGTCTCCAAAAGATAATGTGGATGGATGGCAAGGAAGCCTGAGGAAATTTTGTGAAGTAACAGAAATGCTCTACATCTTGACTGTGGTGGTTCTGTGGGTACACACATTTGTCCAAAAGCACCGAACTGTCACACTTAAAGTGGGAGCATCTTACTGTATATACAGTACACCTCAATAGAGCTGGTTTTTAAAACTATGCTTTTTTTTTTAAATACAAGTGGGGTCATATTCTACAAGTTTTTACACTGACTCTCAAAGAAATCGAACATTTTCATTCAGTGCAGAGATCTATTTCATAAGATACTCCAATGTCAAACTGAATAATTAGTAATTAACTGGATGTGTGCTTTTTTTTTAAACCACAAAGCCCAACTTGTTTTTTTTTTTTTCTTTTTTTACCTGTATCAGCCTGGGTCCCTTCCACATTTTGAGATCCAGTTTCTTCAGCAGTGCTACAGCCATTGACGTTTCCAAATGTAATCCGTGCATTTAAGACATGAAACAAGGGAATTTCTAACAAAATAAAAGCTTTTATAAATAAATTTTACGAGAATATAATAGCCACCATTTACTGAGTGCCTACTATGCTTGTACACATCAAATACATTAACATAACTACCCTTCCCAATATACAGATGGGAGAACTGAGATTCAGAGAGGTTAAGCAGCTTTTCCTAGATCACAGTGAATAAGCGATTGAGCCCGCACTGAAGAATGTGTCAGCAGTATGCAACTATCCGAACTGTAGATTCCTCACAAGTTCGATGTATTGTGTACAGGATTATGCATTCCACTACAGGCCCTAAAACATACTTAGGTATCAAAGATCTTGGTGTCAGAGATCTTCCTCAGAAACAATCTAATTTGATGCCTAAGTTAAGTGTGACATGAAAACAATGAATGTTTTCCATTCATTCCCAATGACACTTCTTTAAGCCATATTAAGCTAAAGGATCATTGTGACCTCCTCCATTATGTGTACTGTCTGCTACTTTTGCCTAAAATGTTCCAGTGCCAGGGTGCCGGGTGGCTGAGTTGGTTAACCATCTGTCTTCAGCTCAGGTCATGATCCTGGGGTCCTGGGATCAAGTCCCACATCTGGTTCCCTGCTCAGCGGGGAGCCTGCTTCTCCCTCTCCCCACCCCACCTCATCCCCCATCCCACTTGTGCTCTCTCTTGCCCTCTATCCAAATAAATAAATAAAATCTTAAAAAAACAAAAAAACATTCCAGTGCCCTGAAGCACATTCTGTCACCCACAGAAATGGCCAGAACCTGCAGGTGCTCCTGTGGTTTAGTAGTCAGTACCTATTTTGACAGGAAATCCAGGTGGGAATTCCAGTTTGATGAAATCTCTCAGCCGTGCAAAATGAGCACTGGTTCGGGCCATGAGATCAATGATGGGAATGACCTGTTCCACAAGAGAGAGCGGAAAGTCCTCACACATCCACAGCGTCGCTTTGAATCTGCAAGATGGACCAAGACAAGAGTGAGGCCAACACCCCCAGACAGGGAAAGTGAATGACTTGCACGCAGCCGGCAAGAAAGCACCAGCCTCCTCCTGAATGCAGCCTTCCCAGCCACCGTACTTCTCTTAATGTGGAGCAGGGAAGGGACTAGACCTGTGCGGAATTCGCACGACCATGAGATCTGGCCATCAGGAGAAATGCCCAGCATGCTGACCTCCCCCTGCAGCAGCTGGAATTGACAGCAAGCGTGAAGGAACTGAGCGCTGGTGGATCTTTCCACTGGATCAGCTGAAGCTTGCTGGTAGTAAAAAGGACAAGGAATTCTTATATCCCATCTCTACTCCATTTGGAAAAGGGCTAATAAGAAGGTGTGCAATCTGCTATTTGCTTTTCTCAGATAAAGTAACTTCCAAATGATGTTTAAAGGAAAGGGACACAAAAATGACAACACGACCCCACGAAACAGCACAACTTCTGAAACAAGAATCCGTGTGGCCGCTGAGCCCCTCTTACTTTTGCGTTCTAATTGTCAGCTCTTTTGGCCTTCCAATGTCCCGGTCCTTCAGATCAAACTCTTCATTAAAGTACTCCTCAGGCGTGATGGCTGTGGGGTTGTTGGCAGTGGCGCATTCCGTGGTGAGGTCCTGCCAAGCCAGAACTCAGGGGAATCAGAAATGCCAATTGGTGCTCACAAGTGGAGACCTATGGCACTCAGCCCCAGAGGTGGATGTATTAACCAGCTACAGATCAGGACATTCTAGTCTTTTCCCTCCCCCCCAACTGCACCCCACACATACTTTTTTTTTTTTTTTTTTAACTAAGTTATGACACAGAACAAGAAAATCCACAAAGGTGTGAGGAAATGACAAAGATAGCCTAACGGGTCTCTCCATGTCAAATGTTTCTCCACTCTCTTTAGCATTTTTATCTCCTGACAGGAAAAAAGAAAAAAGAGAGAAATGGCTGAAAGCACATAAGACCTAGGAGACCTGGAGCTTACATTCCAGCTCTGTCAGGCTCTTGCTCGGGACACTGGAAAGGAAATCTCGGTTTTCTGACCCTCTGACAGCCATTATACCAACTCCACAGAGTTCTCATAAGGATCAAATAAGAAAATGTTTGTTAAGGTGCTCGGTTAAAACAGAAAGTCCTGAATCCTTTCTAAGTTTGATGAGAGAGAAAGCACCTGAATTCCACAGTCATGACCCTCCTCTAAAATCTGTATTTGTAAGACTCATTTATTTCTCTTCCAAAAGAGTATCTCCGATTTCAGCTAGGAGTGCTCTTCAGCCTTGCAGACAGAGAGGCCTGGTCAGGTTCAGTAAATGCCATCACAGCACAGCAAAGTCATGTCCTTTCTTGAACCTGAGAGCTCGCTGCTTCCACTTACCCCTTGAGCACCAAACTGGTGTTCCACAGTTCCCAGCAAAGATTCCAGTGGGTTCCTGTCCGCTAGAGAAGGGAGGAAAAGTTTAATGTCTACTATTATGCCTTACTTGTGCCTACAGAAAGAGATTCTCATCCTATTTTAAAGTTCTGGATCCCAGCTACCTATGTTAGGAAGTCCATTTACGGGCAGGCTGGTAAAATCATCTATAATAACCATCAGCTAATTTATCCCTCATAGGACATTTTTTATTAGGGTCTCTAACCTAGGTTAGCAACAGTTACAAGAACTAGAGTAGAAAGAGTTTGGGTTTAGGAGTGAGCCTGGGGTGGGGGGGGCCACAGAGTTCTCATCTGTCAAACCAGAATCCTAATAACAGCGGTGGTGGTGGAGGCACCCAACAATGACCGTGTGCTTGCCACACTGCGGGAACCTTCCAAAGGTTTACATGAAGCAACTCGTCCCATCCTCCCAAGCACCCCCATTTCACTGCTGAGGAACCTGAGCCCCAGAGGGTAGGTAACTTAAGGCCAAACAACAGGCCACTGGTGGGGCTCGGATATAACCACTGCGCATTGGCAGAGTTTGGGCTCATAGTCCAGGTTCTGTCCAGATCTTCCATGGTACGAGTTTGGACTGACTCGCTCATTCCAGGGAGAACTAGTCTCCAATACCCTTATCTACCTATATGTCAGATCCAGCAACTGTTCTTCAGAACACAAGCACAAACCCTCCTGCATGGCTTTAATTACACTTGAAGCCAACTATAGGTAATATCTTCAAAAAGGGGCCAGACAGGGGCACCTGGGTGACTCAGTAGGTTAAGCCTCTGCCTCTGGCTCAGGTCATGATCTCAGGGTCCTGGGATGGAGTCCCACATCAGGCTCTCTGCTCAGCGGGGAGCCTGCTTCCTCCTCTCTCTCTCTGCCTGCCTCTCTGCCTACTTGTGATATCTCTCTCTCTCTCTCTGTCTCTCTGTTAAATAAATAAATAAATAAAAATCTTAAAAAAAAAAAGAATGGGCCAGACTAAGGAAATTTTTGTAAAAAGGAGTTAGGGTTAGGATGAGCCTGACCTGACCACATTCAACCCAAAATTTAATGAAGCCAACAAAGGCTCTCTCTCTCTAGGCCAAACAAAAGGTGGGGATTACCTTTATATCTCTTTTTCTCTTCCTCAGTCAGATGTTCTGTCCGGATTTTGGTTATCACACTCACATTGTTTACTGTGTAAACCTTGAGAGACGTGTGCAAAAGAAAACAGTGACACAGGGAATCAAAACTCAAAAAATAAGCATAGCAAGAGTAAGAATGCTGAAGCCAAAAAAAGAAAAAAGAAAAAAAAATTCAGCAAAATAAAAATGAGAAATGGTTGACAATCATTAGGATCCTTCAGAGAAAAATATATAAGCTATCAACTTAGAAATGCATCAGCAGTTAATTTGCATCTCTGACAGTTTTAAATACCGAGGAGTGAACAGGGATGGCTGCAGCTTCCCGCCTGCCCTTTGTGTTGCTAAACACCCTCGAACAAAGGTCCTGAAATTTAGGCCTCCCTGCTGGATTCCTATCACGCTATTCCTATCCCAAAGCCGCATCATGGGCTTCTGTACTATCTGTGGTGATCTTATAACAGGACTGACTTAGACAGCCATCTGCTGGGCGGAAGGAAAACGGAACAAACACAAGGTTCTCTATACCCATTAAGACTTAACGAGGAAACTGGCAAGTCACTATTTAAAAAGCTATTCCCTCTACAGACAAAAAATTATCCTCACCACCAGTCAGGGCTCTTGTTCTCAAGGCCGCCTGAGGAATGTGGGGTTCTGGAAGACCAAATCTCATGGTAAGCGGAATTAACTGTATGTGCCCTTCTGCATATATGTGGATTCCTGCACGATCAGAGACTAGAGGAAACCCACACAGCACTGGAGCGACTGTGTCTAAATGCATCTTGCTGGGCATGACGTTAAGTGTCTTTGCACGCTCAGAGGTCACCAGAGGATCCTGCAGCAGCCGACTCCGGCCCTGGGAGCCAGCAATCCCTGCTAGACTGCACAGCTACAGAGAAGCCAGCAAGCAGAGAGCTCCCGCTGACAAGACACCAGAGGCCCCCACTGACAGCAGTCTCCACTCTTGACAACTATATTCTTAATGCACTGATGTCATGCGAGTGGGCTGTCAAGCCACTGGTTACAATTAGGCTGACTACGAAAATGCGAGATTATTAAAGCTACTTTACTTTTCTTTTTTCTTTAAACCCACTCAGGTTATAAAAAAAAGATCAACATGCAGGTCTAAGTCTAATCCTTTCTTTTTGTCCTTAAAGAATTAAAGGAACGGTCGCTCCCCGGGGGGAGAATGGCACCCAGACTCACTTCTCTACAGGGCTGTTTCTCTTTGGCATACCTAGGGGCCTCCTCGGGACATGCTATTCTATTTTCTGAACGTCAGATCAGATACAAATCCAAGTTGAGAGACGCCAAGCAGTACGTTATTCCCCAGAGCATCTCCACGGCAGAGGCATGAAAACAATCTGAACAGACTCCTCATTTGCATAGAAGCTAAATAGCTATATTAAATCTTATTTTAAGAGTTTCCTTTTACCTTTGCTTCGTAACCATTAACAACTTCTGCTTTATCTGTCCTCCAGCCCCAGAATCCGGATTTAGTTCTGATAAAAAGTGAACACCACAAATTTCTACATGTACAAAATGCCATTCAGATTTATCCCTGCCGCCTTTATAGTTTACTTCCCCCAGCTTAAGGTGGTGAAGGCCACTTGGTGAATATGGTCCTACTGTCCACAAAAGGATGCTCTTGGTGACAGATGGCTTACACAGCCCCACCCCCTCCCACAGTTATTAATCAATTCGCCTCACCCCTGGCATAGAAAGCCTCCACTCTTGGCTTCTTTACAGAAACCGCCAGCACAGGGGACAAGCGTGGTGACACTGACTAGACAGCTGTCCTAAAGAAATGAAGATGACCAGCGTCCAAGGGCTCGCCACGAGGTGCAATCTGGGTCTGAGCATTTGTCTGGATCATCGTAACTGTGGGCATGGACGTCAGCAGCTCTGTCCCCATGAGCAGCCGCATCTCAATCGAGGAATTCATAGAACAACAAGGCACAGACCATCCTGCTCCTCCGGAGAGAGGAGGTGGGGCAGGAACTCATCACTGTGGCGAGCTGCTTGGAGAAGCCATTAATGCCTGCAAAATGGCTTGGGAGTCACATGTTTTATCAGGTTTGGTGCAGCAGAGGAAAGGATGTTATGTTAAAAGCAGTTTTTCAGCCCAGGCATTGATTCCAGGTCTGTTGAACTGCTTTTAAAGTAGCCCAGCATTCCAGCGGCCACTACGGCGTTGGTCAAGGTGCCTGAAAACCCAGTTATCCCACTCAACATACTTCTGGGTAAAAATGCATTTAGAGCCAAGAGCGACCAAGAGGCTGTGGTTCATTTTCAAAGCAGCTCATCCTGGGAAATACTACCACTCAGAGGGGAGCCCTGACCAGTCTGGTCCGCCCTTTTGTCTAGGACATCACATCCTAGCTCCACTCCATCATATTCTAGCTCCATGCTGCACTTGGCCCCATGCAGAACTGGCCTGCCTGCCTTCTGCTCTGACCCCAGAGGGAAGTGGGACATCACGCAGGAAGCTCCAGGAACTGGCAGGTGAGCCAACTCACAACAAAGATACAGGCCATTTGCATCTCATGTTTCCAAACGGCTTTATTAGTCCAGATTGGGTATGCAAAGTTTTATACGTACATTACAGCCCATCAGAGAAAGGAGGGACCAGAGCTTCACCTTTCCAATTAGTCCACAATGAAGGAAGCATGACCCATGGACGGAGAGCAAGAAACCCTAAAAGGATTACACCAAATGCTAGCTATCTCCACTTCACATTTCAGAAACAAAACTGAAATCTAGGGGGCAAAGGGTTAGGGTCCACACTGAATCATAAACCCGAGTCCCCTCTTAGTCATCAAGAACTGAAAATCAAGACAGTCCTTTTAGTTAACAGATTCAGTCCTCGGTTCCTTGTCTTTCACCAAGTCACTTGATATTTTGGCCTGGGGAGAACTGTTTCCTGGCACACAGTCTTCCGAGGTACCAAAGGATGACTCAGTCTGTTCTCCTTCATCCTGCGGGCCTGCTGGGGAAACGGAGCTGCGCCGTTCTCCCTGGAGACCGCCATGCTGCTCAGTTCTCTGCATCTGCTTGGCTGGGAGTCCTGGCTGCTCCCCTTCCCTTTCCACTCCCCCTCTGACAGCTTGCTTATTAAATTCAGCGTCCTAATTTAAAACCAAAAGTCTAATAACTCCTTGGCTCTTCATTAACTTTACATGCAGAGGCATCTGAAAATGACAGGGGGACACCAGCTCCCCCTCTGCCATTTTCACCTCTGTCGAGACTGCCATACCAGGGGCCAATGCTGCAGCCTGGAGGCTGCTGAGCCATGCAGAGAAAGGCTCTGAGGGTGGCAGGGAATGTTCTGTTTAAGGCTGGCAGAGCCTAATCTTTCAGGGACGAGACCAACCCAGACTTCAGCCAGAGGGTATATAAGGGAGGCCAAAAACTCATGCAGGAAGCAAGCCTCAGGCTGTCAGGAACAGATCAGAGAGAGGAAAGAGACGGACAAAAACGACTATTGCAAGAGAGCACACCTTCCAGATTCAATCAAACACACACTCCCACCTCCAGTAGGAAGGACGTGCACGCACCATTTCTACCACTCGAGTGGCTCCAAAACTCACTAACTGCATATTTAATTCTGAGCACCACCAAAAAAGCACGTCTTCCAGAAACCCTTTCTCCGAGACCCACTGTCAGTTGCAAAAAAGGAGGTTAGCTTGAACCTTCTGAAAACCTAGTAACCATATGACCATCAGATGTGCCTTAGTCCTCCACACAAATGGAACGTGCCCTCATATACCATCTACCTTCAGCCAGTAATCAGCACGATCTTTGTAAATTACACTTAAGAGCACTGACTCTACCAACTCTGCCAGTGAACTAAAGGGAACAGCAGCTCTTCTCATGACATCTTAGGATCATGGGGACTTTAGCAGCATATCTCAAGATTCACTCCTTTCTTTCTTTCAAGGACACCGAAATCCGGAGAGACCAAGCCACCTCCCCAAAGCCACATAGTCATTCAGGGGCCCTGCCAGTGGCACTCAGTTCTTCTCACCCCCATCTCCACAGCTGGGCTACAGCAGGGAGGGCAGGCTCCTCTCTTCCCAGCTTTCCCAACAGAACCCTAGCTGAAGGTGTCTGCAGAGGTGTGTGCCAAGCCTCAGGGGTCTGCCCCAAACCCTCCCAGGTAAAGTCACAGTCAGTCCCTAGTAGATAGCTATACCTGGCAAGGCTGGTGATGGGGCACTGACCACGCCTCACAGGGGTACCACTACCCAAGCAGCAGTGGTATCAGGACACCACACAGGCTGACACTTGGGTTTTCTCTTCTGCTACTAACGGATGCCCTAATTCCGTTGCTCTATCTAAATTCAAAGAAAGGGGCATTTCACTCTTATACTTGACTCATCAGAAAATTCTCAGTCTTACAAACTAATTTTATGGAAACAAAGAAAAGAAAAAGAGAGGAAAGGTTGTATATTCACTAAAAGTAAAGAAAGCCTAAATCCAGGATAATATATGTCCATGTTATCTCAGGTTGTGCTGCTTTGGATTACAGAGAGCTGGATGTGACATCCTAGGCAAACACTCAGGGCTCTCGCAGACTCCCTCAGCTCAATGTGTTTGGAGGTAAAAACACTCAGGCCAACAGCTCTGACAGCCTCTGCTTCCCCTACACTCAAAAGTTCTCCATGCCTCTGCCCGGTCCAGAGGCAGATGACCAGTTCTCGTCCTGGTTAACCAAGGTACAAACCTCTCCAGAAGTTTCTTCTGGTAGAATCTGGAAAAGAACCGAAAACTCCTCCAGACTTTTTCTCTAAACTCTCAGGCCTCACAGGGGGAAAGGGCCACATTAAACTATACAGTAAGTGTGAATCTGACTAATATCAGTACAACCACAATCAATACTGGGTCAATTCTAGCTTCCAGAAACTCAAAGCTCCATGGTTTGGGACTAGGGAGTCTTATGGATCCCCAAACACCAAAACAAAAAATTCAAATAAAATCCATTAGAAAGGGCCCATAAAAGAATATGAAGACATTTCTCCAAGATGTAACCAATGTGCTGTAAAAATGATCTATGAAAGAGGAGGTCAGCTATGGCTTTTACTTGGTTAGAACAGAAAGCAATGTTAAAACCCACTACTGTTTATTATGCCGGATTAGAAAAATCCCAATCCACCCATAATTTCCGATTCATATCTACATGCTACTAAAGATAGCCGTAAAGGGATTAGATGTTAAAATGCAGAACCAAAATGCGTACCTTTCAAAAGCAATATTTTTAGTATCGAGGCTGGTGTTAATGACTGGGCTTGTGAGCCGCCTCTCAACTTCCCTGCCTTTTGGCTTCATCAAGTCCAGAGTGAGGCGCTCCATTTCCTGGGAAAGGTCAAAGTGTTCAGTGGTGACCACTCTGTCATCATGGTTGACTTCCATCAGCTCCGCCCGGTTGTCTGTTAATGGAAACAACAGCATAACCAAGCGCCAGGCAAAGAAGACACAAAAACAAGGAAGCCTCAAAAGTTAAAATGCATCATCTCACATTTTTCCCCTCAAGTGCTATCAGATAAAACCTAAAGACTATTGATTATTCACTACATACTTACATGGGGATTATCTGGCCAGTTTCCACAGCCCATAGGCCATCTTCCTCAGAACTGCAGGCATTAAAAACATTTTGCCTTTTTCATTGGCAACACATCTGTGCACTTTTTAAAATATACAACTTACAAATATACAACTTACATAACTAATGTAAATTGTTTATGTATCATGCTGGGCTGGCAATACAATTTTTCTCACCCTCCATCAGGAGGATTACACCTGCCTGTTGAGGGAATATAGGGAGATACAAGACAGTCTCCCACTCAATATTCAGGAATGTGGGACAGACGCATGTCAAAACTGTAACAGTATTGGGTGGTAAATGATATGGGGAAGAGAATCAAGAGAACTACCCAAAAAAGATATAAAATTGAGGAATCAAGAGCTGTAAAGTTAACAAGAATAACCAAAAAAGAAAAAAAAAAAAAAAAAAAAGCCCCAGACAGGGTCAGATAAAGTATAGGAATGTAAACACATTTTGATGGTCAAAAAGCAGTCTGTAACTTAGCATGAGCAGTGATTATGAAAACAGAACAGAATCACTCACCTTCTCCCTTAAATATAAAACTACGCCTCCCTCTTATCCAACTCATGTTCTCAAATCCCAGCAATGTGATATCCACACGCAGCTTGGCACCACTTTTCCAAATGCGACACACATCGTTCGGGCATATTCTGGAAACCAAGGGCACTAGAGAAGAGAAACGTACTACTGAGGAGAAACCTGAGGGCCAAGCAGAACATGTAGGCCCAGGAAATCTGGATTGGGACTTTAATAAAAGGAAAGCAGTGGCTGGACAGTGACTGTCAGACAGAACTGGGCTTGGCTCCCACACTGAGGATCCAGGTGGTCACTTTTAAAAAACAGACCTTCTGTTCTATAGCTCTTTATAAAAGTGCAGGTGTATGTCTTACCCAGAGAAGACCCTGAATGAATCTCCCAGAGGTGTTTTCAATCCCAAAACTGAACGTCTCTCTGTGACCGTCACCACCATCAGGGCTATACAGCGTGTCCACCTGGCCTTCTCGCTCACATACGCTGCTCTGACCATGTGGCTGTGGCCTGCCACATTGCCACATCCACCCTTCAAAATATCAGACCTAACACAGCTAAGATCTGTGGCTGCTTCGGCATTGAAAAGAACTTGTAAGGTTTCCAGAAGAACCTGAAGTTCTCTTCTGTTACATACTTTTTACTTCATTTAAATGTTTCATTACAAATATGACTTTTTGCCTGACAGAAAAGTCGGTGCGAAACAGCTGGGAACCTGGGAATTAAGAGCTGTCATTAACTGATCTACAAGAAATAAAAGTGGAACATCTATGAAAATTACTGTCAGTCAACTTGCCTTACATAAGATTTTAGAGAAATACATCCATTTTGTAAAAACATTAAGCTATCCCAACATTTGTCTCATCTTCTTCCATAGAATAACAAGTTTAAATGAAGCAAGTTGAACCACATAAGGAAATGAGTAATAAATTATGGCAAATCTACTTACTAAAATTTTAGCCATTTAAAAAACCTAATAATATGGATAGGTATCAGCTCTAAGTGACAAGAAAAGGAGACAAAATTGTCTATATATTATCTTTACAGATGCTCAAGAGAAAAATCCCTATGTGTGGAGGAGAAAACTAGAAGGAAAATATCCAAAAGCATTAACAGTAATTGCAATTAAGTGGGACTATAGGTGGCTGTTTTTTCTTACTCTTTCCTACACATTTCTTAGATTAAAAAAAATAATAATACATTCAGGACGCCTGGGTGGCTCAGTCGTTAAGTGTCTGCCTTCAGCTCAGATCATGATCCCAGGGTCCTGGGATCAAGCCCCGCATCGGGCTCCCTGCTCAGCGGGAAGCCACTTCTCCCTCTGCTACTCCCCCTGCTTGTGTTCCCTCTCTCACTGTGTCTCTCTCTGTCAAAATATAAATAATTAAAAAAAAAAAAAAACATTGTTTTTATAAAGGAAAAGTAAATGTATATTCAGGCTCAATAATTTTGGAAACAAATAAAATACAAACCCAGAGCCACTCACCCCAGCTGGTGAATTCCCATTTCATCTGCACATAGAAATCTGGAGCCTGAAGGACAAAGGTTTAAAGTAAATGATCCTTAGCACTATTAACTGAACACAAACATGGTAAGGGTTAATGAGGTTTTAAGTTTGGGGGTTTAAGTTTAGGTGGGGAGGAGGAGAGAACACAGAAAATAAGAAACATAAAATGCAAACCCATCAAAGTAAATGCTTATTTTATATGTAGGCTGTTATTTTATCTTGATATAAAATATGTCTAGACAGTTAATAAAGTTAACTAAGAGCAACAAGGTTAGAGAGGGATAAAATCAAATCTGATTTAGGACTCAGTCTGGTTCCTAACAGTAGCAGAAAGATGAGCCTAGAAGATGGGCCTAGGCACCACCATGCAATGTGGGTAACAGGCTATTCTGAACAAAGAAAAAGGAACATCAATTCCATCTATTCTATCTGCCTGACTGCAACAGGTTTTGTGTGCTGGGAAGGGCTTCATATTTACTGGACCTCCAAACCAGAGGAGGCTGCCAGACATCAGCTCTCCAAGAAGTTCATGTTCCCTCCAGTTAATAGACTTCTGCCCTCATTTTCCTCTTAAACTTTGAGAATTTGGCTTTATAAAATTTTACACCACCAGAGAAGTCCTGTTTAGGATGACTTTCTGATCTGCCCTGAATTCTTACAGAAGGTTCTTGGAGAGCTTACTTAAGAAATCCAACAGTTACCATCCAAGAAGAGAAATGCTAGAAATTCCAGGTGTTGCTCTGTTCCCCCTCTGTCCACAATGGCTTTGTCGTGTTTTTTACAGAAGCAATAGAAAGGAAGACCAAGAATCTACCCTAGAGTAAAACCAGGATTCCAGTGATGCGCAAAGGCTCTCCGAGGGGCAGCAGACAAGGCGGGGGTGGGGGGGGGGCTTGTTTTAAAGAGCCAATGTTAAAAGACAAAATGTCAGCAACATCTGGTGCCACTGGGCACACAGGTCATTCACAGGCTCTGTCTAACTTCAAGCAGAGAACACAACCCAATGCAGGTTACTGGTATGGCTCAGTACAGGTTAAAAAACAGAAAGTCCTTTACATGGCATTTTTAAAATGAAGAGTGACCCCACATTAAGTCAGTTTCTGGTTCGCCAAGTGGGCGAGTGTGTTTTTAGTTCCTCCTCCAGTAAGCTAGACAAGAAAACAAGAAATCCCCTTGATCTTTTGCACACTCACACACAACGCAGCTTAAAAACAATGCAGACAACTATTTCATATTTCATGGAAGGTTTTGTGTACTCTGTGAAAAATGAGTAACTCCAGGAACAATTTTGCTTGAGTGTCAGAGAAATACATTTTTTAAAAAGTGTGCTCAGATAATGAGCAGTGATTGTCTTACAGCAAAGCTGTTCCTTTTCTCAACACAGCTGTTAATTTTTCTCAAGAAACATGTTGACTAAAGTTGTAAAGTGGATTTATCTAGCAAATATCTTTGGAGATATTTTGGGAAGCTCCCTTATGTGCTTAAGAATAAATGACACGGAAATTGAAGCACTAATACTTTCTTGTCTCCCACAGCTCTGAGAACATTCCATGACTGGCTCCTAAGATGGTTCTTGCAGGTAACAGACACTTTCTGGAGAAGGGCAACCATGATGCAAAACAGTCCATGAGCCTAGAAGTAAATTTTCACAAAAATGACCTCCAAGTGTCACAGAGCCCATACACTTTAATTCACAGATAACGGTCTTTACGGGCCCAAAGCCAATGGCTGTAAATAAATTAAGCCAATGGACCGGAAGTCACAAAATGCTAATGCCTAGAGTCAACAAGTGGCAAGAAGAAGGTGCATACACACTTCAGAGCCTCAAGAGGCCTTGGAAATCCCTGTACAGTAACCAATGCTCATCACAGTTTCCTCAAGATGACCTATGCTCAGGGGCACCTTGCAGGGGCTCAGTTGGGTAAGTATCCAACTCTTGATTTCAGCTCAGGTCATGATCTCCCGGTCGTGAGATCGAGCCCTGTCTCAGGCTTCATACTGGGTGGGGAGCCTGCTAAAGATTCTGTCTCCCTCTGCCCTTCCCACCCCCCGCCCCCACTCACATGTGCGCACACACTTTCTCTCTCAAAAAAAAGATGACCAATGCTTAGAATGCCACTGTTAAGAAAACAGTTACCTAGACAAATTGCTTCATGTCCATTTGTGTTCAGTTACAACTCTTGAACCGCACTTAGAAGGGTAGGTCTAGTGATGGAGAAACAAAATCTGTGAAAGACCTCATACATTTAATAGATGAGGGATAATGCCCTTTGGTACTAAATATACCGTATTTACCATTCATTACACTTGTGGGAAGGTACACGTGGACGTCTAACTGTGTCTCTCCAGCTATGTTGTCAGCTTTTAACGCAAATTATGGCATTGCCACATTTTTATGGATACCTCAAGAATCTTCTGGAGCAACTCAGGAACTCCTTCAAGGGCCATGGATGTGTTGTGGTAGTCCCGATGCTGAAGAACAGTATACACCATCTCGGGGTCACCGGTGCTCACAGCCTCGTGTAAAACTGAAAACCAAAATGGTGAAAACTTCATCATCCAGTAGTCTCATACTCTGACAGACTCCTAAGCTAGTTCGAAGAGAGTCTACAGATCAAAGACAAACATTTTCTTCAAAGAGCAAGAGAGGCTACAGCCCCACCTTACTTTTACAACCATGACTGCTTATCGCTAGCTCTTAACTGAGTGAAAAGAAAATACAGGGCTTGTAGCCTCTTGAACAAGCCGACTTCCATCCTCCCCCTGCACCCCCTCTCTTACCACTGGTTCTGAAATCCTGACAGTGTCTTCAGAGAGCAGGCTTTACCTGTGTGATCACACAACTGGGGTTATATGTGGATCGGGTAGGTAGGGCTTATGTGTATCTTTGCTCAGCCAACACAGAATTACTCTGACCAACAGAGAGCTTGCAAGCAAGTGAAATGCCAGGATATCCCCGGAAGCAGCCATAATTTCGTTTTCATTTTGCCTATCCCAACAGATTCACTGGAGTTACCATCACATTCCTCAGGAGGAATCTGGCCTCCACACTCATGTGCGATGGAAGGGTTTGCACTGAGAGCTGCTTTCTGGATAGGAGTCGCCCTCCACTGAGGGCTTCTGGCCCAGGACACAGTTCGGACCATTGTGCCGCAGGTCTCTGAGGCCCGCATCTCCTCGCCCCGGCCCCTACTCCCAAGAGAGAAAGAGTCTTAATATAAAGATAACTTAAGGGCAATTATCATTGAGACTCGCCTTTATTCAGAAAGAGACACCGAAACAAAAGGCTTTCAGATATTTTCAAAATATACTTGCCTGTCCATCCCTCACGATTTTCTTTCGTAACGTCTGCTTTATGTCGGAGCAAGACTCTAGCAGATTCCAAATGTCCCAAAGAAACAGCAAGGTGCAATAAGGTTCGACCTCGTGGATCCAGAGCCTCCACATTCTGTGAAGTAAACACTGGCATTTATATAACTGTATATATTACATCAAAATAAAGAAATGTGTGAGAGATAAAATTTAGTATAAAATGGAAAATTGCACGTTACAGCAGTGTGTGGAAGAAAGAATGCTTGCATGCAGGAGTGGCTGAAATATTAATTTGAGACTATAATAAAGATGATGGTTACTGAGTTCCTTTTTCTATAAAGTGAAGCACCTAATAAATAAACGCTGGCCGTAGGCCTCGGATCATCAGGCACGTCTTATGCCCTCCACAGCACTCAAATGAAGACTAAATAAAGCCGGGGCTTTAATGAATGCAACCAGCCCATGACACAGAACATGGGGGATTTCTCAAGCATGTATCAGGTCTAGAACAGGAAGTAGAGGACTTTAACCAAACGGAAAGCACAGAAGAGAACTGGGGTCAGACTAAAACTACATTCTCTAGCTGGGTTCCCACCAGAACGCCGCTCTCATTGCTCTGTATGGAGTTCCAAGTACCCTGAAGCAGCAGCATCCACAGGTCCTACAATGAGCACGATTTGCCAGACAGGGACGTGGACATATTTATAGGTAAATGGGGGAAGAGACTCATGCCACTGTTGTCCATTTCCCCTCAAAGGTTTTCTTCCCCATGCTAGACACAGCCATCTGGCTTCTACTCTTCATTCCTATTCCCGCCCTCCTTCCCCCAACCTGCGCTGGGTGGAGAGCCAAGTGGCTGTTTCGCTGGTTTAAACTCAGTCGGAATGACCGAAGGCTGCCTTCCAAACATGGCTCTGAACGTTCTTCCAAGGACACAATAAACCACCATGGGACTTCTAGGATGTAAAACGTTTTAAGTGCTCAACTATTTCTCAGGAAATGTGCTTTTATCTTGATTTGAGATGCTAGTTGTTGTGCAGGCATTAACTGCAGCCTCCAAAGATAACCAGAATGTTCCACTTACTGGCCACATGGAGAAAGGTAAGCAGAACTAAACAGCTACTGCCCAACAGCTACTGAACCTCCCTGTTCTGCAAAGGGCATCATGGCTACCGTGCAGTGAAGACAGGAACTGTTCTCGAGGAATGACAGCAGTGGCCGAAGACATTCTGCAAAGCAAGCACACGTCCTCCTGGACCAATCCCAGGCATCAGCGTTCTCTCCAGCGCTGGAATACCAACACATCTCCTGGAATGGGGCCCACAGCACCTCCCAGGATTCCCTGGCTTTCCCCAAGGGCATGGCTTGTCCCTCTCACCAGAGACACTGATCTTCTTCCAAAGGGCTGGATCCAAGTCTCATATCCCATATTCCCTAACTTCCACAACCCTGGTCTCTAATTTGCATTAAACCATTATTTTTTAAAAAGTAATCTAGCTAAAGATTTTTACCTGAGTTGCAGTTTAGCAGGAGAGACATAATTAACAAGTTCATTACCTCTTACATATCTGTTATATAAACTGTTTCCTCACCTAACAAGTTCAGTCTATGGGAAAGGTGCTGGGTTTTAGCACACTGCCTGAGAGAGGGGCGATGTTTAATGATATTTGTCAAACAAAAGGGCAAATTCTATTTTATGCAATTCACACCCCAGAACAAAACTAACATCTTGGACCAAGGACTGATACTCAAGCTCCTGGGCAACCACTAGATATGATGTGTAAAATCAAAGCCAAATTCATTAAGTTCTTGACTTTGTCCTATTTTGGACCATAGGAAAAAAACTTACGTACGAGCCAGACAGCAGCAACATTTTGTGTTGCTGACTGTAGCCCTTCGGAGCCTCCTGTGCCTCTTTCTCATGTGAGAATCATGTGAAAAGAGAGAAGGAAGGAAGAATATTATGGGGACTGGGATTAAAGACTGCGGATGATTGAAGTGGAAATTAGCAAAACAGAGGACAGCAAATCAATACAGAAAAAAAAAAAAAACAATAAAACTGAAAATTGGTTCTTGGTAAATATCAAAAAAATTGACAAACTTTCAGCTAGATTGACCAGGAAAGAAAGAGAGAAGACTCCAGTTACCAAAAGCAGGAATGAAAGAAGGGATGTCTCTACCAACTCTACAGAAATACAGAGTATTTAAAAGGAATACTATGTGGGGCGCCTGGGTGGCTCAGTGGGTTAAGCCTCTTCCTTCAGCTCAGGTCATGATTTCAGAGTCCTGGGATCAAGCCCCGCATCGGGCTCTCTGCTCAGCAGGGAGCCTGCTTCCCCTTCTCTCTCTGCCTGCCTCTCTGCCTACTTGTGATCTCTCTGTCAAATAAATAAATAAAACCTTAAAAAATAAAAAATAAAAGGAATACTATAAACAACTGTATGCCAGCAGATTAGAGGCTTAAATGAAAGGCACATATTCCTAGACAGATACAAACCGGCAAAACTGACTTAAAAAACAGAAAATCTGAATAATTTGTAACAAGTAAAGAGACTGAATCAGTAATGTTTGAACTTTAAAAAAGCTCAGGCCCAGATGGCTTTGCCGGTGAATTCTGCCAAACATTCAAAGAATTAATACCAATTCTTCACAAATCCACCCCCCCCCCCAAAAAATAGAAGATAAAGGAAAACTTTCCAACTCATTTTATGAGCCCGGTTTATCCTGATAATAAATACACTGCCAAAGAAAGAAAACCACAGACCAATACCTCTAATGAATATAGATGCAAAATCCTCAACAATATAGTAGCAAAACAAATTTAGCAATACACAGAAAGGTTATTAAACACCAAAACCAAGTGAGATTTATCCCAAATGCAAAAGTGGTTTAACACCTGATAATTAATCAAATTAATAGAATAAAATTTTAAAAACACATGACCATCTCAATAGATGCACATGGTCTGAATGTAGTCTGCATTCTTATGTCAAAATGCTAACCCTTCAAAGATGATGGTATTAGAAGTGGGGCCTTTGTGGGGGGTGCTTAGGTCGTGAGTGTGGGGCCCTCATGAATGGAATTAGTGCCTTAATAAAAGAGGCCAGAGAGTTTGCTAGCCCCACTTCCACCATGTGAGGACACAGCTGGAAAGATCCTGCTATGAACGAGGAAGAGAGCCCTCTCCAGCCACCACACTAAATCTGCCAGCACCATTATCTTGGACTGAGAGCCTCCTGAACTTCAGGAAGTAAGTTTCTATTGTTTATCAACTACCCTCTCTATGGTATTTTGTTACAGTGGCCCAAACACGGCTAAAACAATGCAGAAAAAGCATTTAACAAAATCCAACACCCCTTCATGATACCAAATAAAAATAAAAAAAAAACAAGAAGCACTCAACAAACTAGAAATAGAAGGGAATTTCCTCAAAGAGCATCCCATTATGAACACCACAGCTAACGTTATCTTAGCAGTAAAAGACTGGATGTTTTCCCCCTAAGATAAGGAACAAGCCAAGTACATTCTCTTTTGTCGCTTCTATTCAATACTGTACTAGATGTTCTAACCAGGGCAATAAGGCAAGAAAAAGAAAGAAAAGGCATCCAGATTAGAAAGGAAGAAGTAAAATGATTTCTATTCATATTTTACATTATTTTATACACAGAAAATCCTGAGGTATCCACTAAAAGGTTAGAACTAATGAAGGAGTTCAGCACGATTGGAGGATACAAGATCAATACACAAAAACCAATTATATTTCTCAGAGAACAACCTAGTGGTTGCTAGCGGGGAGGTGAATGGAGAGATGGGTAAGATAGATAAAGGGGATTAAGAGATACAAACTTACAGTTATAAAATAAGTAAGGCACAAAGATGAAAAGTACAGTATAGGGAATACAGTCAATAATATTGTAATAACGTTGTTTGGTGACAGGTAGTGACTACACTATCACGGTGAGTGCTGAAAAATGTATAGAACTGTCAAATCAATATGTTGTACACCTGAAACTAATAGAACATTGTATGTTAATTATACTTCCATTTTGAAAAACGAAACAAAATCAATTGTATCTCTATGCACTTGTAACACAACTCAAAATGAAATTATGAAAACGATTCCATTTACAATAGCATCAAAAAGAATAAAATATTTAGGAATAAATAAAAGTACAAAACATACAATCTGAAAACTATAAAGCATTGTTTAAAGAATTTAAGATCTAGATAAAGGGAAAAACATCTATGCTCATGGTTCAGAAGACTTAATATTCAAGATGTTAATACTAGACGAGCCTGGGTGGGTTAAAGCCTCTGCCTTCGGCTTGGGTCATGATCCCAGGGTCCTGGGATCGAGCCCCGCATCATGGGCTCTTTGCTTGGCAGGGAGCCTGCTTCCTCCCCTCTCTCTGTCTGCTTCTCTGCCTACTTGTGATCTCTGTCAAATATATAAATTTAAAAAAAAAAAATCTTAAAAAAAAAAAAAAAGATGTTAATACTCCCCAAACTGAGGGCACCTGGGTGGCCTAGTCAGTTAGGTGTCTGCCTTTGGCTCAGGTCATGATCCCAGGGTCCTGGGATAGAGTCCGCATTTGGCTCCCTGCTCAACAGGGAGTCTGCATCTCCCTCTCTTCTGCCCCACCCCCCTCCTCATGCTCTCTTTCTCTCAAATAAATAAATAAAATCTTAAAAAAAAAAAAAAGTACTCCCCAAACTGAGCTACAGAGTCAATGCACCACCTATCAAAATTCCAGCTGACTTTTTGTAAAGATTGACTAGCTGATCCTAAAATTCTTAAGGAAGTGCAAGGAGACCAGCATAGCCAAAACCATCTGGAAAAGAGCAAAGTTTGAAGACTCACATTTACCAAATTCAAAATTTAACTGTGTACAAAGCTACAGCAATCAAGAGTGTGGTATTGGCAGAAAGGCAGAATCAACAGAATACAATTTAAAGTCCAGAAATAAACTTACACATTTATGGTCAATTAGTTTTCAGCAAGGGTGCCAAAATAATTCAGTGGGGAAAGAATAATCTTTTCAGCAAATGGTGCTTGAACAACTGGATATCCGCATGCAAAAGAATGAAGTTTTATATATATGATACATGAAAATTAGCTGTAAATTGATCATAAACCCAAACAGAMGAGCCAAAACAATAAAACTCTTAGAAGAAAACAAAGAAGTTCATCTTTGTGACCTTGGGTTAGGCAAAACCTTCTTAGATACAATACCGAAAGCATAAGAGACAACAGAAAATAGAGATAAATAGTACTTCATCAGAACTAAAAATTTTTGTACTTTATGTGATATAACAAAGTAAAAAGACATCCCACAGAAGGGGAAAAAATATTTGTAAGTCATTTATCTGACAAGGGGCTACTTAGTATCGAGACTATACAAAGAACTTGAACTTCTTAAGGATAAAAAGACTACCCAATTTTTAAATGGGCAAAGGATCTGGAATAGACATTTCTTCAAAGGCGATATGCCAGTGTCAATGAGTATATGAAAAGAGGCTCAATTTCTCTCATCACTAGGGAAATCTCAGTCAAAATCACAATGAGATACCACTTCACACCCACGAGGATGACTACAGTCCAAAAGAACAGCAAATGTGGACAAGGATGTGGAGAAACTGGAACCCTCACGCATGGCCAGTGGGAATGTAAAATGGTTCAGCCAATCTGAAAAATGGTGGGCATGTCTTCAAAAAGTCAAACACAGAGTAACCATATGACCCAGCCATTCCTCTCATGGGTATTGACCCAAGAGAAATAAAAACATACATCCCTATGAAAACTTGTACACAAATGTGCATACAGCATTATTCATACAGCCAAAAAGTTCAGCAGGGACAAGTATCCATCAACTGGTAAAACGATAAACAGAATCCAGCACACCCAGACAATGGAATACTATTCAGCCAAAGAAAGGAATGAAGGCCTGATCTGTCCCACAGTGTAGATGAATCTCACACACATGGTAAGTCCAAGGAGCCAGACACAAAAGGCCACATACTATAGGATTCCATTTATAGGAAATGTCCAGTATAGGCAAATCTAAAGAGACCGCAAGTAGATTAGCAGTCGCCCGGAGCTGGAGGGGTGGAGGGGAAATGGAGAGTGGCTACAGGGTACGGGGTTTCTTTCTGGAGAGGTGAAAACGTTCTGGAATTTGATGCTGGTGAAGGTTGCACAGCTCAGTGAAGACACTAAAAACCACTGAGTGTTATTATACTTTAATGGGTGAATTGTATGATTAGTGAATTATAGCTCAATAAAGATGTTTGAAAAAAACCTATGTATGTATGTGCTTCATGTAATATATAAAATGAATCTATCATCTATATACTGTTGGATGAATTAATTTCTCCAGAGCTTCAGTCTGCTCCCTTGTAAACTGGGAATAAAAAACGGGGTGGGGGAGGGAATCGACCTTATGGAGTTCTTACAAGAGTAAAGGCGTAATACCTAACCCTGTAAGAAGCACTAAGAAGAATTAGCTCTTCTTATCATATACCCACATTACAGAGTGTATATAAGCAGCTTCTTCCTAAAAGGGATCTGTTCAGATTTCATTACAGTTAATAGTGGGGCTTAGGGTCTCCAACCAATGACATTAGCTCAGTGAGCAAGAGATTTCAGAGCTAAACTAGAATTCACATTGGAAGCTGATCATTTCAGGTTTTCCTTTATGTTTCTCCAGTCATGAACTGTACCAAATTAAAAATACCCGCCCCTTCAAACTCTAATAGTGCCCCTGAGGAAGAAAAGCAGGGAGATTTCTGCCCATCTCCATCCTAATTGCTAATTTAAGAATTTAAGCCCACTGACTAGGCTTGCTCAAAGCAAGCCTACTTTTTTTTACATCCTGCTGCCCTCCGGAGGCAATAAAAGGCCAAGCTTTGAGTGCAGGCTGCAGAGCCAGACAACAGGCCCACAGCCAGGCCCCTGACTAGCCTCAGGTGCAGTGCTCAACCTTTCTGTTCTTCAGCACCCAGCACGAAGTAAGTGCCTCATCTACTCTCACTGCCACCTGGGGGCGGGGAGCCCTCCATCAAGAGGCTACGAACCGGCCTTTCATTCTCTCCAGAGTCCACTCTCATTCCTGTGCATCTCTCAGGCTGCTCTGGTCCTCTGCGGCTGTGACCCAAACTGATGCCCCCACCCCAAGTCCAGCAGGAAATGGTATCCATAGGCATAGTTCCCTCAAGGGAGCCTGAGCCTCTAAGGGCCAAGGGGGAGCACGTGAGAGCAGGCTCTAGCTCTTCATCTTGGATGCTGGGCCCCTGGCTCCTGGCAGGCCTCCAGACAACAGGCACCAACCTGAATGTGTGCCCAGGGCCCCACTCAGCCTGCGGCAGATGGGGATGAGAACCCCAGGGTAGCTCCCCGTCAAGCTCTGAGGACTGCTGCCACCCTCTTCTTCTTGCCCTGATAGTGTCCCTTCACCTGCCAGCTTCCTCACTGGGGGCCGGCCCTCGAGTCGGGCCTCATCTGCCACCCTCCACCCTACTGGGTCCTGGGTTTCCCCCCATCCAAGGTGCACTGACTGACCTTTGCATACATCCGTTTAAGTGTTCACTCATTCTTCCAGCATCTGTAAGAAAGCCAGGGATGTTTAACAGACCTCTCTAGCTAAATGACAAACAACATAACCATGACACAAATCACTTCCACTGCACCGGCTTCAAGGCCCCACTGAATATTAAAGACAGTAGAGCTGATGCATCAAGAGGCACTTAATAAAATGCCCCTGCTGAGCCAACATGGAAAGTTTGAAACAACTGCAGAGTTGGCAAACTCCACACTCCAGCCCTCAGCAAGACCTTGGGATGGGGGGTGACTCACGCGCCCTCGGAAACGCGCCTATCCTCCTCATCTGGATAAACTTGATTCTGTGCTGCTGTTCCTAGAACAAAATACAATTCTTGCAGCTACCAGTGTGCCCTCTTTGCGTCTCACTCGTGGGATGGGAGGAATGAAGGAACAGACCGCAGAAGCTTACTGGCAAACAAACGGAGTGAAGCAGCTGGTTGTGTTGCTGGGCCGATAGGAATTTTTTGTTTCTAACACTGCAGCCAGTACGTGCTCCTTGCAGAAAAACTGGGCCATACATAAAAGAAACTGAATGCCCAGGACGATTACAATAATCACAGCAGCAATGAGGATAAATGGGATCACTCTCATTTACGATGTGCCTGCGTTTTCAGATCTGCTCTCTGGCTTATCTTCCACAATTCTGAACTGGAGGGACTCTTATGGAAAAAGCAGCAGAATGGAAGGGTTAAGAATACAGCATCAGGGCAGAGCCCGACCTTCTGGGTTCACACCCTGGTTCAGCCAGTGGCTAAGTGTGCAGCTGAGCCTCCCCACCTTACCTGGTTTCCTTATCTGTAAAATGGGAATCATGATAGCATTCACTCCGGCACACTGGTGTGAGAATTAAATCTGAAATTGCACAGAAAGCATTTCAGCACAATGCCTGACAAACCAGTAGGCTTTCAGGGCTACTCTCCCTATTTTTACAGATGATAAAACAACTCAGCAAGTGTAGATAACTTGCCCAGGCTCACAATGTTATCAGTATTTGTACTGGCCATTAACCCAACTGCCTGTAAGTCACAGACCTCCGTAGTTGTTTCATAATCAAGAGAATCTTGACAAATATGAAAGCAACAAAATATTTCCTACCACATGTTTTAATGATATCAATGAATAACTTCTTAACCCTGAAGCAGTTACATAATTTGCAGGGTGCAGTGAGAAATGAAAATGCAAGGCGGTGGGGCCACCTGGTGTGGCTCGGTTGGTTAAGGCTCCAACTCTCGATTTCAGCTCAGGTCAGATCTCAGGATTGTGAAGTCAAGTCAGGCTCCATGGCTCAGCGGGGAGTCTGCTCAAGATTCTCTCTCTCTCCCTCTGCCCCCTCCCACGCTGTCATGCTCTTGCTCGTGGTCTCTCAAATAAATCTTTTTAAAAAAAGAATTTCAACTTAAAAAAAAAAAAAAGAATTTCAAGATGGTGAAAGCAGAGCATTGTACCAAGCATACCCCTTGATGCCAACCCAACCTCTACCTCTTCAATGGCCAAGTTTTAGGATGGAGATTGGGTTATGTGGTCATGACAGTCAAGCTTTCACGGTAAAGATGTTCTTTATGATTCATCTGCTTCAATTGCCTCTTACTCAGAAAGGATTGGTATACTATGAAATGATGTATGGGGATAACCGATAACAAAGTCAAAACCAAATAACTGGCAAGTATTAATATTCTTCCTTTGACCCCCCCACACACACACCTTGACAGTATAAGGTGCAAAGAATCAGTTTACTCCAGGAAAATCTGCTGCAGAATTGTAATTCTCTGATCACGAATGTCCCTAACATTTTTTGAGATAAGAGGCACAGAGAACTTTGAATGAATTACAGCCTACAGGAAAAGGAGAAAATTCAACTATGCCACATTTTAGACTGTAAACCAAGCCTGTGCTCTTATCAAACAAGTTTTTCCTATAAAGAAAACCTGCACTGCATTCAAGCTCTTTTCTTCACCCCCGATGAATAGAAAGCCTGCTGTTTCCAGAAATCAGTATTTAGAGTGTGTGGCTTAATGGCGGCAACCAACTTCTCTATCAAAAGGGAGTTTAGTTCTGCGACTTTCTTTGTACTTTATCTCAGTATTTCACAAGAAGCTGGGGCAGCAGGGACACTGAGGAAGTGCAGACGCACAACACAGCAGGATTCTCTGGTTGTTTTTCAAGTGTCCAAGGTGAGAACGCTGAGAGCTGAGAGCAAAATGATGGAGGATTCCCTCTGCGCCACATCTAGTAACAGAAAGGGAATGAAATCACCAGGTATACTGGGACACCTAATGGTGAGTCATCTACTCTGGGGGCGTGATCTAATTAAGACCAATGACTCTTACAATAAAAGTTTATTCTGTCTGGACAGAGGATTTAAATGAAAAAAGACCAACTCTTGACTTCCAGGAAGTGCCCAGCAGATTTTTTTTTTTTTTAATATAGCAGGAGGCAAGAACACACTCACTTAGCAGTAACCATTCACCAAATGGGGTGATGCTCCTTTTTCTTTAAAATTTCTTGAAAATTAGCATCGATTTTGAGCCACTCAAAAATCAGGACTTCAAAGTCAACAAGAATTACACCAAATAACTACAAATCCTTATCCTAATGGCAAAGTACATTAGCTTGCAACCTGAGGACACCAATAACTCCCCGAATTGTTGAGATGCCTTTAAAAGCAGGCGTTCTCCCGCAGAACACTACTGACACTTTGGACCAGATAATTCTCAGTTGTGGAGAGCTGGCCTGCGCACTGGAGAATGGTGACCTGCATCCTTGGCCTCTACCACTAAGATCCCAGTAGCACCCATTCCCCACTGGTAACAACCAAAACTGTCTCCACGCATTACCACTGGGGGTGGGGAGGTGTGTGTCAAAAATCACCTCCAACTGAGAACCACTGATTTATAGAGATGGCAAGAAATAAAAGACAAGGAATCAAAGCACTGGAGGACAGGAAGGGATTTTAAGGATCCTGTGCCCCCGTGATTCTCAAACTTTGGGATGTATCAGCCTCCGAGGGCCAGAAAGGGAAAATGCCTTGCCCAAGGTCACAGGGCGAGTTACAACCTGGACTCCAAACCCAACCAAGCCCTTCCTTACGAAAAGGGCGGGGGCGGGGCGGGGCGCGGGGGTGAGCGATGTGTGCCATTCTTACCTCTTTGGGAGAGGCAGGAAAGCCTAACTGGTTACGACAGTGTACTCTGGAGCCAGCCGGCCAGAGTTCAAATCCCGACTTGGCATTTATTAAGTGGGCGACCTTGCACAAGGCACATAACCTCTGAGAGCCTCAGTTTCCTTCGCTGGCAAATGTAATAATAACAGTGCCTACCTCCTAGGACTGCTGGAAAGGCAAAAAAAATTATTATAATGTTCCTAAAGCCCTCGGCATAGGGCCTGGCACCCAATAATCACTCCGATACATCTCCTCTTATTATTATTGTCGCAGGCTGCAGAACTGAAAGGGTCTGCAGGACCCCGAAGGCAGTGAGCTGGAGATGGGCACTGAGGGACGAAGCGACCCCCGATTCCCCCCCTCCCCGCCCCTCGCCGCAGGCGAACCCCGCCCCGCCCCTCACCTGGCCCCGCAGCTCCTTCTCCAGCTGCCGGTAGTCGTTGTTCCAAACCAGGAGGTGCAAGGGGAAGTGGCCGCTGTTGTCGCGGGCCGAGGACATGGCGAGAAGGCCGCAGCCGGGCCCGCACTGCCCGCTTGCCAAGCCTCAGCCCCGGCGGGGTCTCCGGCGCCCGCCCGCCTGCCCGGCGGCCGACCAGAGAGAGAGAGAGAGAGGACGGAGCCAGTGAGCGAGGGGCGCGGTACGCGGTGGGGCGGCCTACGGGCCGGGTGCGGGGCGCGCGGGAGGTCGGGGGTCGCGGGCCGGGTCGGGGACCGGGTCGACCGCGCCCACCCCGCGCCCCGCCGCGCTCCCGCCCGCGCTGACAGCTCCCGAACCGACTTCTGCGGGCCGAACTGCCCCAAACAGGGAAGTGCGCGGGGCGAACCACCGCTCGCCGCGGCGGAAGGAGACGAGGCCAGACGCACGGCCCAGAGTTGGCCCGACCGCACCCACCCCCAACTACACACCGGAAAACACAGTGCAATCTCAAAACAGAGCTAGCATTCTCTCCCTTTGTCCAGGATCTCGACACGGACAACTCGGCCTATCCCTCACCAGCCTCTATCCCCCTGCTCCAGCTGTCTCATATGGTTCAGTCCACAACTGGGCCTCTTCCATCAGCTCTGGGTTCAGGGGGTGGCCGCTGGGGCCTGGACCAAACCATTACAGTTACTGACTCCCTTGCAGCCTTTTTGGAATTGGGCAGTGCTTCCATGATTGGCCAGAAGCCATTTTGGAAGTGGGCAGCACCCAACAATTTTAAAGAGGGAATATTACAAACTCTGGAGAAGTGGCATCGAAGATTTGCCTAGCAAGGGGATTGTTCTGCCTTAGGGTTTCTCAACATTGGCACACTGTAAACTCGGTAATTTTCTTTCTGTGAGGGTTGTCCTGTGCTTTCTAGGATGTTGAGCAATATCCCCGGCGTTTCTATCCCCTGGATGCCGTAGCACTTCCCCGCAAAAATGTCTCCAGACACTGCCAAATGTCCCCTGGGGGAGAAAAATCATCCCCAGTTGAGAACCACTTTCTACCAGAACTCCACACCGAGTTAGGATTCTAAGTGACCTTCAGTGTGGTTTCCACATATGAGGGGCATTGGTTTTTCATACTAGCCACTCGAGTTTTGGATTATGGCTAAAAAGACTCACGGAGAATACCCAGACTTGATCAGAGTCTGCAAATATTAAGTTCGTTCTTTGAGTTTCAACCTCAGACACTACAGCTCTTTGATTCAATGAAGAGCCAAGTCAACTTAACAGCTATTCCCCAGCCTAAGTTATCGGCACAGTTGTCTGCAACTAGACCACACAGCCGGGTGAAGTTATTCAGTGCATCCTGAAAGCAGAGCCTCTCCCTCCCCAGCCTGCGTGCATCCAGCTCTCAGATGCCTGCCACAACAGCTGTTCAAGAATCCTGGCCTAATCCGTTCTCCACACGCGTTGAGTCGGGAAGATTTGTGAGTCTGTGGAACAAAGCAGGGTGCAGGAGCACCAGGATGTGACCCAGAGGCCCTTGCTGTGGAATGTGTGGGAATTATTCCCATCATTCCTACACCATACATTTATCAAAATGGAGAGGTAGACCAACACCCAGGGCCTCTAAGACCTCTTCCAGGACTTCCTATCTTTCCAGAAGCCTTACACAACTTAATCTTTCTTTTCATCATTCAATGCTCATTGGACATATCTCTTATTCATGAGTTGAAGAACTCCACAACGGCAGCTTACCAGAGTATCTAAAGTCAAAACAGTGCCTGGCCCTTAATGGGCATCCAGTATTTCCCAAATGCAGATCATGGCTGCATTTACATGTAATACATATAATAAGTATTTACAGTATTAGGGTCGCATCTCTTCTCTCATTCACACTGATTAAACTCATCTCATTGTGTTTATCTCACAGTATGTATCCTACAGATTACTGTAGGTCATCTATTCTTATTCTCAAAAACAAAAAGTTGTGATTAGAAACTAGTAGTAAGGGGCACCTGGGTGGCTCAGTGGTTTAAGCCTCTGCCTTCAGCTCAGGTCATGATCTCAGAGTCTTGGATTGAGCCCGCATCTGGCTCTCTGCTCAGCGGGGAGTCTGCTTCCCCCCTCTCTCTGCCTGCCTCTCTGCCTTCTTGTGGTCTCTCTCTCTCTCTGTGTCAAATAAATAAATAAAATCTTTACAAAAAAAGAAAGAAAGAAAGAAACTAGTAGATACTAAATACCAAGAATAGCAGGAGCTACTATTATTGAGTGCTTACAATGAGGCAGGCACACCACATTTTTCTGTAAATTATTCCATTTGTCCTTAGCCAGATAGTAAATATTTAGCTCCGTTGGACATATGAGTTCTGTCAGATATTTTTCATCGACTTCCTCTTGTTTTTCTTCTTTACAATCCTTTAAAAATGTTTTTTAAAAAATTATTCTTGTGGAGGCCAAGAAAAATCAAGGCCATCCCACCTCAGGTTTAGCCTTAGCATAGGTACAGCCATCTTAGCTCTGGCAGCCATTTCAGACCCCTGTGCCCAAGGGCTGAACTTTCCCCTACTTTGCTTTAGTTCCAGAGACCCCCCACCCTGCTTTAGTAAGCCCCACCCTGCTTTAGTTCCAGAGACTCCCACCCTGCTTTAGTAACAGGAACCCATAAATAGCACTGTCTTAACTAATCTCTCTGGGGTCCAAGTCCCTACTCCGCTGTGCCGGTATACTTGGGCCCAAGCTTAAGCTTGTCAAATAAACCCTCAGGTGATTGCATCGGTGCTTGGCTCCTTGGTGGTCTCTCAGACGCGAAAACTTGGGCATAACATTCTTATGTAGCAAGACTTGCCAAAAAAAAAAAAACCACACACACACACACACACACACACACAAATCGTGCACTAGAGGTAGAGAACACATCAGCTCCATTTTGCATGAGACTAAAACTGCAGCCAAAGAAACACCTAGTGTTGGTTATTTTATGTATTTTGTTGTAGATCTACCACAATAGAATGTAAGCGCCATGAGAACAGGAAATTTTGTCTTTGCTCACTGTTATGTCTTCTGCGCCTGGAACAGTATGTGGAACAGAGTACATGCTCAGTAAGTATTTATTGAATAAGTGAATGAACTTGACCAGTTATACTAAGTGACTTGACTATTGAAGGCCTCGGGAAACATGTGGCTGCAGAATCCTGGCCACGAGATTTTGCTGCTTCTCCTGTTATTAATCAGTGCTGGGACTTCCAAAGAGAGAGAGAAACCCAAACTGAAGAAAATATATAGGCAGGGCAGAAGATGCTCAGGCACATATCTGCCCTCACTCAAGATGGCGACAAAGCAGCGTGCCCTTTCCGGTCACATGATCTGCCCCTCGGCGAAGGGCACCTCCCCGCGCGTGCGTGCTGCGACGCGGCTGCGAGGCGCTGAGGGGAGAGGCGCCACCGCCAGCGCCGCCGGGGAGACCCGTTAGAGCGGAAGCGCCTCCGCTGCAGCCTTCGCTGTCCCGCGGACCCTGATTCCTGGCAGGTGGGAGGCGGGAGCCATGTCGAAGCGGCTTCGGAGCAGCGAGGTGTGCGCTGATTGCAGCGGGCCGGGTGAGTCGCACCGGCCGGGCCCGCTTCCCTCAGTTCTGCTCGAGGGGACCCCTGCCCAGGGGCCGCCCCCTGGGTCGGGCGGGTCCCGGCGTCCGAACCCCACACCCCGGGTCCCAAAGAGGAGGCACCGGCGCGGCCTCCGGGCGGGACCCGTCCGGGGCCTGTCAAAGCCGGGCGGTCTAGGGACCCGCCGCCCTCACGCCCCTCCCTCTCGTCTCATCCCCTTTCGTCTCTGTCCCAGGCCGGGCGGGGAGGCTGCGGGGTCGAGGCTGCTTCCCCAACAGGAAGGGGCTTGGGCAATCCACAGGAAGGCCAATTACAGAAGTAAAATGCGAGCGTTCTCCCGGCTGCGGCCCCCAGAGGCTGCAGGTGTTCCCCCAGCTCCCCGCGCAGCCCCCCGGACCCCGCCCCGTGAGGGGGCCGTGCCTGGGGTGGGTGCGCTCGCCGCTTCCGTCTACTGATACTCTCTCTCCATAGGACCCCCGTATTTCCCTGTTGTAAGAGCCCGTATCCCGCTCCACCTCCACCGGGGAGAATCCCCAGAAGGTCGGGGTCTTGCAGACACAACCAGCGCTTGGGAGGCAATACCGGTCTCGAGTTTTGGGGTCTTAAGGACCTGGGTTCAAGCTAGGTTTTGTCTCTGGGTGACCTTGGACTGGTGATTTCATGTGGCCCAGCCTTAATTTCCTCATTTTTCCGATGGTGATAATTGGGAGACCCACATTCAGTGATAAGGAAGAGTCGATGAATATTCTTAGGATCATCTCATCTAAGTTTTTTCTGTATTGCGTTGTTTAGTACAGAACCTTTGCTGTCTCTTAAAACTGGAGTTGAGGTTCTAAATCATACATTAATTACAACCTACAAAACAAAATGATTGGCAGCAGACACATTTGGGCATTCAGGCCCGATAGACATGGGTGTGTTGAAAGGTCAAAACCGTTCTTCCTTGCCTAAGGGATTTAGCGTTTTCAGATTTAGAGTTCAGATCCCTTTTAGCAACTGAAACCGAATTGACAGGTCTCTGTGCTGTTCTTGGTGCTTTGATTAACCTGCTTTGAAATTTGAAGTAATTCAAAGGTAAGATGGCTTCTCTCGTTACAATAAAGTCCAATTAACCATCATAATTAAATCATTGAACACCAGTGTTTTCTGCAACGGTTCCAAACTTCATCTTGTTGCATGGCAGTAGAGACTGATTTTACATAGTACTTGTGATAAGTCAGACCTTGTGTGGTTCCTTTATGGCCTGTGTAGTGCAAGTAGGGTTACCAGTTTCCTTTGCAGATGGGGAAGGGGATAGAGGAGTTGAAAAAGAGGACCTCAAGTCAGTATGGGTTATACAGACTCCATCGTATTCTCTGAAAATGTTATTTGTTCCACTTCCTTATTTTCTTACTTGTTTTCGGTTGAACTTTCTGTGATGTGTTTCATTCACATGAAGTCTAGGTTCAGACTTCCTCTTGGAATGTGTATTCTTTACTCATTAGGTGATAGGGAGCAAAGGAAAACTGCTTCTCCATTGCTGCGCTAATGACTGTCTTGCCCTTCTGCAGAATTTCGTGCATATTTCAGAACATTTTCTCTTCCATTGTATCATTTTCGTTGTTGTCTCAAATGCCTAATCTACAGAGACTTGAGTCACTTCCTTCCTGTTTTGAATATAATTAGGCTACCTTGAAATGTTGTGTGAACTTGAGCAGCTAGGAATTTGTGCTGCCTTTTCTGCAGAGCCCCAGTCAAGAGAGTTGCCTCTTTCTCGAAGGGGTCCCTTTAAAGATTCTGATGACTGCTGAGGCCTTCTCCCCAGAAAATGCACATGTAGTCACTCTTTCATCCAGAATTCAGTTTCTTAATGGGGTCACAGACATTTCTGAGGTCCATTTGTGGTGTTCCTGGGGAGGAACTCCCCATTGTGGAGTCCGGGGAAGAAGCCCCAGCATAAAATAGTTTACCTTTAGGCAACGGTTTCACCCAGCCTCATTCATATGAACTCGATTTTGATTTTGCTGTGCTGTGAATGTTCTAATATTTTTTCCATGGACTGTGATCCATGATGTTAAAGTGATGAATTGAGGACCTTGCTTAATGTGTATTAAATCCTTGTTGTCTTACTCCTATTTAATTTTCTCCAGGAACACTGTGAATCCTCTGAATGATATGTGAAAACAAAAGCTATGCTTCAAAATAGTCTTTTTATTTTTTTTAAGTATCTGTACCAAACTACAAAAAGCGGTGCTCTTTTTTTTTTTTTCTTTAAGATTTTATTTTTTTATTTGACAGAGATCACAAGGAGGCAGAGAAGCAGGCAGAGATTGGGAGAGGAAGCAGGCTCCCCGCTGAGCAGAGAGCCCGATGTGGGGCTGGATCCCAGGACCCTGGGATCATGACCTGAGCCGAAGGCAGAGGCTTAACCCACTGAGCAACCCAGGCGCCCCCAAAAAAACGGTGTTCTTATGTATCTTTGTAGGGATCTTTGGTCTTGACAGTTTCAGTCTTTGCATTTCAGAATAGTATAGTAGTACTGACAGAATTATACTTCATTGATTTATTTTGGTTTTGTTTTATTTCACGGCAAACCTTTTACCATGATCACATCTTAGCAAATATTTTTTTTAAATGGCAACATTAATGAATCTCTTTTTAATGAATCTCTTTTTAATGAATCTAGTTCATTTTAAAGGTTTTGTTTTATTATATTTTGAGAGAGAGCACAAGTGTGCACCCGTGCACACTCCTACACATGCACAGAGAGGGGCAGAGGGAAGGAGACTCCCAGGTAGACTCTGTGCTCAGTGTGGAGCCTGATCTCACGACCCTGAGATCATGACCTGAGCCGAAATCAGGAGTTGCTCCCTAAGCCGACTGAGCCACCCAGGTGCCCCCAATCTAGTTCATTTTAAATAGTTTGTTCTCTGAGCTCAACTATCTGAAAACTCCATTTCAGATTTTTCACTGTAATAATAGTGTTCACCTGAAACAGTTGAAGTCTTAAGTATTGACAATCAAAACTTTTTCCAGTTGTCAAGAATTTCAGCGCCTCTTGAAAATACCTGAATGGTACTTCAAAAATAATTTGTAAAAGTTGTAACAGCTGACATTACTGAGTACTTACTATATGCAGAGAACTTTACCCTTTATATGCCCCCTACTCTGAGGTATGCTCTTATTTCCATTCGACCCATGGTGAGGATGCTCAAAAAAATAACTTATCTGAGATCATTAGAAGTGGCAGAGTTGCGGTTCCAACCCTGGACTGCTTGTCTCCAGAGCCACCCTCGCAGCCACCACACCCTGTGACTCCCAGGATTTGTCTCTGATTTCATAATATGGTTGGAAAGGATTTGAATAAACTCTTAAAAATGGCAAAGATGGTGTACATGCATTTTAGAGATTTCTGTGGACATTGAAGAATTTCTAAATATAACTCTTAGACCAGGCAGCTTGAGTGGCACCTTTTGTCACCCCATTGTGAGTCTGACAAAATGTAGAAAGTCTGTTTTTGTCTCGGGTTTCTAAGTGTATGTGTTCAGTTTACTTGCCCCGTGTGGATTATTCTCACTCCTTACCAAGTGCGAATTATTCCTCATCTCAAAGGATGTCTGCTGAAGCTCCATGGGACTTCATGGGAAAAAAGTATTGTACACGCACCAAAAATGTTACTCATTTTTATTTTACACCTTTGCCCCTTTAAAGCAGCTGTTATTCCAGCTTCTGTTCTTTCAGAGCAGTTGCAAGGTGGGACTCAGCAGCTTATTTGAAACGACTAATGAATGTCATAGAATATTTTCTAGCAGAGAAGGCCAGGTTCCTCAGTGTGTCCTGCGAGCCACCACAGCCACCCAGTGTTACTGTGTTGCTTGCAGCTTTCTGCCAGGCCTTGAGCCATGCACAGGTATGGCAGTAGATCAGGGTAGCAGTCTCTTCAGCATTTAGTTCAGATAACAGTCTGGATTATTCATTGACATGGCTGTGTTATCTTGCTGTTTGTGGAGGTTGGTTTGAAATGACTCATCCGTCCTCTCCCAGTTTGCTTCTCTTATGTTGAATGAAGGAGCAGGTAATCTGAGACAGTAGATCACATTAGGGCTACAGACTGTGACCCTACTCCAGAAAGGAGACAACTGCTTATTTAGGGCTTCAGCACATGTGTTTAATCTCAACCAGTGTGGTACCCAGTCAGCCAAGAAAGGTGGTATCATCAGACAGGCTCACCAGCTCGGCATGTTGACTAGCATCATAAGACAACAGAAATGTCTTGTTTTTCTGGAAAACCAAACCTCAATCGTCGTTGGCCATCTGGCAGTATAGCAGCCACCTGGTATCCTCGACACTGAGATGTCATTCTTCTTTCCAGATCCTTCCTGGGCATCAGTAAATAGGGGAACTTTTATATGTGACGAGTGCTGCAGTGTCCATCGGAGCCTAGGGCGCCACATCTCACAAGTAAGGCATCTTAAACACACACCGTGGCCTCCCACGTTGCTGCAGGTAAACAGTAAGAATTCTCATGGTTTGTAATTTGAGCTTGTAGGGTTCATGGTTTTAGCAACTAAATTCCCCTACTACACTTAAATCTTACAAAAATGTTTGAATCGTAACTGAATAGAGGTGCTGTGCCTATTAGTGCTATATGTGAGAACTGAATTCCTCATTTGGATTTTTTTTCCCCTTCTAAGAAATAAATTTTGTCTCAAAAACTCAATTATAGATAGAAAACTACTTGTTAAAATTTCCTGGTAACATTTCACTGCTGACTTTCTGGACTGTCACCAGAAATTGTTTTCAAATGGTCCATCTTTTTCGTATACCACAATAAATGTTTCTGAAAGCTGCAGTCTCGGGAAATTTTCCTTACGTTTCCTGCTTTGAAGCATGGACTGAGACTCCTCAGAAATCTCTGAAACATCTGATCTAAATCTTCTCGAAATTCTTGTTACAATTTAGACACCAAATTGGGTTGACATGTTTCGATAGAATGCCTGACACCCTGGTAAGTGTCAAGTGAGCTCTTTGTTATCTTTGGGGCTGGATGTCATGTCACCTGTACTTCTATTTTGGGGTGCGCATTCTTCAAGTCCTATTTGGAAGTCAGAATTAAGCATGTGTTTCGCCTTCATTTGTCTTGAGTACATATTTTACTAAATCTGTGGCAGCTGCTCAACATACCCCTTAAACTTGTCTGTGTAAACCAACAGAGCGGAATAAGTGGGTTTGGGTCTCCAATGTGACACTGTCTCCACCAATGCAAAAAAAACCAGATGGGGCCGTGTCAGGAGTCATGCTTTGAAATGAAATTGGAAAGTATGATTTATCAATAACTCGTGCTTAGAAGTTTCTAACAGCTCCTTCTCATGTGAAAGCGGGTGTTTATTGCTCTCAGGTGTTTGTTTACAGATTTCACTATAGGGCCGGAAGAAAGTCCAGAGATGAGTAGTTTAAAATGCCAGGCTTGACCCTAAAAGAACAATTCCGGGGCGCCTGGGTGGCTCAGTTGGTTAAGCAACTGCCTTCAGCTCAGTTCACGATCCCAGAGTCCCGGGATCGAGTCCCGCATCGGGCTCCCAGCTCCACGGGGAGTCTGCTTCTCCCTCTGACCTTCTCACCTCTCATGCTGTCTCTCACTGTCTCTCTCTCAAATAAATAAAATCTTAAAAAAAAAAAAAAAAACACAATTCCGAAAGGATGGCACATGGAACCACCAGTGGTACTCAAGACAAATGTAGGTAATACTCAAATATTTATTTTAATGGTTGCATTAGTTTAATGTTTATAGGAAAACTTTCGCACACCAAGCCATAATTGCTAGTAAAAGTTTTTTAAAAATTAGTGGATTAAAGGAAAATCTTAGGCAGAAGGTCTAGACAGTACGTGGGTTGTTAAGAATCTTAAAAACTGTATTTGAATGATCACTGCTCCAAGTGTCAAAGTGCTCTTCATAATATGTAAGAACAATTTAATCAGACGTGTTTAGGTACTTGGCCATCCTCCTGGTCAGACCTGAATCCTGCATATAGGGGTCATCCTTCTCTTTCTGGAATCAGAAAGCAATGATTTGTAGGACATCCCCGTCATGCTGATGTTTGCAGTAGGGCTTGGTTTTCCCAGTTCAGTCACTACAATTTCCAGTGAATATTTGTGAAAAGACATTAAAATATGATTTTATACTGCTTGGTTTTAGATGGTTGAAACCTTGTATAATAATGGTGCTAATTCTATATGGGAGCATTCTTTGCTGGACCCTGCCTCTATTATGAGCGGAAGACGTAAAGCTAATCCACAGGATAAAGTACAGTGAGTGGAATGTTTATCAATACTTTTATTTCTTCATAACCCCTGGGGCCCACTAAAAGGAGTGCAGCTACTTTGGACCAGCCTCCACCAAGGGCGGCACAGGAGGTGATTACACTCCAGTTGTGCACGGAGCTCTTTGCTATTAGAAATGGAGAACAGGGCCCCACACAGAACCATCTTTTTTGCATGGTTGCACAGCACGAGTCAGTAGCTTCTCCAGTTTGAAACTAAAGCTTGGAGGCTGTTAATGTAATCAGACTTAAGCTTAGGTGCTCAGACAAGAGGCAGTCAGACCAGAGATGTAGGTTCTGGACTCCAGTCTGCCTGATGCCTCTCCCTGTACGATGGGATGTAACAGCTGCTTCCTCACAAGGCTGCTAGGTCAATTAAGAAAATTACAAAGAAAAAAAAAGAGGCTCTGAAAAGCAAATACTCTGCAATCCTGGCCATTAGAATGACTAATTGACATTTTGAGGCTTCAGGTCTTAAACTCCTGCTGGAACTTACTTCACTATTGTTCCTTTTCTTCTCAAGTAGGGGATGCGGGTCACTTCCTCTTCCTTTTACAGCCTAAAGAATGGGGAATGTTACATCTGAGCTTCGAGTGAGCTGTTTTTTTTCCCCCCCCCCTGCAAACCAGCCCTAATAAAGCGGAATTCATCAGAGCCAAGTATCAGATGTTAGCATTCGTACATCGCTTGCCTTGCCGGGATGATGACAGCGTGACTGCCAAAGACCTTAGCAAGGTGGGTCATACCTTTTAAAATCCCTAAAATTGCTGGATGAGATGTTATATTGTTTTGTTTGGAAAAAAACTTAAAGAGGGGGTGCCTGGGTCACTCAGTCGTTGAGCATCTGCCTTCAGCTCAGGTCGTGATCCCAGGGTCCTGAGGTCGAGCAGTGTGTTAGGCTCTTGCTCAGGGGGAAGCCTGTTTCTCCCTCTCCTACTCCCCCTGATTGTGTTTCCTCTCTCGCTGTCTCTCTGTCAAATAAATGAATAAAATCTAAAAAAAAAAAAAAACTAAACTAAACTAAATAAAACAGGAAAAATAAGAAAGCAAAAAACTTAAAGAGGAGGAAAAGAAAAAACAAAAAACTTTCTGTACTCTAAATAATTAATAACAGCCCTTTTTGCAGTTGGTTTCATCTTTAATTTTAGTTCAAGTGGCAGCCATTAATGTTAGTGGAAGTACAAGGGCAAAGAGGAAAAATAAGTATGTATCTAGAAAATGATTTGCATTTTTCATATATGTTTTAAAATTATACTTCTGTAAGTTTTTTGTTTAACTTTGAAGTAGGAACCATCCTTGAGTTTGTTTCTAGAAGGGACTAGAAAGTTTGAGGGACTTCTTTAGTTTTCTGGACTGCATACTGAGTAGGATCTTCAGGAAGCAGGATGACTCAAAGCTGTAGTGCTTGGGATTCTTTATTATACTTGTAAAATGAGTAGATGGCTTTCTTTATGTGGGCCTTCACATGTTTTTCAGAAATGCCGTGAGAAATATGCATTTTTTTTTCAAAGCACTGCTCTTAGGAAACGTTCACACAGAGTGTGGGTGCTCACAATCAGAATATTTATAATTGTTACTTTCGCTTATTAATAAGGCTTGGCATGGGTTTTTTACCATAACTTAAAAATGTTAAATACATTAATTTTAAAAATAAGGTGTGGCTATAGATGCTGGAGTAGATTTCTGCGTTCTTACAATAAGGGTTATTGCATTTTGGACAATTCTAGGTTAGACCTGAAGGAAAGCAGCTCATCTTCTGCATATGTAAAAGCTTTTATGCAGTGGTACAGAATTTGGTATACTCAGGCCCATTTCCCACCCAGAAAGACTTGAAATATTATATACAAGGCCAAGAATGGTGTTGTAGGGAGGGTGTGCTATAAGGCAGAATCCTGTAGCTTACACAGTATAGGAAATGCAGCCCTAACATCCTAGGTTCAGTAGAAAAAGCAAATAATAATGATGTTTATAATGACAGCAGCAGTAGTCTTTGAGCATTTCCTGTGTAACAGGCTCCATGCTAAGCACTCTGTTATATCGTCAACTCCTAACCCTGTGAATACATGGCATTTTTATCACCATTTTAGAGCTGAGAAAACTGAGGTTCAGAATGCTTAAAGAACTCCCACAAGGTCACGTATCTTGAACAATTTATGGTTTGAATTTCAAGTCTTTGAGACTGCAGAGCCGTGTTCACCCTTCTTCTCCTACCACTTCTCACTTCAGGTCTGGTTGTGCCACCTAGACAAATCATGCTTCTGGGCAGATCGGCCCTCCCAGCCCTCATTCCCTTCTCAGTAAAGTAGGCATGGCCCCTCTTTAGATCCCCGGGGTAGTTGTGAGCAGCAAGGGAGAAGTGCTGCTTCCACCTTACTGAGCTAAATAAAGATTAATTATTACTAATATAATGCATATTAAAATGATCTGCCAGCTGCTCTGGTATACCAGTCTTTATACTTGTAACAAAAATTTTTTTGGTTTGTGTTTTTTAGCAACTCCACTCAAGTGTGAGAACGGGGAATCTCGAAACCTGTTTGAGGCTGTTATCTTTAGGAGCACAAGCCAACTTCTTTCACCCTGTGAGAAAAGCATGAATTGATTCAGATATTAAATTGAAACTAAGTGGGTTGTGTTTGTGTGGCCTTTGGTTTTATTTAATTTGCTTGTTTGTCTACTTTTTGTTAATATTTCTCAGGAAAAAGGAAACACCCCACTCCACGTCGCCTCCAAAGCAGGGCAGATTTTACAGGCGGAATTATTGGCAGTATATGGAGCAGACCCAGGCACACAGGATTCTAGTGGAAAAACTCCTGTGGATTATGCGAGGTGAGAGACCTAGATTCTTGTCACTGCCTTGATTAGGGATTATTTATGTTGGGTATGATTCATTGCTAGATGGCTAAATCGTGGATGATTAACATTTAACCCCTTTAAGTTAAGGATTTACATCCTGCCATTTTGCAGATGAAGACATTTCAGATACATATGAGCTCAGAGCCTGGCAAAGTCAGAGGAGGTAGAACCATTAACGAGTGTGCTTCGCTTCCAGTGTTTCACATGACTTCTAACGCAGTGGTGTTTGAGCCATAGGCAGGTATCAAGAATTGCAAAACCCACTCCTCAGTTTCTTAATACATTTAGTCATTGCTTGAACTTAAAAACAGATCTGTGCAGATAGGTAAGTGATTAAACAAGTAATAGTAAAATGTTAATTGTAGGTTTTAGGTAGCAGACGTCTGGGTGCTTGCCATAAAATCCTTTTCAGTTTCTTCTTGGTTTAAAAACTTTGTAAAATGCTGGAAAAATTAATACGTAAGTTAGTCTTGAATATCATTTAAGATGGTTCATCTTTCCTTCTTTTTCCAAATTAACTTTTTAACAACTGCAAAGCGCTCTATTCTGTTCTGCAGAAGATAAAATGGGTAAAATGCCAAAACTGTGCCATCCCAGAATTTCTTCTTCTTCTCTCATGGAGGAGATGATTCATAAATGCACAAAAGAGTTAAATGAAACAAGATAATATGGAATTAATTGCCAGAATCGGTAACAGGTCTTAAAAGGCATATGTAAGTTTTCTTCCTTGTGGCCTAGGTCAGTAAGAAACTTCTTTAGTTGGTCTTTGAAAAATGGGTTGGATTTGGGTATGTGAAGGAGGGGCTAAAGCATTCCAAGTGAAAAAGAAAGGCATGATTTAAGTTCAGGAGGGAGAGAGAAAAAAAGAGGAGGGATGCCTGGGTGGCTCGGTAGTTGAGCCTTTGCCTTCGGCTCAGGTCATGATCTCGGGGTTCTGGGATCAAGCCCCGCATCGGTCTCTGCTCAGCAGGGAGCCTGCTTTCCCCCTCTCTCTCTGCCTGCCTCTCTGCCTACTTGTGATCTCTCTCTCTCTCTGTCAAATAAACAAAATCTTAAAAAAAAAAATGAGGAAAAAATATACATATCTCAGAAATCAAACGTGGTAGATCGAAGGAACGTCCTATAGTGTCTTGAATGGTGGGAAGAGAAAGTGGCAGAAACTAGACTTCGGCGTTTAAGGGAAGAGAGCCCTCAGTACATGGTATTTATTATCACTTACCTTGTAGTTTCCTCGTGTGCCTTGCATATGTAATAGTTTCTCAGTGTAATAATTTATGTATATGCCTGGTTACTAAACAGATTTCAAGCAGCTTAAGCATTCACTTCGTGAATGAAGAAAGGCAGATCTTGTGTTTTCTGTTAGGCAAAGTAAGGTTTTAGGAGGTAAAAGTAGCTATGAGTGGGAGCTGTGCATTCTGTTGGTCTGTCTCTCCCTGAATTACAAACCTTAAAGTGGATACTAAACTCTCACCCAGAATCAGACTGGCTGCATCAGGAGCCTCTAGGGGAAAAACCTTCTTCAAAATACTGATGTTCACACTCTTCCCATCCGTGCTGATGCGGAATTCCCAAGGTTGGGGCCTAGATTTCTATATGTTTTTTAAAAACACTTCAGTTAATTTTTGAGAACCTCTACTCTAGACCATTTATTAGTTTTATTTTCTACCTCATTAGATGAAGTTATTCTTTATCGCTCCCTTAGTCTTTAATTTCTTTATTAAGTATTCTGTTCTGTAAATTAATAAAGGAAGGGGGTAGTTCAGATTGTGAAAACAGTTTATAAAGGTGGGAATCAAAGTAGACCTTGACAGTTTACCTCACACAAAAGGTTGATTATTCTGAGAAGTCACATTTGGTAAATTGCTCAGGTGTCTTAGAAGACATCTCTGTACTTTTTTATTCTAGAGCCAGTGGCTGGTGAGGAATATAAATGGTACTTTGTTTTCTCTTGGTAGGCAAGGAGGGCACCATGAGCTGGCAGAACGCCTTGTAGAAATACAATATGAGCTGACTGACAGACTAGCCTTCTATCTCTGTGGCAGGAGACCAGGTGAGTGAAAGGACAGCAGTCTCTCTACACCTTCAGTCAGGTAACTAACCTCTGGAAAAACAAGTTGGAACACTGTTACCCAAGATCTCTGCTTCAACATATCCTTAAGAAAATTGCAAATAAGGATTTTTATTTGAAATAACTATAACATACTCAGTTATATATGAAAGGTATAGTCAGTCAAAACTCCTGGAATTTTGGTTTTTAAGACTTTAGCTCCAGAGGTGTAACTATTTTAAGAACCAAAGAGCATAATTGAATGTGCACTATAGTTCTTGTGCATAATGGGACTAAGAATGAAAGAGCAGAGCAATAACTTACGTAGTTATTTGAAGAATTCTCCTATCAAAGGAATGGAAGAGAGTCCAAAAATGAACTTTGCCAAGTTTATTTATGAAGTAGAACTGGAGTCGGCAAACTGTGGTCTGTGGGCCAAATCTAGCCTGTCACCGGTTTAAAGTTTTGGTGCAAGATAGCCATGTCCATTCATTTACATATCGTCTGGCTGTTTCATGCTACTGTCACAGAACTGAGTAGATTGAGGGCTGCCTGGCTAACTTAGTAGAGTAGGTGACTCTTAATCTTGGGGTCATGAGTTTGAGCCCCACATTGAGTGCAGAGCTTACAGAAAGAAAGAAAGAAGGAAAGGAAAGAAAAGAGTAGATTGAGTAGTTGCAACAAAGACCATATGGCTACAAAGCAAAAAATATTTACTGTCTGGACCTTTACAGAAAGTTTGCCAATCCCTGATTAGAATATCCACATACACCTGCACAATGGTTCCCTAACCTGGTTGTATGATGGAGTTAATAACTTGGTTGTATGATGGAGTTAAGAGCCTCTGGTGTGGTTCCCAGGGAGATGGGGTAAGCACACTCCACCCTTTCTTTCCTGCTAACTACAATTTAAAACCCTGGACCAGAAGCATGGAGTAGCTATCTAAGGACTCTGGATGGTGGTTTAGGGAGCTCAAAATACCATCGAGCTGGTGGTGAGTGTCCTGTTTATTTTACTTCTGATATGGCCTTTGTGATAGCCTGAAATCTGGAACTGTATAACAGGTGCAAAGAAGCCTTCTCTCTCTGGTCTATGGAGCAGTAAATCAGATCTTATGGGACAGAGAATTAGGGGGTTCCCCTGGGTTTTTTTTCTCCTTCTTCCTTTTTCCCCACTCTAGCCCCTAGGCAGTCATGTGGCTGCAGCAATGGCAGCACAGCTGCCTAAATCTCTAACCAAAAGTGTGAGGAGAATCCTAACTGCATTTTTTTTTTTTCTATTCTCTCATCACTTGGCCAGGAGGCAGAGCCTAACCTGGTCAGTTGCCTGCTAAAATTCTTCTATGGAGAATATTAATGTTCTCCATAGAATTTAAAGAAGACTCAGCGTTTCACAACATCATACACAAAATGTCTGGGATATCAACTGTAATTACTTGACATAGGAAGAACCAGGAAAATTCCGAAGACTTGCAGGGGAAAAGATAGTCAACAAATGCCAACCCCGGATGACACAGATGTTGTAATTAATCAGACAAAGATTAAAGCAGATAGCAACATCATGCGTTAAGAAGTAAGGGTGAATGTTCTTGAAGCAAATAGAAATATAGCAGGTCTCAGCAGAGAAACTGACCCAGATAGAAATGCTGAACTGAAAAATACAATAATGAAAATTTTAAAACTCACTGGATGGGCTTAATAGCAGACTGGAGATGACAGAAAAGAGTCAGTGAATTGAAATAGATCACTAGAAATTACCCAGTTTGAGCAACAGGGAGAAGAAAGAGTGGGAGGAAAAAGAAACTGAACACAGAGCCCAGGGACCTATGTGACAATATCAGAAGGTCGTATTTGTATCCTCAGACTCCGAGAAAGAGATCCAAAAGCCTCTTGCAGAAAAAATATTTGAAGAAACATGGTTTCAAAACTCTAAATTTGGCAAAAGACGTAGACTTCAGATTTAAGAAACTCAGAGATTCCCAAACAGGATAAACTCAATAAAATCCTCCCTCAGACACATGAAAATCAAACTGCTGAAAACCCAAAGACCAAAAAAAAATTGAAAGCAGCCAAGGGGAAGAAAAATGACAACATATGAAAAGACAGTTTGAATGGCTGTGGTTTTTAACTGCAAAGAGTCGAGATGAAAAAGTAGAACAATTTTTTAAAGTCCTGAAAGGAAAAAACTATCAATTCGTAATTCCTCTTCCAATGAAAATAACCTTCAGGAATGAAGGCAAAATAAAGACATTTTAAGATGAAGAGAACTAGTTGCTCTAACAGAAATGTGAAAGAAAGTTCTTTGGGTAAAAGGGAAATGATACCAAAGGGAATCTGGAACTTCAGAAGTGAAAGAAAAGCAACTGAAATGATAAATACCTGGACAGATATAATAGACTGTTTTCCTCCTAAGATCTTTGAGATATGCATGGCAGTTTAATGCTTGTCTGGTGGGGTGTTCAGCATATGTCAGTGTGATACATTGATAAGGACGACATAAAAGGGGAGCAGGTAAAAGAAGTATGGAGGTGAGGATTTTACATTCTTCTTAAGTTGACAAAATAGTCTAGACTAAAAGATTATGTATACTGTAATGCATAGTACAACCATTAAAAACAGTCTACACAATGGAAGGTGGTCAAAACCTCTAGAGATAAAATGAGATGTTAAAAATTACGCAAATAACAAAAGAGACTTCAAAACATTCCAGAAAAGAGAAAAAAGGAGAGAAAGAGGAACAAAAACCTGAGGCCCAAACAGAAACTAAACAAAAATTCTAGACTTAAATCCAAACATATTAATAATTACATTAAATGTTATGTTAATGACATAAATGTACCAAATAAAAAGCAGAGATTGTCAGAATGGATTTAAAATTAAAAATGAGCTCTAATAACTATATGCTCTCTATAAGAAACCTACTTTAAATATAATGATAGAAGTTAGTTAAAAACAGAAAGGTATAAAAAGATATATCCTGGGAACACAGTAAAAGAAAGCTAAAGAGTTTATGTTAATACCAAACACAGTAGGGACACCTGGGTGGCTCAGTCAGTTAAGCATCTGCCTTCAGCTTGGGTCGTGGTCGCAGGGTCCTGGGATCGGGTCCCATGTCGGGCTCCCTGCTGCTCCACCTGCTTGTGCATTCACTTTCTCTCTCTGACAGATAAATAAATAAAATCTTAAAAAAAAAAAAAAAAACAAAGAACAAAGTAGACTTTCAGGGCAAAGAAAATTAGCAGGGATAGAGATAACAGTTTTCCAAGGAGATGTAACAATTCTAAATGTGTACACACCTAGCAACAGGGTTTCAAAATATATGAAGCAAATTTTGATAGAACTAAAAGGAGAAAAGGTCAAATCCCCAATTCTGGGATATTCAGCAGTCTTCATGTAGTAGTAGATGGAACTGGTAGATGGGAATCAGCAAGGATACGGGGCACTTGTCTGGTGCAGTTGGTAAAGCATGTGACTCTTAATCTCAGGGTCATGAGTTCAAGCTTCACAGTAGGGATGGAGACCACTTAAAAAAAAAACAAATAAAATGAAATTTAAAAGAAGAAAATCAGCAAAGATAGCAAACTGAAACCAAACCATCAGCCAACTGCATGTAGTTGACATTTGTCGTGTGTTCTATCCAACATTGTCAGAATACACACTCCTTTCAAGTACATGTTGAACATTAACCGATTAGACCATATCCTGGGTTATAAAACAAAGCTTAACCAATCTAAAAGAATTAAGATCTTAAAGAGTATATTCTCTGACCATAATGGAACTAAGGTACTAAAAAGTAGTAAAACTGTAACTGGAAAATTCCCAAATGTTTGGAAATTAACACAGTTCTAAATAATCCATGGGTCTAAGAGGAAATCTCAAGGAAAATTAGAAAATATTTTCAGATGAATGAATTATGAGATGCAGCTAAAGCAATTCTTAGAGGAAATTTTATAGTATTAAATTCTTACATTAGAACACAAGAAAGCCCTCAAATCCTCCAGCTAAGGTTACGCTATAAGAAACTATGAGTTTAAAGAAAAAAAAAAAGAAAAGAAACTATGAGTTTCTTACTGCTTACTCATCCAAAATGATGAGTAAAATAAACCCCAAGTAAGCAGAAGGTAGGAAATAACAAAGATAAGAGCAGGAATCAATGAAATCGCAAAAGGAAAACAGTAGAGAGAAATCAGTGAAACCAAATGCTGATTTTTGGGGGAAAAAAAAAAAAAAGAAACAAATAAATGTCTAGCCATATTATAAATAATACAATGCACACAAATTAGACAACTTAGATAAAATGAACCAGTTCCTTGAAAGCCACAAACTACCGGCCACCTACCCAAGAAGAAAGAGGTAAATGCATAATCTTAAATTTTAAAGAATTTTAATTTGTACTTTAAAACATTCCATTAAAGAAAACCCCAACCCACATGACTTCACTGGTAAGTACTGTGAACAAGTTGAAGTGATATTGCCATGTAGCAATTCAACAGATAGGTTTTTTGTTTTGTTTTGTTTTGTTTTGTTTTGTTTTTAAAGATATTTCTTTATTTATTCCACAGAGATCACAAGTAGGCAGAGAGGCAGGCAGGAAGCAGGCTCCCCGCTGTGCGGAGAGCCAGATTCGAGACTCAGTCCCAGGACCCTGAAATTACGTCCTGAGCCGAAGGTGGAGGATTAACCCACTGAGCCACCCAGGCGCCCCATCAACAGATAGGTTTTATGACTCATGTGATTTGCTAGCTTTGCAATTATGATTCTTAGTGGACATTTTTAATGGTTAGGAATTCACACTCCAAGTTTTGCACATAAAATGAGACTATTCTACCAAACATTTGAAGAAGAAATAACATCAGTTCTACATGATATTTAGAAAAGAAAAAGGCAGGGAACATTCTGAACTCATTTTGTGAGCACAAAAAAAAAAAAAAAAAGCCCTCGTGAACATAAGACACCAAAATCCTCAACAAAATGTTAACAGATTGAGTCCATATATATATATATAATATATATATTTTTTATATAAATATAAAATAACCAAGTACGGTTTCTAGATGCCAAAACTAATTAAATATTTGAAAATCGATATGATTTATCATATTAACAGAATAGGAGAAGAAAACCATCGATCTTATCAGTTGATGCAGAAGAAGAATTTAATAAAATTCAATATTCCTTCGTGATAAGAAAAAACAAACTTGGAATAGAAGGGACTTCTTTAAGCGGATAAAGAGTTATCTGTAGAGGGATGACTGGGTGGCTCAGTCAGTTAAGCATTTGCCTTTGGCTCAGTTCATGATCGCAGGGTTCTGGGATTGAGCCCTGCACCGGGGGTGGGGTGGCTGGTTCTTGCTCAGCAGGGAGCCGCCTTCTCTCCCTCCCTCTGCCTGCCACTCTCCTTGCTTGTGCTCTCTCCCCCTCTCTCTGACAAATAAAATCTTAAAAAAAAAAAAAAAATCTGTAGAAACCCACAGCTAACATCATCTTCAATGATGAAAGATTGAATGCTTTTGCTCAAATATCAGAAACAAGGCCAGGACGTCCACCCCACCATTCCTATTCAACATGACACTGGAAATCCCCCAATGCCATAAGGCAAGAAGAATATAAGGCATACAGATTGAAATGGAAGAGATACAACTGGTCATAAATAAGATGGTTTCTATGTAGAAAATCCCAAGGAATCTACAATAACGTTCTTAGAACAAATAAGTGAGTTTAGCATGGTTGCAGAATATAAGGGAAATAGGGGCGCCTGGGTGGCTCAGTGGGTTAAGCCTCTGCCTTCGGCTCAGGTCATGGTCTCAGGGTCCTGGGATCGAGCCCCGCATCGGGCTCTCTGCTCAGCGGGGAGCCTGCTTCCCTTCCTCTCTCTCTCTGCCTGCCTCTCTGCGTACTTGTGATCTCTCTCTGTCAAATAAATAAAATCTTTAAAAAAAAAAAAAAGAATATAAGAGAAATAATGAAAAATCAATCATATTTCTATATATTAGCAGTGAACAATTAGAAACAAGCTAGAAAAACAATACCATTTATAATAGCTCCAAATTAGAAGCTTAGGTATAAATCCGACAAAATATTCATGGGCTCTGCATGCTGAAAACTACCAAATGCTGCTGAAAGAAATCAAGGAAGACCTGAATCAGTGGAGAGAGAACTGCGTTTATGAGTTAGAATAGTAATGTGTCAATTCTCCACAAATTGATTTGTAAAATTAATGCAATTCAAGGATTTTCTTGTGGACATAGATGTGCCAATTCTGAAATTTACACAGAAAAGCAGAGGAACTAGAATGGGACCATTTTTGCAAAAGAAGAATGTGGGCAGAATCATACCTCCCAATTTTAACTTGTGCTGTAAAGCTCTGCTGAACTCAAGACCGTGGTTATGGAGGAGAGACAGACATACAAGTCAGTTAAACAGTAGAGAGAATCCAGAAATAGACCCACACAAATATTTTCAGTCGATTTTTTGAGAATTGCAAAGACAGTTCAGCGGACGAAGAACAGTCTTTTAAGTATATGGTGGTCTAACAACTGGACATCTATATGCAGATATAAAAACTTCAGTACCTTCCACCTGGCATAAAGGCTGTAACTCAAAATGGATCGTAGATCTAAATGTAAAACCTAAAAGTATAAAACTTCTAAAGAAAACAGAAGAAAATCTTTATGATCTTGGATTACGTAAAATGTTTACATGTAACTCCAAAAGCACAACCCATGAAAGAAAATATGGGTAAATTGGACTTCATAAAAACTGAAAGCTTTTGCTCTGCAAAGGCTACAGTTAAGAAAGAATGAAAAGACAGTCCACAGACTGGGAGAAAATATTAGGAAATCACGTGTCTAACAGAAGACTTGGGTCCAGAATATTTATACCTAAATATATAAATCTCAACAGTAAGAAAACAAACAACCCAGTACAAACTGGGCAAAGACCATATTCAGATGCCAGATAAGCACATGAAGTTGAGATGCTCAGCATCATTGGCCATTAAGGGAAATGCAGATTAAAAGCACAGGACACCACTATACACCTATTAGAATGACTAAAATTTTAAAACCTGCCAAAGAAACTGACAACATGAGTGGGAAGATGTGAAGCAACTGTAACTCTTATATTGCTGGCTGCGAAACAAAATGATAGAGCTACTGTGCCAAAAAGTCTAGCAGTTTCTTACCAAGTTACATACACATTTACCTAGTACCTACATAACCTAACATTCCCATTCCTGGGTATTTATCCCAGAGAAATAAAGACTGATGTTACACAAAAACCTATATTTGAATGTTTATAATGGCTTTTTATTCATTGGCATGTGATCAGTGTCCTCCAGAAGCTAGGTTGGGACTGGCTCTGTAAGCCTTGTAGGAGAAGGAAGCCCCACCCAGATCTGCCAAGACCACCTGCCCCAGCCTTAATGGTTTTATGCTAATTGATTAATTTGAGGGTAAGCCACCAAAGCCCAAGGGTGCTCCTCCATCCCACATGGAGAGCTGACAAAAGCCCACTCTGCTCATTTAGGCTCCCTAGAAGTTTTCTCCATGACTAAAGATCATCAATTACACTGGGAATGAAATGAAGTGTAGGATTAGCGTGAGCACAGCCTTTTTGCTTAGTGATGTCTGGACCTTTGTGCCCGAAGAAAATAGGAAGATGATTCTTGCTACTAGCCAGGTCTTAGGCAGTTCGTAGTCAGTCTGACAACTTCTGCCCCTTCCCCAAATAATTCATAGTTATGAGAAACTACTGATGGCAAGACATAAATTAAGAAAATTATGGTAGTGTTCCTTTATCGATCTTACCAGTATTTATATAAACAAAACTCTGGCTTGATTTCTGTTTCAGATCACAAAAATGGACAGCACTTTATAATACCTCAAATGGCAGACAGGTAAGGCCACTGAAATACCAATCAGTTTTATCTGTCACTATTATTTCCTTGGTTGTATAGTGTTTAAGTGTATTATACTTTGTATTTAACAAAGCCCATACATTTTTCTCTTTTACGGCTATACAATTTGGAAATAAGACGGCTGTAAGTAAACCACCATGTAAAACTTAAGTTTGAAAGAGTACAAGTAACAGACATACTAGTAAAATTGGTGTTAGGGATATTGTCACAGTTTTAGCTAGTTGTAACGGTATATCGTGTCGATAGGTTGTATCACAGACTATTTCTATATTATAAGAGAGGATATTCTTTGTCTATAACAGGGATTGGCAAATTTTTTAAGGGCTAGATAGTAAATATTTTAGGCTTTGTGGGCCACACAGCCTCTGTCACAACTACTCAGCTCTGCCAGTTGTAGACGAAAGCATCTGTGGACATTAGGTAAATGAAGGGCAAGTCAGTTGCAAGAAAATTCTCTTTCTGGACACTGAAATGTGAGTGCCATATAATTTTTCCTGTGTTAGGAAATATTTTTCTTTTGCTTTGGGGTTTTTTCCCCCAAACCACTTAAAAATGTAAAAACCGTGCATAGCTCATGGGCTGAACAAAGAAAGGAGCCATAATCTGCCAACCCCTGGTCTGTGAGGTTAGCAAAGTTCACAGCTGCAGGAATGAACTTGAAATCCTTATTTATCCAATTACCTTTGCACAAACACTGTCAAGAGTTTATGAAACAGTTAGCTGTTATTCCACATGTAATCTTGCCATTCTGCTTTTTCACATTCTGCCCTTTTCATATTTCCTTCTGTCATGCTTTTTTTTTTTTTTTTTTAAAGATTTTATTTATTTATTTGACAGAGAGAGATCACAGTAGACAGAGAGGCAGGCAGAGAGAGAGAGAGGGAAGCAGGCTCCCTGCTGAGCAGAGAGCCCGATGCGGGACTCGATCCCAGGACCCCGAGATCATGACCTGAGCCGAAGGCAGCGGCTTAACCCACTGAGCCACCCAGGCGCCCCTGTCATGCTTTTTTTTAATACTTCAGGAATTGAGGCTTCTCACATAAAGGGCCTGGGGACGAACCATCAGTAGTTTTTGTCTACTAGTTATTCAGTGATTATCTTTATCTGTACCATGTTGCGTGACTTTGATTTTTCTAAAAGGAGTTACAAATTCTTACGCTCAAAAGTTTTCTCGCTAACTCTAATGGGCTATAGAATTTTTGTTTCTGACCGTGTCCCTGAACTGTTAATTAATGTCTTGATGCCTTGCCTATCTTAAGGTTCTATAGAACTCATAAAAATGTTTTTTATTTATTTGCTTATTCTGTACATTTTCTTAGCAGCCTGGATTTGTCTGAATTGGCAAAAGCTGCTAAGAAGAAACTTCAATCCGTGAGTATCTCTGTTTCCTAGTGAAGTTCAGTGTGGGAAACCATGCATCCTGCTGATACCTGTCCTCAGCCCATTACCTGCTACAACAGATGACTTTGTTTCCTCCTCTGGGATGTTATAAAATCCGAAGCAGAGCATTAAGTACTTAGAGAAGAGACAGAAGTACTCTTAAGTTTAGTAGATCTGATTTATCGGCTCTGCATCAGGTAATGGCGTTTTTCTCTGTCATTCTGAAAGCGAAGACTGTGCCTTTGATGTTAGGGAGTTGTTTCTCCTGAGAGTTCCCTAGTTTCTCTCAAGAGTAGGACACACTTTTAGGGATGCCTTCCGGTAGCCACCTAGGATGCTAGGGAAAGGCAGGAGCTGACGTTGGAGTTGTGAGTGCCGCATATCCACTTGGCCGCCATTTGGGATTGGGCCACCATCATCACTGTCTTGCAGAGCCCACGTTGTTCAGCAGAGCTTTTTAAGTGTTTGTTTTCAAGGGCTGGTGGTCCTTCCCCAGGTGCATACTCAGAGCTTGCCCAGTTCTGCAGGGCCGTGCCTCCCTTCCGTCTGCGTCCCTCTTCCCCGCCTGCCCATCTCAGCCTCAGTCAGGGGCCCAACAGATCAGCTTCTCTGGGCAGCTTCCTCTTAGTTTGATCGCCACAGATGAGGCCTCACCAGGGTGCTTCCCCACCGCCTCAAGCACCAGATTGCCTGCCTTGGGCTGTTCTCATGCTCTCTGGATCAGAACCAAGATTCTTAACTTCTTGTCATGACCTTGAAGGGCGTCATCCAGTGCCCACCATTCAGTTTTTGCCCTGGTTTCCATCTGGTTCCTCCTGCATGTGTGCACGTGTGTACACGTGTGTGAATGTATTTATCCCATTGGGTTAACACTCTCCGAGACCACCTTCAGATCCTCTTTGGGAATCTTCTCTTTCTGCAGTGTTCTGCTTTCCGGGCTTCCAGCCTTTTGTCATTCAAGTAGCTGAAATCTGACCACCTAGTGTAGAAGGGAGTTTCCCCAAGCCTGACTCTGAAATTGCCTCTCCCCTAATGTATGACTTTCTCTTTGTTCCTCTTTTCACAGAAGACCCTTTACTAACACTTCATATATTAAGTACTAAATATTACATAAAATGAATTTATCACTACTAGTATTTAATTGTGTTATGAAATAAATGTATTTTATGCAATTTGGTGTCTCTGTGTTCTGTATCTGTGGTTATGTGTGTCTGTTTTACCACGTTTCTTAAATTTAGGAGGTCATATGATAGGATGATTAAGATGACAAGCTTTGGAATCAGATAGCACTAAATAGTCTCATTTCCTTTTAATTAGAGTATATAAGCCAATTTTTATTTTAAATAATAAAAACATTATTGGTATTACTCCAGCTCCCTTTGAATGACCAACATTTGCTATGCTGAGAGAGCTGCACAAAAGTTGGGGTTACGTCGGTCATATCTCCAACATGTGGCAGGCGCTAGATAAATATGTGGAACAAAGTTGAGTATAGCTCTCAAGAACTCGGGCTCTGGCTCAGACTGGTCGGGTACAGAGCTCATCTCTGACAAGCTCCTTAACTTGTCTGTGTCTTGGCATCCTCTCCTGGAAAGGGAGCTAATGATCAATAGCGGCTGCAGATTAAAATGCTCCGTGAGGATGGACTGCTGTTATTACTTGTTGACCCCACCCCGTGGTCTCCCCCTCATGGGGGACAGCTGGACCAGTGCCACTGCAGTGTTTATTCTAAAATATCTCCCTCTCCCCAGCTGAGAGAAATAAAAGACTAATATATTTCTTAAATTAGTAAGTGTTAACATTGGAGAGACTTAAACTTGGATCTTGCGTCTATCACTTGCTGGCTTTGTGACTTCAAGCAAGCTCCTAACTTCTGTGCTTCAGTCTCCTTGTCTGTAAAGTAGGATAATAGTAGTTCCTGTCTTCATAGAGGTGTCGTGAGTATAAATGTGATGATAGTAGCACAGTGCCTGGGATGTAAGCCTTCAGTCTTGTTGTAGTTACTGAGTAATAATAACCTTAGCTTGTAGCCACTTATTGGGAAGAGACTGGATATTTAAGAGGCAAGTTCAAGTTCCCAGTCCCTCATTACTTTATTCAGCAAAAGGCTCTCAGAGTTTATTTTCAACTATAAATATAAATTCAGCACACAAGAGAAAATGCGGGAAATGGACAGGGGGAATCATCTTCATTCACATTATTCCTAATGGACTCAGGCTCAATATTTTGATATATTCTGATTCTTATTTTATGTGCATGTCATTTTTTTTAATGGAAGCTTAATCTTAATTATAGGATTGTATATCCTGCTTCTCTCACCCAACAGTCTACCAATTTTAACAAGCTCCCATGAGGTCTGTTTAGCCAGCCTTTTATTTATTTTTTTTTAAAGATTTTATTTATTTATTTATTTGACAGGCAGAGATCACAAGTAGGCAGAGAGGCAGGCAGAGAGAGAGAGAGGAAAGGAAGCAGGCTCCCTGCTGAGCAGAGAGCCCAATGCGGGGCTCGATCCCAGGACCCTGAGATCATGACCTGAGCCGAAGGCAGCGGCTTAACCCACTGAGCCACCCAGGCGCCCTAGCCAGCCTTTTAAATTGCCACATAAAATACCTTCTGGTCACTGTGTGACTGGATATTTACTGGGCCCCATCTCAGGGCCAGATACTGTGGGTGGACATAAGGAGCACAGTAAGGAATAAGATTCATTGTCAACTAAAAAGTGACAGCCACCAACCATCAGGATGTGTTTTATAAGGAAAACAGTGCAGAGAGCTGGAGCCATCCTGGTGGAGGCTTAGCCTCAACTGGGCTGAGGAAGACCCAGCTGTCCTTCCCATCCCAGTGGCTGCCAGCTGGCATGGAGACTGTTCTTTTGGCTGACACTGCACAGCACGCTGATTAGACAGGCTGCCCTTTGTGGGGGGTGCTGAGTACTTTCCGGGATTGGAGGCCTCCTTCCTGAAGAATATAGCAAAGTGGCTTACTGAAGACTGGATGATGGTTTCTGCAGTGGCATGTTTTACATTCTGAAAATGGCATGTTTTGGCATCTCTGTCCCACCATGGATTTAGGATCCTTTCTATCTGTGGGCACCGACAAATGCTCAAGAGCAAAAGAGGGGGCTTTAAAGGGTGATGTCACGCGGAGAGTCGAGAACTGGACCCTGCATTTCAGATGACTTTGCCCTCCTTTATAGCACACCCCTGTCTGCTTGTCACAAAGGAGTGAGGCTGCTGTGGGAGGCAGATATTTCTAGAGGATCTGTACTATTCTGGAAATGTTACTGTCTGTTTGACAGTGGGTATTTACTAAGCACTGGCTTTGGATAAGACATTGGAGATTAAAGGGTGAATAAGTCACAGTGCCTACTCATTCTCCCAGCATTAATCCTTGTCCCTTGTGTTCCTGGTATTTTTTTTTTCACTTGCAGCTAAGTAATCATTTGTTTGAAGAACTTGCCATGGATGTGTACGATGAAGTTGACAGGCGAGAGACCGATGCAGGTGACTGAAAGCGTGGCTTTCTCTTACAAGCTTCTGTTGTTGGTGGGCAGTACTTCTACTGTCCTGTTGTTGCATGTTGTCGACATTTACTTTTGTGTATGTTGGTTTTGGAGTGTGCTTCCCCTAGTTTCCCTCGTGACGCCCGAGCTGCGGCTCTCAGAGAAGCAGTGGCACACTTGTGGTGATAAGATTCTGTCTCTGGCTCTTTCCTCTGGCTAGTCTGGCTTGCCACGCAAAACCACAGCACCCTGGTAACCGAGACAACTGTCGTCCCCTTCCTTCCGGTCAATCCCGAGTACTCTTCAACACGGAACCAGGCAAGTGGCCGAGTCTGAGAAGTAACCAGTGGTGGTATTTTGGGAAGGGCTGATATGGTATTTAATTTTCTGAGGCCAGGTATTTTAAATGTTTTGATTGATTAAAGTTAATTTCTTTTACACACACGCACACATATACACAACTCAAGAAATCGGTAAGAAAAGCAATAAATGTAAATCAAAGACTAGAAAAGAATGTAAAATAATTCACAGAAGAAATAATAAATGGCTTACAAATGTGAAGAAATGTTTAGCCTAACTAGTAATTCAAGAAAGCAACCTAAAGGCATTCATTAAAATTTCATCAATCAACTACTCCAGGCTGGTAAGGATATAGGAAAATGGGCTTTCTTACACTACAGATAAGAGTTTCCATTGCTGTAGACTTCAGAAAAGTGATTTGTTAACTGATTTTAGAAGTCTCAAAATTAAGTCCATCCTTTCCCATACATAATCCTTATTTGGGAATGTATGCTTGTAAAATAAAAATAACAAAGATTTATGCACAGTGATTTTCATCAAAGCACTGTATAAAATAGTAGAGCATTAAAAACAGCCTAAGCCTCTGTCAGGAGGAGAAAGGTTGAGTAAATTGGGAAAGACTTTTAATTTTTATTGGTTAACGGCTATATATAATGATGGAGTTCCAGCATCTAGGCTATAACTTTATCTTGAAATTTTGAATTTTCTTTCTTTCAAATCAGTATTTCATTACTGGGTCTACTTCAAAACTGCATTGATAATGGGGAAAAAAGCATCAGGTAGAAATATTTTGGTTTTGTTCACAAAAATAAATGCGCACGGTATTATTTAGTTCTCTTGTGTAGATGACTCTGCCCTGTTTGCAAGGAAAATGTTGATGTGTGCCTCCCCTAGACTGCTGTGATACTTTGATCATGCTTGGAAGTCTTTGCTTCAGAGTCTTACTCAAGTCTAACAATGTGATTGGTTTTATGTGAATATCCACGTGTATGTTTTCACATTTGGGAATATTTCCAATTATTTCCTCTCTCAGGGCAGACAGAAACTTGCTCGGTTTAACGCCCATGAGTTTGCCACACTGGTCATCGACATTCTCAGTGACGCCAAGAGGAGACAGCAAGGCAGTCCTCTTTCTGGTTCAAAAGGTAACTGTTTCAAGCTGCTAAAATTTGATTCTTTGGCCTTCTAAACTCGACACAGATATTAAATTTAGAATTATAAATTAACTAAAACAATTATCATCAAAAGTTTACCCTTTTGAGCCCTGATGAATTATAAATATTTCAGTGTTGTTAACTGCTATTCAAATTTGTCCAATATGTTTTTTCCTCTTAGATCACTTATCTTCCCTATAAAATTGCATCCTGAAATTAACCTAAAAGTCTGACTTAGGTCTTATTAAAGGGCAGAAGAAAAATCAGCCTTCTTGATTGATATTTCAGCCCACCTGTTATTGGTTACAAACAGAATTGAGCTCTAAATAATAAAATTTATTACTTTAAACTTTAGATGTCTATGGTAAGAATTATTGTGGTTTAAACTTGTAGAGAGCACCGAGCCCTATTTCCAAGATGCCCTACTGAGTCTAGCTTAGTAGCTCCACGTCCCAGCTCTGTGCTTAAGAACACACTCTTCTCCATCTCTATTTCTATATACTTCTTGGTTTATTTCTAATTATAGAAGTAATACATTTTTAATTATAAAACATTTATTTTTTTTTTTTTTTAAAGATTTTATTTATTTATTTGTTAGAGAAAGAGAGAGAGAGCATGAGCACAGGCAGACAGAGTGGTAGGCAGAGGCAGAGGGAGAAGCAGGCTCCCCGCTGAGCAAGGAGCCCGATGTGGGACTCGATCCCAGGACGCCGGGACCATGACCCGAGCCGAAGGCAGCCGCTTAACCAACTGAGCCACCCAGGCGTCCCTAATTATAAAACATTTAAACAGAAGAAATACATACCATAAAAATTAAGGTTTCAGTTCATTAACTGACATTAGTTTGTTTTTGATTTTACTGGCTCAACCAGGAATAAGCAAATTCTAAGAAAATCTAAATTTTGGTGAAGGTGCAGTGATACATAAATTTGAAATCTCAAAATGTATATACTCTTTGATTTGGTATTACTATTTCTGTTTATTTGAGGGAAAATAATCAGAGATGTTGTGAGAATATGTAATACTTTTTTGAAAACATTAGAAACAAATAATAGAGAGAATCACATATTTGAATAATGCAGACATTTTCCCCCCCAAAGAATATATAATGACACAACATAAAGGAATAGATTAGTCTTTTTTTAAGTATTTAATCCCCATTTTGTAAGGAAAACATTTATACACATACATATGTACAAGTAAATATACTGCATTAAGTACTGTGTAAATACATAATCCTCATTATTTCAGATTGCATATTTGCAAATTCATCTACTAAAACTTATCTGTAACTTCAAAATCAGCACTTTCATGGCAACTTGTGGACATGTGCAGAGAGGCAAAAAAATTGAGTTGCCCAAAACTCACATACCTGGTTAAAATTAAACAAAACATTTGTATGTCTTTTTGGCTCAACTGTCATACTGTTAACAAGTGGCCTTTTTAGGTCTGCTTAGTACCACATTTTACATTTTTGTGCTTTTTGTTGATGATTCTGCTGTTTAAAATGGCCCCCAAGCGTAGTTCCATAGTCCTGTCTGGGGCTCCTTAGCACAAGAAAGCTGTGATGTGCCTTATGGAGAAAATACCTGTGTTAGATAGGTTTCATTCAAATATGGGTTTTAGTGCTCTTGGCTGTGAGTTCACTGTTAATGAATCAGCAGTGTATATTAAAGGTGTCTGAACAGGGACACCTGAGTGGCTCAGTCAGTTGGGCGTCTGACTCGGTTTTGTCTCAGGTCATGATTTTTTTTTAAGGTTTTATTTATTTATTTAACAGAAAGAACATGAACAGAAGCTAGGGGAGCGGCAGAGAGAGGGAAGCAGGCTCCCTGCCAACCAAGGAGCCTGAAGCAGGGCTTGATCCCAGGAACCCTGGGATCGTGATCTGAGCTAAAGGCAGACGCTTAGCCGACTGAGCCACCCAGGCACCCCTTAGGTTGTGATTTCATGGGTTGTGGGATTGAGCTCCATGGGAGGCTCCACACTCAGTATGGAGTTTGCATGAAAGATTCTCTCCCTCTGCCCCTCCCCTACTCATGCTCTGTCACTCTCTATCTCTCAAACAAATAAATAAATGTTTTTTGTTTTGGGGTTTTTTTTTTTTGAAGATTTTATTTATTTATTTGACAGACACAGATCACAAGTAGGCAGAGAGTCAGGCAGAGGGGGAGGGGAAAGCAGGCTCCCTCCTGAGCAGAGAGCCCAATGCGGGGTTCAATCCCAGGACCCTGAGATCATGACCCAAGCCAAAGGCAGAGGCTTAACCCACTGAGCCACCCAGGAGACCCTAAATAAATGTTTTTTAAAAATGTATAATTGGGGCGCCTGGGTTGCTCAATCCTTAAGCATCTGCCTTCAGCTCAGGTCATGATCCAAGGGTCCTGGGATCCAGTCCCACATTGGGCTCCCTGCTCAGTGGGAAGCCTTCTTCTCCCTCTCCCACTTCGTCCGCTTGTGTTCCCTCTCTCACTGTCTCTCTCTGTCAATTAAATAAATAAATAAAATTTTTTAAAAAGATAAAAAATTTAAAAATGAAAATAAAAAATGGTGTGTAAGCAGAAACACACATAACATAAGGTTCCGTATCAATCAGTGACAAAAACATGAGCAAAGGCTGGCAGGAACCTACCCCTGTGTGTCCTCTTGGAACAGTGGTTCAAGATTTGCTAATTCAGTCTTCACACCTTTAGGGACCATATCAACTACAAGTGATGAAATGGACTCTTTATGTATTTAGGAAAAGACCGGAAAGGTATAGACCAAAATAAATCAACAGCTATGATTGATTACCACTAGCTTCAGATTTTCTTTTCTTTCTTTCCTTCTTTTTTTTAAGATTTTATTTATTTATTTATCAGAGAGAGAGGGAGAGAGCGCAAGCAGGAGGAGCAACAGGCAGAGGGAGAAGCAGGCTCCCCACTGAGCAAGGAGCCAGATCCTAGACTCGATCCTAGGACCCTGGGATCGTTACCCAAACCGAAGGCAGATGCTTAACTAACTGGGCCACCCAGGTGTCCCTCAGATTTTCTGTATTGAGTATTACTTCTGTAATTCAGATGATATATCCATCTTAAATATTAATTTGAAAAATTAAAATTCCTGTTGGAAATCAGAGGTCACCTTGAGTTAGTTGCCTCAGAGAAGTTGGAAGAGACTTGGATAATTTGTGAAATCTTTTATTCAAAATGTTTTAGAGCCTATGGAATCATCCCTGCTACCCTGTAGGCCATACCTCCCTGGTGTGCACGTGTGTCTGTCCACTGGGTTGTTCTGTTTTCTCCGTTCTCTCTGGCAGTCAGGACTAAATGCCAGCGAGCCTGTTCTTTGAGCAGCAAGTTTCCAGGCTCCATTTTAACAGTGTCCTTACAGTGACATTACCTTGTAAACAAGACAGTGACAGTTGAATCACGGTTAATTTTATATTAGTTACAACTTTAGTTCCCTGATTTGGAACTACACTCTGTCTCCTGGAATGATGAGAAACTCGGGAACCTGCCTCCTCAGTCTGAGCAGCATTTTCATAAACCACCTAATTAATTTGCCCAGATTTGGTGAGTGACCCAGAGAGACGCTGAAATGCCTCTGTGCAGTTGATGGTAGGCCCTCTGTCTGGTTGATAACTTGCTCTGTGATGTTTACATTAGTGTGACTATAATATTGGGATTTCTATCATTTTCTTTTAGTCTTTAAATGGCTAAACCCAAAACTTCTCCCAGGGGATTTTAGGGAAAAAGTTTTTTTTAAGCCTGAAGAAAAGTTATTTGCTTCTATTGATAGACAATGTGGAGCTTATACTGAAAACAATCAGTAACCAGCACAGTGTTGAGAGTCAAGACAATGACCAGCCAGACTATGACAGTGTGGCCTCAGATGAAGACACAGATCTGGAAGCTACTGCAAGCAAAGCAAACAGGCAGAAGGTGAGGTGACACATAGCACACAGAAAGGGAGACTATGTTTCTTCTTGGAATCTTTCCTCCTGCAAAATCGTCTTATTTGTAAACCACTGTGAAAAGTGCTCTGGAGGTAAAGTTGGGTTTACTTCTAGCTTGGGCCAGCAAGGTAAATCGTTTTAAAATAGGGGGTCCTGTGTCCCTAAGTTGATTGCTGAATCACAGTCCTACCTCGGTTGTGATTTGTAAAACTTGTGAGGAGGGGCTGATGTGTTTTATTCCCTCAGCAAATGTTTGTCAAGTAACTTCTCTGGATCATCTCCCAAATGAGGCCCAGTCCCTTTCCTGTGAGGCCGCCCCCTGCCGTTAGGAGAGAGAACTGCAGGCAGTGGTACAAAGTGATACATGTCATAAGAAACAAATGGAAGCCAGGGGTAGGGGTGTGAGAGGACACTCAGCTTGTTGGCAAGGACAAGTGTTCGGGGGCACTGTGTAAGTGTCTTGTGAACATGTGCCTTAAAGGATGCATGGGATTAGGTATGTGGGGAGGCAGGGGAGGGTGATGTAGGCAGAGAGAAGGAAGGAGGATGTCTTGCAGAACCTGCTCTTGGTAGAGACAGCCTAAAAGGACTGGGACACACAACTGTAGCAGAGGGCAGGGGTCACACCCATGGAGGAACATGACCTCAGATGGAAGAGTCCCCACCTTGGCAGGCAGTGTAGAGCCCAGGAAACTCTTAGGCAGGGCAAGGGGGCGATAGTCAGCAATTTGGGTTGCTCTTTTTGGGGAGGATGGTTCTTGGTAGGTCAGAGAGCAAAGGAAGGAAACCCCATTGGGGTACTGTTGAAGAGGCCACCGTGGAGCCCATGCTGAGAGGGTCCAGATGGAAGGGAAGTCACAGTAGCCAAGGGAGTGTGGACCCAAGGAGAAGGCAGCAGAGGCCTGCTGGTCCACCTGCTGCTGAGTCCCCAAGACCTTACCAGATCTCGCCCCAGAGGAGCTCAGCAAACGTTTGAGAATGGACAAACACAGATAAACAGGTCTCAGCAATAAGTTTGAATGTTTGAAGCGGGGACGTAGACCTACAGAAGATGTGTCCAGAGCTGTCCAGCTCACACGACTGCAAGAAGGGTAGTGCCATCGGTAGATACAGGGAATGCAGAGGGGACAGCAAGAGTCAATTGTCCCATCTGATACGCCCCTGCCCAGCGTCCCCAGAAGCACCAGATTGAGACCAAAAGCCAGAGTCATGATGGGATCCTACCAGCTGGCATCCTCTGCCTTGCACACCTGCTCCCTCTGGCTAAGCTCTGCTGCTGGCTAGAACATTCCTCCAGACAGCCACTGGACTGATGTCCTTCCAGCTGTTACTCATATCTCACCTACCCAAAGGCTTATCACACCTGTCTCATTAAAAGGCACCCACCTTCACCCCTAATGTCTCCCCAGTCCCTCACCTTGCTCCATTTTCTCTGTTTTCCACAGCACTTGTCATCTGCTGTCATACTAGATAGTCACTTATTTTTATTTTGTCCCTTTCCCACTCTGCTGGGGTATAAACACCATGGAAGCAGTAATATTTGTCTATTTTCTTTTTTTATATATCCCAGGTCCCTAGAATACTGCCTGATGCTCAATACAAATAGGTTGGAATGAAGGAATTACTGAAAGAATGTATTGAAAAAAAGGAAAAAGGAATGAGCAAGAGAAAGGCAGGCAGGCAATACAAGACAGATGCTCCGAGAGTCCTCATCAGACTAGATTTGTGGCCACACTTCCTGTTCTGTTAGAAAATACTGACTCTGATATTTTTCAGATATTATAGTAACCCTACCTTTATGTTTTATTTTTGTGTTCCTCCCAGAAGCCTTGATTTGCTTTGATTAACTTTGCAGTCCAGCTGGCATGGTCAGAATTTAAAATTCTTTAGCTATGAGTCTTGCATGTTATCGTCATCTCAGATTGTGAACATTTTCCCCAATTTATTTTTAGAGCCTAGATTCAGATTTATCAGATGGACCAGTCACTGTGCAGGAATTTATGGAGGTCAAAAACGCTCTAGTGGCTTCTGAGGCCAAGATACAACAGCTAATGAAGGTGAATAACAACTTGAGTGACGAGCTGAGAATTATGCAGAAAAAGGTAACATGTTAATAAATGCCAGGATGATTGACTCTTTAACCCCGTAGTATAAGGAAGAATCCCAGGCACAATGCTGGTGGGCAGAGGGAAGAAAAGCAGTTATTATAACAGACCTAAAAACCTTTGGGCCAAGCTTTTTGGAAGCAGTATGTATTTGGATATTTCAGATGAAGTTTTTTGATTTTTGATTAGAAATAAGTCGAGAGTGAGTTTCCCAGGCACTTGAACCTAGTTGCGGCCACCCTTGCACTGCTCCGTGCTTCCTGGGAATGTGGATGCCCCTCATGGATGCATGCCATTCTATTGCTCATTCTAAAGAACCACACCATGAAGACAGAGCAGGCAGAAACCCTTCTCAGCGCTCCGTGCAGAGGGTACCATCCCTGCTCACTCATATTCTCTTGTTACCCACCCAGCTCTGGCAGCTTTGTCCCCACATCCCCAGTACTTACTGATTTAGGATATCCTCAGAGCCTAGAGCAGGGCCTGCCATGGGGTAGGGACTCCATAAATATAAGAAAACATTTTCGTTTGCACTGGCGAGAGCTGTACACTCGTAAGAGACAATCCCAATTGCCTGGCATGTTCTCGTTCACTGCCTTTTGGGAGAGTCAGAAATACATGAATATATTAGCCCCTAAAAGGAGCGTGGCTACTAGTAGCAGGGAGTATGCTTAAAGGGGGATTATGTGTGCAACTCTTTATGAGAAGGCTGTCCCTGTCAGATTTTGTGCACTTCCCTTAAATAGAAACAAAACAAAGTATGTATCTGTGTCTTAATTCTGCCATTTGAAGAGTAATGTTTCAGAATCATTATCAGGAACAGAGGACAAGGTGCACTCCCTGTGTGGCTGGGCCTTCCCAGTCATGTCCCCTAAAGGAAGCCTGAGGAACTAGAAGAAGGAGGTCTGTCCCCTCTGCCTGTCAGGGAAGGACACTGCAGTACACTCTCGCTTGGGGCTTGGTCTAGGATTCTTTTGGTGTGGAGTTCTAGATTTTTTCTTTTTTTTTTTTAGATAAATGGCCCCAAACCTGTAATACTGCCTGAAGATCAACCAGATTTTAATTCACCCTTTGTTCTGGGCCGGCCTGGCCCTATCAAGGGCTGGTGTGCAACTGTGAACAGGGTAGACCAAGAGCCCTTCTGCTGTATCATACAGGGCTTGCACTTCTGTCTTTTCTGAAATCTCTTTTGTTTAATGAATTACAGCTTGTCCCATTAATTGAACTAATAATTTTTGTTGAGGTGACTTTTTCTGAAACATGCTGACTTTGCCAGTGTAAGTCTGCTAACCATCACTTTTTTTTTTCTTTTTTTGGGGGGGGGCTATAATGCTCCTTTAGTATTTGTAGAAATTGCCAGAGATAACCTCATATCTCTGAAAGCAAATGGCTTGAGCCTTAAGAAATGCAAAGTGAAATCATTTGCCATTGCTCATGGATTATCTCCTCAATTCTTAGAAATGCTTTTGATTTCTGGAGCTATTGAATTACCTGTAGCTTCTCATTTCCTGTTACACTCCTTCCAAACAAACATGTATAGTCTGATTCTTACTAAGATAGCATCAATCAAGTTTATTCTAGGACATCTCTCAAATACCGAGGACTAAAATTTTTTAAAATCAAGACAAGGAACTTGTGCTCTCAAATACATTCAAGTAAAATCCACCCTGGATATTCTAGAGGCATGACAAGTGTTAAGTTGAAGTTTCAGATTTCAAGGCATTCATTTTTGGATGACAAGGCATTATCTAAAAAACTCTTAAGAGAAGGTTTTTACATAGACAGACAGGCACATGACCAGACATACTGGTCATTCATGGAGGGGCATGTGCGGTTCTGCTCCTCACTTTCTGGACTGTGTCCATTTCCCTTTAGGACATGGGCTCACTAATAAATAGTTTGACAGGCACCTTCTGCTTGTCTCTATCCTGGAATGTAGGAATTTTCAGTGGCTGCTTGTCACTTTGCAGCTGTTCTTTCATTAGGAAATGAGTTGCACATAGAAGTTATACCCCATAAGCCTTTGTGGTGTAGAAGCACTCTATCATTCCTTAGTGGATCATCCTTGGCAAAAACAGAAGTGAGGGTATTTCTGTGGCAGAGGCAATATAAACCAGACTGTCCTCAAAATTTGGCACTATTACTGTAAAGTATGTAGAATTTGCTTATTTTGCAAAGATGTGTTGGTTTTATTTCAAAGTTAGGTAAAAGTTTTTGTATCTATATAGTTGACAAAGTAGCATGATTTGTATCTGATCTTTCATATTTAACAGTTGCTTGGAAAAGATGCTAATTAATGAAGAGGAGCAGCCACTATTGGTGTATAATTCACAGATCGGTGCTTTCTAAATAAAAATTGAAAGTAACTCCTAACACTGAATGGGTTTGCTATTGAAAAAGTAATGATCTTCTGGTGCAAATACGTTTGCTTGCGGACTTAAGCCTTGGCCCCGGTGGGGAATTTGGTCAGAGTTTACAGTCTCTGTCTAAGAGTAGACAGCTGAACTTACACCACACCCAGCTTATAAAATGTCTTGGAAGATGAAGGAGCACCAGAGGGGAAGGACACTGTGCAGACGGGACTCAGTTAATTGTGTTTCAAATGCCAGACGCTAAGAAGTAACAGGATTCCTTGCTGATCCCTTAACTCTAACTCATCAAACACCATGAAGCAGCCTGCATGTGAGGAATGGAAGGAGCAATCAGGGTCTCCAAGTGACAGCCTCTAACTAAAATAGGGTGGTGCCAGGCAGATTAGAATAATTAAAGCTGACACCGCCAAGGTCGCATTTTTGGGTGACAAAGCCAAAGGAGAGAGGCCAAATATTCCGGCCCTGGCTGAAAGCTGATGGATCACCAGAGGGAAGCAAGCGTGCTACGTGGAGCATTCAGACGAAGCTGTTAACGTAGTTTGATAGGCCTCCAGTTTTCTTCGTGATATGTTAATATAGCAAACGTACCATGATTCGGTTCCCTCTCTTTTTTAAGAAATTCTAAATTGTTTGGAATATCAAGAGTATTCTGTAATAAAAATTTGTTGATCATAATTTTTCTTGTTGGCTTTTTGGGAAGCAATAGCCCATCTGATTTTTCGTAAGCTGAACTTCACTGTCTTTCTTGCTTTGCAAAGCAACTCCGGTTATCTTTGTGCTGCTTCCATGGTGTCTGCTGGCATTTTTGGCATTTGCAAATTGCTCAGGGCTCATTTGAAAAGCAGCTTACCTAAATCTTCATGATCTCAAGCTCTTGCTTGAAACAACCTTAGAAGAATCCAGAGTCTGGCTTGCCTGCAAACATTTCCCAGGCCCACCATGACCAGTTTTTAAGTGGTTAGACATTTTGTTTTTAAAAAGTCCAAACTGTAACTTTTCTGCAATGAGAAATCAAGCCTGTTTAATTTGCTTGAGTGATAAAGTGAGTTGATTGTGTGTCACTCATTCTAGGAGAGTGAGCTCTTGTTTGTAGTTGCCTGTAACTTTCAACCCAGCTAGCTGTTACTGTTCTTACTGTTTAAAGCTGGTAGTTGTATGCGTTTACTTGGTGTTTGCTTTTTCTGCTTGCTATAGAAAAACACCGTCCCACTGCCAAACATTTCTTTCAGCTTCAAACACTCCAGAGTGAAAATTCGAACCTCAGGAAACAGGCCACAACCAATATTTATCAGGTGCAAACTGGTTCTGAGTACACAGACACTTCGAACCACTCTTCCTTAAAGCGACGTCCGTCTGCCCGGGGCAGTAGGCCCATGTCCATGTACGAGACGGGATCAGGTCAGAAACCATATCTCCCAATGGGAGAAGTGAACCACCCCGAAGAGAGCAGGACGAGACTCCAGCCTTTCCCCGCGCACGTAAGTAACACCACCGGCGCTTACGCTCTTCACTCTCTGTCCAGCCTGACTCCTGCATTCCCTCTTCTGAACCTGCAGATCCCTGTGTTTCTGCTTTGCCAAATTGGGCTAGGAGAGTTCTCCTTGTGTTTGCTGTATTAACATGTCAACAGATGCTCATTATACTCCCGCAAGCAGACAGGGCCATTGGCTGAAAGTTTTCCAGCAAGGTTCAGGTTCTGGTTCCTGTGCAGCACTGCAACCCCGCCCCCCAACTTTTCTCCCTCATATCCATATCTTTCCCAGCCAGCCAGTACTATAACTTCTTTTGTAACAAACTTTCTTCCCCATTTCTGAAACCGAAAACAAATGGTAAAGGTCACCAGCAAAAGGAAGTGCCATCTTCTTTGATGTAGACAGATAGGTGCCCCTCTGTGAAATGGAGCCCTTAGAACTCAGCGTGCCTTCTCTGCTCCCTTCCAGCGGGGCAGGTGGTGTGTGTGGCCTGGACGTGCAGGGTAGGTCTGGAAGCCTCCGTGCCTCCTCAGCCTCTTGGCGTGTGGTCAGCCTGCCTGCTTAGCTTCTGCATCCCCCTCCTCCCCTTCATGGAGAAAATGTTGCTGTGTCATTTCATAAAAGGGAAATGTAAAACCTCTATACCAATTTTACAAGTATTGTATGCCAAAGATTGCATTCTGCAACAGGCTGCTCTCTAACCACCTTGTTCTACAGTGGAATAAGTATTGTGTTTTGAGGTTTTCAGATGTTACATTTCTTTTGGATTAATTTGTTTTAAAAACCCATGTTTTGACAAAATGTTACAGCCCTTTAGAACTTTGTTTTTTTTTCAGAGAGTAGGATTTATCTTTCATGAACGTGAAAGTTGTTATTTCTTTAGTCAAATTTTATAGGAGTCTCCAAGAAGTTTTGAGTAAATGCAGAGTAAAGGATATGGTCTAGTAAATTAAGCCCTAGTTTAATTTTGTCAGGCTTAAGTGCAATAAAATTTCAGTGTTGTTGTAGTTGGGTGGTGGGGGGGGGTCTCTTTGGCTTTTTAAGTTGTTTGGGCTAAAACATTCTAAGGCAATTGATTTGATACGTTTGGTGTAATGGAAATGCCATCAAACTAACTTAATCTTATTTTTGTATAACTGAAAACAAAAATTAGGAAAAGCAACTTTGTCACTTTTCACAGTATCCTTTTTTATTTTAGAAACATTTAGAATGCAATGTTATTTTATTACTAAAGTTCTGTATCTGTACTGAAGAATAGATTAATAACCTATACCAACTGAACCATTCATATAGTTTCTTATTTCAAGTATATCCTGATTAAAAAACAAATATTTAAAGCTATCCATTAAAAAAAACTGACAAAATGAACAAATTAGGCTAGATGTTATCTTTTCTCTTATGGAAAAGTGGCTTTGTAAATTCCAAGTAATTTCTGGGAGGCATCTCACTAAAGGAGTAAACATTTCTGGGGACCTGTCGTCAGTTAGCATGGCAGTGAGCTTGCTTGTCACAGAAATTTCAGCATTGATCTCACACAGTGAGTTACTTTTTAGGATTCTTTTACTGGGAAGCCCTGGGCTGAAGCCCGGGTAGGTGGTAGGGTTTTTTGTTTGTTTTGTATTTTCCCGAGTGTGTTTTTTTTTCCCCTTCCAGATCGGGAGGAGTGCGCTTGTGACCTCCTCTTCGTCTCTGCCTTCCTTCCCCTCCACACTTTCCTGGTCGAGGGATGAAAGCACCCGAAGGGTTAAGTACACTCTGACCGGTCTGCTCTCTGGAGGAGGGGCAGTGCTCCTGGGCGCTTTGTGCTTCTCCTGGCCCTCCACTAACTGCCCTTCTGTCCTGCATGAGGCAGTACTTCCCCCAGGTGTCTCACCACAGCGGCCCAAGGGCACATGCGTGCGTACACACACACACACACACACACACACACGCACGCACGCATGCATGTCTGTAGGAGGTGGTCTCCCTTTTCTCTAACTCTATGTTGCTCAATTTCACTTAATATTAACAAAGTTTGTAATTTGCCCTATAACATTTATTCAGAACATACTGTCTCTTTAAACAATCAAAATTAGCTGGCTGCTGGTTAAATATCGTAACGGTAATTGTGTCAAATTTGTCAAGAGTAACAGTTATCAGATTAACATTGGTATACTTGGGCTAACTAAAACACTAAGACCTCATGCTTTATTATTTTTTTATTTCTTTGCCTGTTGACATTTTTTATGTCCATGCCATACCTGACATACCCAGTTTTTGCAGTCCCTGTGTCCTGCATCAGAATTGCAACACGGGGCAGCTTTGGAGGTGTAGGCAGCTGTTAGTATGGAGCTCATCACTTACTGAGTTGGTCAAGTCCAGCTTGTAAATCATTCATCATTTGTGTATGTATGATGTATGATTTACATTCCCTATAACAGTATGTGTTCCAGGTAAGCCCCTTTTAGAGTAGCCAGACAATCACATTTATTAAGCATTTCTTCCGTACCCAACCTTTTGGTAAGTCGAAGTATCCTAGGAACTTGAATGACATTCCTGCTCCCAAAGGCATTGTCAGTTTAAAGAATCCTTTCTTGTGGCACCTGGCTGGCTGAGTCGGTTAAGCATCCAACCTTTGATCTCAGGTCTTGATCTCAGGGTTGTGAGTTCAAGCCCTGCACTGGGCTCCAAGCTGAATGTGGAGCCTACTTTAAAAAAAAAAATCCTTTCCTACACAAAGAGTGCATGATGTCAAGCTGGAAAACAGTGGGGAGAGTGTATAGGCTTTGAAGATGTGCATTCAGGTCATGGCACACTTTCTTTAACAGAAGGGTTAACTCGAGAGGAGGGAAGGTGGCTGTGGGTGACGCAGTACCCTCCCAGACAGGGTGGGGTTTGCACTAGGCTTTTTTCCATTCCTTCCACATCAGTAGGAATGACAGAGAGTCTTTCTTCCCCACTACCAGTGCCATATGGCTCATCGAGGCCCTTTCAACACTTGGAGGTAATCTATTAAAAGGAATTCTTGTTGTATTGGTCTTCTGAAGAGTTCAGAAACTAAATTGCAATGTTTTTATTGTAATTTTTCAGTTAACTGAGGGACAGTTAAATAGAAATGAAACAACTCATTTGAAATTTTACTAATAAGGGTCAAGTAAATCTCTTTTGCCCACTGAAATTTGTTTTAAAAAAATTTATCTTCTTTGGTAGTTTTGAAAATCCATACAGAGCTGCTTGCTGAGACAGTTTTATACAAGATTAACAGTTACGTCATTTATACTGATAATTTTTTTTAATTAATTTATTTATTTGACAGATAGAGATCACAAGCAGGCAGAGAGGCAGGCAGAGAGTGGGTTGGAAAGCAGGCTCCCTGCAGATCAGAGAGCCCAATGTAGGGCTCGATCCCAGGACCCTGAGATCATGTCCTGACCTGAAGGCAGAGGCTTAACCCACTGAGCCACCCAGGCACCCCTATACTGATAATCTTGATTGTTCCTGACAGCTTCATCATGAGTTTAAGCTATTATGGTATTCAGAGAAAACTGCACATCTATTCAGTAAACTAAACCAGCACCAGCTATAAGGTAACTTTTCTATTAACAGCTTTGAGAGGGCAGCACTTTAACTAATAGGTCTTAATCTTAGCTCTGCATGTTTATAATCGTTTTTATATAATTAAATGCTGGCTAATTTGAAATCCTGTACCTTGCTTTTGTTGACAACGATGAAAGACTGTGAGTAGCTGATTTCCCAGATGGTTATTGCTATATGTTGTTTTCTGTGCTTGAGGAACATTTCCTGAGTACTTGTTGGATATATGAGTTGTTAACTCTTCTAAAATGTTTGAATGAAACCTGGTACTTTAATCATTGCGGGGTAATGCATTTGATTTGTAATTATCACATTTACACCAAGGAAAGCAGAAAGATTGATTATAAAAATGTGAGATTTTTCTGGGTTTAATTCTGTTTTCTAGATTTTTCCACTGGAGCAGCTCTGGATGAATTTTCTAGAATAATTATTTAAATGCAAGTTTTTTACATTTCATTTTTGTATGTGTATGTGTGTATGTACACACACAGACACACATCCACATACACTCATCCACATGTATGTGCATGTGTATATTAAAACTAAAGGAAATAAGCATTCCCTGTGAAAGGTAAGATGGGGTATTTTTGTTTATTTTGGATCACCTCTAGAAGAGCCTGCTTTCCCTATTCCTGCACAGGGTACATGCCTAGCTTTGGTCTTCCAGCTACACTTCTGTATTCCAGTAACTGACTAATGGATTCATAAAGCCAGGTCAGAATAAGGCACCTGGTAAAACAGAACTGCTTACTGATAGGAGAGAAAAACTCAGGGATCTGGAAGGTTGTCATAGATTTTATAGAGTAGCTTTACAGACTCTCCACATGGCTCCAAGCCAACACTTTAAATCATTTGCCAGATGAATCTGAGTAGATAGAGCATGAGCTCACACTGAATTTTAGTAGGAACCCGGCAAGCATCTTAAATTAGAGATCCAAATAGGAACATTCAAATATGGGAAAACCTCAGCATACAGTGGAAGGGTGTCTTTGCCCTGGGAGAGGAAAAGGAGGCCATGGGGAGAGTAAAGCGAAATGCGGCATGAATAAGTCTTTTCCCACCCTGGGGCTGGCAGCCTTGCCAGTCTGCATCGGGCCTTCGGAGGGCCAAGCAGCATTACCAGCAAGGAGCAGATAATTAGACTTCATATAGACTCTTAAACTGGCTTACTCTACACTAGCCATTCTTTTGGATGAAGATACAGAGTCTCCATAGGTTTGAACAAGGGTCTTAATTTACAGCCGTATCTTTAGCCATATTTATTGCAGCATCAATAAAATTCCTTAGTCACATGTTTCAATTAACTTGGATTAAATTCAAGGTGTAAAGGTAGAAATAGCTCGTATTTGTATTTTGCAAAGTAATTGGTTAGGTTTTGAATCAGATTCCACTGACTTCTGTTCTAGAGGATGAAATTCCCAAACATTGTGGATAAAATAAATACTGAGGGAAAATCATTTTTAAAACACTCCAGAACTAACATAGCCCCCTTCAAGGGAATGTAATGTGGTCCCCTCCAAATTTGGTCACCCTGGAAGACCTGTGCTTCACTGTGCTGACATTTGCCCAAAACATTTTTAGGATTCCTCTATGGAATCTGTGTCTCGTTTTTGAAACTCCACAATTGCATCAAATATTTGTATCCTGAGGGATAGATGTTTTGGGAAACATAAAAGTGGTTGGATACCAAATGTCATGCTGGATTAATCCATTTTGGTTCACAAACAACATGCAACAGTAATAACAGTTTTCTTGTGTGGCTCATACCAACTGTCTCTGAGGGCAGTTCTTGGAGAGCCCTAAGTGTTCTGAGCAGTGACAATCCTCAGGGCCCCAGGCATGGAATACTGGAGTTAGTAGGAGACGGGACTTAGGTTCTTGGTGCTGGTTTTCTGCCGATTCTGTGGCCTTGGTGTTGTCCCCTAGGTCTTGAGTATGTAAGTGCTAGCCTGTGTGCATTGTATTTTAGTTAAACTCCATACTCCTTAGAGAACTAAATATAGTTTGTTGCCTCACATGTCTGCGTTAGTTTATACCAGGGATCTGTTTATGGAGTTGCCACTGAGCTAAGAAGAAAATGTTGCCAAGAAAGAGAGAAATCATTTCTGGATCTACTATTCAGCTTCTACTAAATTTTCAATAAAGGGTTGATTCCTGTCCCAAGTGAGATCTGAGGCCTGAAGGCCACATAGCCTAATGGGTAATGATTCCTAGGCAAGGCTCCCAAATGTATCATGCTTGAAACATAACAGGTGTTGCCTTTCTCTCTTGCAGGCATCCAGGCTGGAGAAGCAGAACAGCACACCTGAAAGTGACTACGACAACACCCCCAATGACACGGACCCAGACGACACAGGGTACAGCTGCAGGAGTACTGCCCTGGGGTGGGCTCTCGAACCTGAGACCTAGCAGCCGTGCTCAGGAGACGCACTTTATCCCCCACATGCCTGCTCTGTATTTTCAGACCCATGAGGTCATAAAACATGGAGGCATAAGTTCATACTTCAACCTCTTATCCTGTTATTACCCCAGGGGCCTGGTTTTCTTTTACCAGCATATTATACACGTCTCTGAGGCTGTAATGTGCTTAAAATCAGTATTCTTAAGTCAACATGAGGTCACATTCTACGTCGTAGCCCAAGGGATGAGCTGGCTTCAGGATGGCTCTGTAACAGCACATCCTTGCTGTTCCACTTGTTTCCTCCCTTTCCCCATCTTTACCCTTTCTCTGAGAGTCATAATTTCCAGCCCCGTGGTAGCATGAAGCAGCTGCCATGTAAGCTGCGGCTGCCTGTTGAGGAAGCAGCCTCACCGTGAGTCTCCTCCCCGACAGGATATAGGAAACCACACAAGCAGCCAGCTCATGCATTCAGCAGGTGCACATGCACTGGCTCCTAGAAGCAGAGAGGCAGCTGAGAAGCACCTGTCACATGTAGCCACTTTCTGATGGTCACAGGTCAGGCAGAAAGGGAAGGCAGAGGAGTTTGGTGTGGCAAGGCGACGGCTCAGTACCAGATACAGCAGAACCCCACACAGCCCCAAGCCCCGTCCTCCCCAGCACGGAAGACGTCATCCGGAAAACTGAACAGATCACCAAAAACATACAGGAGCTCTTGAGAGCAGCTCAAGAAAATAAACATGACAGGTAAGGGGGTTTGGAAATCCTACCTGGAAGAGTGCACATGCTCTGAAAGAGATGCTGCTCCATTACCAACAAGGATGGGTTGGATTTATTTCAGCATGTTGTTATTTTTAAGGTTTTTTGAAAAGTTCAGTTTGTGTAACAGGCCTAAGAACAAATTTGTAAATTTCAGTGGGGTTTTTTTGGTTTTTACTTGGTATTTTCCATTTTCCATGTTCTTTTGAAAAGTGCATTGGAAACATGCCTCTAGAAGTAGAATTGCAGCCTAGTTAGGGTTAGTCCTATTCCTGGTGCTGGATATCGAGAGGAAAGAAAGAAGCTTCCTTAGAGCTTACGGTTGATTCTTCCAACCCCTGTGCTCCCTGTGGTCTCTCTAGCTAGAGCAGAGTTGTCTGATTTAAAAGGTATCCTGACACGAATTTGATTTCTTAGGTCTCCTTTTTGTGCGCGTATGTGTGTGCATGTGTGCAAGCATGTGTGAACATCTAGGAAACAAAGTGGTTTACAGATAAAGGTGAATCTAATTGACACCCAAATAATACTATGCTCCTGAAGGAAGAGGCATCTTACTCTGAGCAGAACCACATCCTGCAGTTTTGTTTTGTTTTATTTTAAGAATTTGTTTATTTGTTTGTTTGTTTATATTTGTCAGAGCCAGAGAGCAGGAGTGGGGTGGGAGGAGAGGCAGGTAGAGGGAGAAGCAGGCTCCCTGCTGAGCAAGGATCCGATAAGGGGCTCGATCCCAGCACCGGGGGATCATGCCCTGAGCCAAAGGCAGGCGCTTAACCGACTGAGCCCCCCGGGCGGCCCCTGCAGAGTTATTTCTTATGGTGAAGAAGGGACTGGCTCTTGTTCAAGCTCAACCTTTTGTTCGCTGAGCATGAATTCTGAGAACTTCTGATGAGTCGTTCACTGTTCTGGGTGACGTCCTAGTTTCACGTGGCCAGCCGTGTCAAGAGACACTTATGAAACATGTAACATCCTCCCATTGAGTTTATGAAAGCAACAGAGGTCAGGCACAAGCCTTCACTAATCTCACTGTCTTCTGTAGTCGCTAGAGTGTAAGTTGTTCAAGGAACACTGTGCTCCACCTCCTTGGCCTCCTTGTTCTCTCACTCCACATAAAGATGCATCAGTATCTTTTGTCTTCTCTGTGATCCCAGCACTGCCAGACTAGACTCCCCTCCTCTCCCCTTTCCCTTTTTCCACACCTCTGACTTCCCCCGGGGTCACTTCTTCCACTCAACAGGAGAGGAGTGGACAGTGTTTAGTGAAGGATGAGAGTTGGTCTTCTGGGTGGACTGCTGGAGGTTCCTCGGAGGAAAAGAGGAAGGCTGTTGCTCAGCCTCCTTCCATGAGAATTACATGGCTCTTCATCACCCCCTTCCCAGGCAAGCCTCCCTGTCACACACCCCCATGCCTCACGAGCTCCCTGGGTAAACGTGTCACAGCGCACCGAAAGGCAGTCTTTAACTGACTCCCAATACCGAGATGGCCTCCCTCCTCAGGGCGTTCCCACCAGTCGACAACAGTCTTCGCTTTTCATTTACTCTAGTTCAGAAGTGCCACGCTGTATTTCAAACAAACCAAAAAATATGTTTACATTGCATTGTTCTCTTCAGTAGTTGTCAGAAATATCTGCCCAGAAGACATTTTTGGCCTCAGAGACCACAATAAGGTACTTGTTTTTCTTTTTTTTTTTTTTAAGATGTACAAACCCATTCAAAAACCTCATGATCTGATTTTTTTAAGAGCATGAGAGAATGATGCAGAGTTTAGTCATTAGTTCACTCTTCTAGTTTAAATCATAATTGATCTAGAGATTGGTATTTTATGACTTAGTCAATGTTCTAAGATCTCTGGTTACTGACATATACAAGACACTTCCTTTATAATTTTGCGTTGTACTGATTAAACCCATGCCTTCTCCTCTTGGTTTCTCCTCTTGTTCATCTGTTGCTTATGCTCATCCCAAGTAGACCAGCAGCCTACACAGATACCTTCAGGCTTCGCCCTGGTCCCTTGAGCCTGGCAAGCTGCCCACAGCTCCTGACCTGGCCTCAGCCTGGTCCCTCCCCTGGGCCTCCACCCCCCACTCCCTGCCTGTCTCTGTCTGTCTCTCTTACATGCACACATGCGTGCACAAAGACACAACTCAGGAGTACTACATATTATGCACAAAACCCTTTTTTTGAGGAAGGATAACACCTTGAAGTTGTGAACATGAACTCCCCCGAGTGAGGAGGATGACGACTTTCTCATTTATCTGCATGTGCTTTCTTTTGTGGCTCATTGAGGACTTCCTAAAATATTTCGTACTGAGAGAGTTTTGGGGAGGTGTCCATAAGAAAATTGTCTTCCATGTAGCAGAGGGAAGACTGAATTATATATCTGGGTCAAAATGAAAACTCTAAGCAAAAATCTTTCAGGTATGAGTCTCTGTTAACGTGTTATTAATGAACATACTAGTTCAAGTAAGATTTGTGGCTGAAACAGTGGTTGCCATAGACACAGCCTTTTTCCCTGAGTGTTTGTGTGTCCAGATGGGTTGTCACCCCTTCATTTACAAGGGAAAGGACTCCCTCTGCCTTGGCTTTTTTGTTACTCTACGGAGTATGGTTCTAACTGCTCACAAAGGTAAAAGTCAGGATTGCTCATTTGAAGGTATTTCAAGATAATATAAACCACTCTCTTGAAATGTAATGATTTAGTTAAAATGTAGCCAGTCTTAATTAAAATAGTTTTGAGACTAGATTTCTCACAAAGATGAAATACAGAGGCTGCTTATTAGACAGTGTTTAAGCAGAAGCCAACTTTATGACTTAAAAAATGGGGAAGGAATTTACTTGAGGGCTTTAAGTGCTAAGCTGGTTGCTGAATGAGATTTCATTCCCTGTCTTGGAAAGGAAATTTTAAAACAGCCCCATGGGCGCTTGTGGAAGGCCACACCTACTTATTCACACCATATTTCCTAACAGGCTGCAAACAGGCTGCTAGTGAGCTTTTCTCGTATCCCATTCCCCCCCACACCCCGGGCTCTATGGGTCAGTTGTTCTGAAACCAGAGCCCTGGCCAGTGGTAGCATGCTGGCTAAGAGCTGCTGCTCTGTCCATCTTCATCATGTCTTTGTCTCTGGACCTCGTAACACATACTATGGGTTGGAGCCTAATATTTTGAAGGTGCAGGAGACCAGCCCCATATGCTGCACATCCCAGTGCCAAGAATAAGAAGCCGAGTGAAGCCCAAGTCTTCATCCCTGCAGTTCTCCTCGTCTAAGAAGTTAGAGTCACCAGTCATGAATGAAAAGTGGCCTGCTCTAAAGAAAGGCATGAATCTGTTGTGTCTCTGATAGCAGGAGAGGCCTGTGGCGTGTGGTAAGGGGCCGGGGCTCAGGTGTTGGACAGTCGGGTTTGTGCTCGGCTCTCCTCTCACCGACTGTGGGACCTTGGACACATTCTCTGCTTCTCCAGGCCTCAGTTTCCTCTTTTGAAAAATGGGAACAGAGCTGGCATTCTGTCAGTGCTCCCGAACCCTCAGCTCTTAGCTCTCATCCAGGGGGCCCTTAGGATGCCAGTGGCCGGAGGAAAGGATGAGGACAGGCGGAGTCCATGCACTTTGTCTTCTTAGAGCTTGTCAAGTGGGCAGAGAAAGTGCTGGCTGTACTCCTAGCCCATTATTACAAGCAAAGTCATGGCAGCTTCATTAGAAAGTGGGTGAGTGATCCAATAAAAGAGCGGACCTCAGTGTTTCCTCTTTACCCAAAGTAAAGCTTTTGATTCCCCAACAGTTGAGATGTGTCTATCAGTTTTAACCAACGTGTGGATGTTGAGGTGTAAGCGCCACTTTGAATTTTAAGGACTTTTTTCAGTCCTTTATTTTTAAGTTCTGTGACCTCGGTGTGGAAGTCCTCTCTCTCTCAAGAACTGAGAAAGGTGAAGCATACAAGAACCTAATGACCCACCGGAAGTGGTGGAACTGCCGTCACAGACTGGCTGGCTGGCTGTGGCTTCCCCGGCTAGTTCTGTGTGTTGCCTACATTCCATACCTGGAGACTGTAGCAGATTGAATGAACTTTCAGGAAAGGTTGGGGACCCTGCTCCTATTGGCATGGCATCCACGGGGAGCTGGCGGCAGCCTCAGCCCCTTCTCTGGGGGAATATAAATGGAGCGCATTCTGGCCCATGAGTTCTCTCCATCTCTGCAGTACTTCATGCTTCTGCTGTCTTTAAATAACCTCTTCGATGTTCTTGCAGCTATATCCCCTGCTCAGAGAGGATACACGTGGCCGTTACTGAAATGGCAGCATTATTCCCCAAAGTAAGTCACTTCCTTACTTGGTTCAGACCCTTTTAAATGAACTGAAAGAAATTGGTTCAGGATCCTTGATACTATATTAACCTTTATTTAGCAGAAGTTTTTAAATATGCAAATAGTCATAGGGACCTGGAAATCATTTTGTCCTATATGCATACCAGTGGGCTTTTTTTGTTTTGTTTTGTAAAGATTTATATATTTATTTGAGAGAGAGAGTGCACATAAGCATGTGCGTGAGAGTCGGGAAGGAGGGGCAGAGGGAGAGAATCTCAAGCAGACTCCCCACTGAGTTAGGAGCCTGACTCAGGGCTCGATCCCAGGACCCATCAGATCATGACCTGAGCTGAAACCAAAAGTCAGATGCTTAACCAACTGAGCTACCTGGGCACCCCTATGAACATTGGTTTTAATAAGGCAAGAATGTGTGAGCCCCGTGCTGAAAGGCAAAGCAGTAATAGATTAGAATTGTATCTGGAATATCTCACCCGAGCGGGTTACTGTTTTTGAAAAACCAGCTCAGACTAGGGTGTCCTAAAACAGCACTGCGTACACTTTGACATTTGAGTCGGAGCACTTGGGCGTCTCGCACACTGTGGGCTGCCCAGCCTGCCGTGTCCTGAGCACCCCCTCTGAGAAAGGGCACGACGAAACTGCATGCCCTGTGGAACAGCTTGAGCTGTCCTCACAGGAACGCTTGTCCCTGCGCTTGGGTGTCCACCATGCAGCTCACACAGGCGACTGTGTTCTTCCGTTCAGAAACCCAAGTCTGACACGGTGAGGACTTCCCTGCGCTTGCTGACATCCAGTGCCTACCGACTCCAGTCCGAGTGCAAGAAGACCCTCCCTGGGGAGCCCAGCCCGCCCACAGACATCCAGCTGGTCACGCAGCAGGTCATCCAGTGCGCCTATGACATCGCCAAGGCCGCCAAGCAGCTGGTCACCATCACCACCAAAGAGAACAACAACTGAACAGCTCAGTGCCGGCCCTTACATTTTCTTGGCTTTTTAAGGTCCACTTTCAAATTGAGACGTGGAATTCTGCCAGTTTTTACAGAAACAAACATTTAATGAAAGTTTAAAACTTTTTTTTAAAAAACTCAGTATTATTTTTGCATGTTTTCTAACAAATTTTCGACTATTAATTTAACCCACTTGCCTTATTTTGTGCCTGTTTGCCAGTTTCCTCGCTGATGTTCTGTCGTGCTGTCAGTGACTGTTGTTGAGTTGATGGTCATAGTCCTCCAAATGCATAGTTTCATTGTTTCAGGTTTGTTAGACCTTTTCCATCCCTTTGAAAACTGCCTGTTTAGGGTTAATATTATAAATGAGATTTTTAGTGAAACATTATCTGCAAAGAGTTGGGTTAAAAAAAAAAAATCCACCTCATCTGTTCCCGAGCAAGCATTGTGCAATAAGTGAACTTTCTAGCCCTAGTGCAAGAATCTCTTAAGTTTAGGGGGGGTCTACAAACACGGATATAGGGAAAGGACTTTGCTCCTCTCTAAAAGTAGTGTGACAGTCTCTCTTGGAAGGAAACAATGAACTGCTCCATTGCTTTTAACTGTTTTATCTTGTTAGATGTTCTTTTATTTGATGTTTCTATCTGGATCCTCCGTCTCTTTTACCGTCATCCTGAGGTCTCCGTGGTGCCACGTGAGCAGTCATCCCCCACGTCCCATGTCATTTGGCTTTGTCCAGGTAGGAGCGCGGCCACGTTATCACACATGGCTCAGTGCTCTGCCTTCCCACAGGAAACCAGATGTGTCATTCCAAACATGTGGCAAACGTGCTGTGTCCCACAAGCCATGACTAATTCTGTGCCACCCCATTCAGATATCACTGCCATAAATTGTGGGAAGAGAAATGACCTACTCCCTGGTAATGTATCTCTCTCCCAGAACTCAGTTCCTCTAACCACTTAAAGTTTCCTCCCACGGCCTGTTTGGCACATCTCATCACCTTTAAGGACTTCTTATAAGGTAAGGTTTATACAATCTGATTTTGTTTCTCCTCCATTACCTCGCTGGTACTTAAAAATTAGACCTCCTCTTTCATAAATTCCTCAGAGAGTGTGCTCTAGCTGACTGCCAGCTATCCTGAAGCTACAAAAGCACAGGTTTAGGTTCTAGAACATACTGACGTTGGTTTTTAAACTGCTAAGACAACCTTTCTTGCTCTGAATGCTAAAGCATGTCCCTGTCCCTGATTCTTGTGGTGTTTTAGTGGATGGGAGGGGCCAGGCTGCATTGATGGAGATGAATGGAGTGGGCAGGTACAGAGCAGGGCCGCAGGACCGTGGGGGAGCAGTGGCACACCCAGGAGGGACAGCAGCTCCCCAGCTCCACTTGGGCCACCTTGTGGAAAAGTGGGCCCGGGGTTGACAGAGCTTTGGTTTTTTTAAGAGACACTAGAAATATGGATATTTTTTTGCCATTTCTCTATTTATAAATGTTGGCGACGAAACATTCTCACAGCACACAGCGGGGGTGAGCTGTGGTCTCTAGGCGGCCAGCTCACAGATTCTGCCGAGGGGTCCTGTCCGCTGCAGTGGGGAGGCCACGCTTGGTTTACTTCCAAGCCTTACGTGTCCCCTGGCCGCCCCTACCCTGTGTCAAGTTGCTGTTAGTCCTCATCTTACCCATACAGTCTGTCCCATAGTGCTTCATTCATACACATGAAGAAGAGTAATCACAGTTGCCTCAGTACGTGCTAAATAAGCCTGTTTTGTCACAGAACTGTTTGATCCACAAATATCTTCATAGCTTGACCGGATGCTGTTGTGAAGGAAGCACCATGATGGTGTTGGTTTACTAAGTCCTGGGGTGTGGATGCTTTTGCCAGATTTTGCTGCACTGAGTAGCCTGGGGAAAGGTCCACATCTCCAAAAGACTCATCCACTTGTCTGCACAATCCTAAGTGCCATGTTCCTGTCAGATGCTGAGGGGACACCTACCTTAAATTAAGTTCTAGCACCATCTGACAACATTGTCTGCGTGCTGCACATACTTCGCTGTCCCTCTTCCTCTTTCTGACAAACACCTGCCCTCGCATTGGGCCCGTGCAGAGGCCTCAGGAAGGGCCGTCTAGAGTCGGTGCCTCAGCCTCCCAGGGAGGACAGGCTTCTAAATAATGAGTCGTCTGGGTGAGGGAGGTGCAGCAGCATCTTTACTGCAACACTCGACAAGTGATGAAAGACCTTGTCTCTGTGCCCCTAGAGAAGGTCAACAAGTGCAGGGACCAGAGAGCGTTTCCAATCACAAGAGCACCACAGACGTTTGCTCTGGGAACCCAGTGCCAGGACTCCAGAAAGAAGTTCTGGGTGGAGTGAGATGCCTCCTTTGCTACCCTGCACATTTCCTCAGCCTCTTCTGCGACACAGTCCCGCTGGCAAACCGCACCTTGTCCGGACGGCCATTCACCACCTTTTGCACATGCGTTCCATGCCTTGCACTAACGCCTGCGTTCTCTAAAGTCCTTTTTTTTACTCTTCGTTCTCAAATCGCCCCCCGCCCCCGGGCCACAAGCTGATAGGATGGAAGTGCACTTTATGAAACGGACACTTGCCGACCGAGACAGCTCCGCCCTGAAGTCCTCCTCTGCCTCGGAACGCAAATAGTTCTTATTTGCCAAAGAACAGGGAATCGGGCCCAAAGAGCAAATACAGCATTTCGCACAATTGGAACCACAGACGCACACCTCGGGAGTGACTGAAGCTGCAGAACCAAGAGCAAGACGAGCATGTGTCTGTCCACAGCGGCTGTGAGCTCTCCAATTCTAGAATGTTCCTTCTCTCCCTGTCCCCTGTGAAAGGCACCCTTGTTTTTATGAAAGAAAATGCTGCATAGGAAAAACGAAATGCCTTTCGTTCAAATGTGTTCTATCCGTGTGACCCATTATTCTGTACCTTTCATGTTTATTGTACATTCTATTCCTATAATTATTGTACAACCCTGTAAGCATTGTAAAATCGTTCTGAAATTTGTGCCTGCTAGTTATGCAATAAACAGGCTCTGTAGTATCTTTGTGGTAATGCTGTGTTTCCTGGCTGTTAGGTGATGTTTCCAGATTCTCCGCCAAAGTTTCAAGAACGCTCTCCTCCTGTAAGGTCATCTTTGATGAGACAGTAGTGAATATGTCTGCACCCTGGCGGCTCTTGCCAATTTACAGGAGTGAAGACCTTTTTCCCCCTCCTGCTTATTAGCAAGTAGCTCTTGTAAAAGAAATTACACATCACTGCGCTCCGTTGATCTTATCATGATGTGTTCATTCCTGAACTTTTATTTTTCAAGTTCAGCGACAGCCAGCCAGGCACGGTGCTCCCACCTCCTCCTCTACCAGGTGAGGGGTCTGTAGGGTTACTTTGGTCTCTTAAGGCCACCAGTCTTCTAACTCTCAGAGCAAGGCCCATGGCACAGGTTCCCACAGGGATGGTGGGGTATATCTGGGTTCATCGGGGCCACCCTCAGTCCCCAACAGTTGTCCTCTAGAGCAGTGACTTGGGGCTCTTCTCTCAAACAGAAGGAGGAGGGCCTGGCCATCGTGCATGCCTTTCCAAGCAACAAGGCTGGGGGAGATGCAGCATCCTTCCTATGGGAGCCAGCTTGTCTGAGGCCCCACACACATCAGCTCACACCCGGAGGTTCCTCCTAGGCCGGGATTCTCATGGGCACCCACATCACAGCCCCAGCAGGGCTCACTGGAACACAGCCAGGATCCCGGAGTCCCTGGCCCGCAGTATGCTATAGACCACTGCACCCTACCATGCACCTCCTGGCCATCTGCTTTTCATAATTACAACTGGCTTGTATCAGCTGTTGACTGTGCTAGGTGCTGTGCTGGGGTCCGGACGGGTATTGACTCCTGTAATCCTCACCATGTCCCTATGCAGCAGGTGGGAATGAGGACGGTTACTCCCCAAGCAGTTACGCTGAGGATGGGCCTGTGAGTTGTCAGTAGTCCACTTCGTCTTTCTCTTAAACGACCCAGTTGGGGGGCGCCTAGGTGGCTCAGTGGGTTAAAGTCTCTGTCTTCAGCTCAGGTCATGATCCCAGGGTCCTGGGATTGAGCCCCACATCAGGCTCTCTGCTCAGCGGGGAGCCTGCTTCCCCCTCTCTCTGCCTGACTCTCTGCCTACTTGTGATCTCTGTCAAATAAATCAATAAAATCTTAAAAAAAAAAAAAAAAAAACCCACCCCCCGCCACACACACACAAAATGACCCAGTTGGTTTTTCCTGCCCCTGACACTCCAGAACTGCGGAGTCTCGTGGCCTCATTGGAGGTGAAACCGGAGGGGTGCCACGTTTCCCCAGGGTCTATTTCAGGCATCAGAGGGGGTCCTGTGCATGACATGAGACTGTGAATAAATGCAGCACAGTCAGCTTGTGACTCTTAAGATGGGCCCCCCAAGCAGGGCTGTCTCACCCTTGAGCCCTTGGGGGCTGGGACCCCACCAGCGTTTGCCAAATGACCCCTGGAAGGACAGTCTGCTGGCTCTCAAGGACCACGAGCAGTGCTTTCTCACCCATGGGGCTGTGCAGGGGCAGCTTCAACACAGGGACAGCTCAGCAACAACTGAGGCTGACCCGCTGCCCAGCAGGGTGGCGTGCAAGAAGTGTCGAGGAGCCGGGCCCTGTGGCCCACAGACGCCAGGCAGAAGACACTGTGGTCTGTGCCTCGGCCAGCCAGCCACCCCACCAAAAACCAGGGCCATGTGAGGTGGGACAGACTCCCCCACAGCTTTACCAGGTCATGGTCAGCTCAACATAGAGCAGGTCCCCCGGGGTGGGGTGGGGGCTGCTGCCGGGAGGAGGGACAGGAAGAGGCGTGTGCAAACCTCACTCCTTCCCACCTCACCTCCATCTTCCCTCCTGCCCAGGCTCTTGCCACACAGCTTCCTGACTACACACCTTCCCAGACCCAAGAGATGGGAACTTCTCTGCCCCATTTCCCCCAAATGCAACTTATCTCCAAGGACCTGCCTCTCCTCCAAAATCCCTCTTCTCACCCCTTCCAGCACCTCTCCTCTTTCCCTTCTCTTCCCTCTCAAGCACCCCATTCCCCACTCTTGTAACAGGGACCCCTGTGTCCTGCCCTCCCCATGGCCAGCTCTGCACCCATCCCCCTCGGAACTCCACCCCTAGCCATGGCCCTTCGCTGGGGCTGAGTCCTGCAAGCCCCATCTGGCTTATGGGCCTGGAACACTTTACAAACAGGGAAGATTTGAAGTCTAACTTGAACCCCCACTCTGACCCTGGATCTAAGGTTGGCCTGAGTCTCCCCTTGCTTCACACTTAACTATGGGCTTCCCTCTTCCAGCCCTCCTCTTCCCAGGCCCTGGCCCTTTCCACACTTCCCCACTGCACCCCAGCTATTCCTTTCTGAATGAGGGCTGAGTGAATGCCAGCACGTACTGTGCACAGCCACCGCGCTCTATAACATTTCATAAAGTAGGGACTGAAACTACCCCTGTTTTGCAGATGAGGACACTGAGGCTCAGACCTCAAAGCACAGTTGGTGGTAGGGCAGGAAGTTAGAGGACAGGGCCTGTGCTCTTCATCACGGGGCTCTGCTTGCACAGTGGACCATCAAGGAAGGTGGCTGGAGGGACGGGCAGGTGACAGAGCTTCTGGAAGCAGAGGAGAATGAAGGCCAGCTGTGACTTTGACAGAGGTAAGGTGGGAGGGAGACATGCAGCAGGCTTAGTGGCCCTGCAGTCTAACCTTCCTCCTGCCTGGGAGTGGCGGAGCAGGAAGGCCCATGCCCATGTCTGTGTGGTCCCCTGCCCACCCTAGTCAGGCTTAGAGGGACAGGATCCGGGTGGCCACATGTGTGTTTCGTCTTTCCCCCTCCTTACATTTGCCACAAATATTTCCAGTCTTTTCGTGCTGTTTGAAATTGAAACTCTCGATAACTACTGCTCAAGTAATAAGACTGATCTGTGAGTGGAGGATGTTGCCCATTTCACCAGTTTCCATGATTCAGGGACCTCATAGATTCCGCGGTGACACACACCCCGTCAGCCCTTCTGGGAGCAGCAGCCCTGGACCTGCTGCTAGAAGCAGGAGGGCTCCAGGGCCCAGCACAGCGTGGACAGGGGGTTCACCCGTTCCAAGTAGCGGGAGAGAGCTCCCCACGGAGGCTAGAAGCCGGAATCTGACCTGCCTCTGCCAATTAAATCAAGATGAAATCCTACCCAAATCCAGACACAGGGACCAGGGTGTGCAGGCAGGTTGTTTCCTAGGGACAGGGAGGCCTCCTCTTGGCAGGAAAACAGGTCCATTTGGGATCTGCGCTTTTTGTTATTTACTTTTAGCACATCCACACGTCACCCTTCACATTTCACAGACGAACAGGGCCCAGAGAGGGGTCCCCTGGCCTCTACATGGTGGAGGTGGAGCGTCAGAGAACCCAAGCGCTTGGGCCACACCCTCCACCCCTCACTCCAGCACTTCTGTTTGCTACCACCTCACACGGGAGCTCTAAATTCAGAAATACGTCTGCCGCATCCACGTAGAATTCTAAAGTGACCACCTGCGTAGCCGCAACCCAGGTAAGAAAGAGAACATTGCCTTTCCCCCAGGAGCCCCCATGGGCCCCTTCTTCCCCTGGACTTCAGTGCTCACTGCTCCTAGCTTTTGGTTCCATGCCCTGTGTGTGTTCCCAGACCTAAGTAAGAGCGGTGTTTTGTCTGGTTTTGAACATGTAAATGAACCCTACTGGTGTATTCTCTTCTTTCCCTCAATCTTGTGAGTCAGCAGATTTTCCATGTTGTGTAGCATTCATGCATTGTATACACATGATCTATTAATGTAGTATTTTAGTGATAGAAGTTTCAGTTATTTCTAGTTCTTGGCTCTTAAAAAACTCTGAAAGGTATGTCTTTTGGTACATGTAGGACTATACTTCTGTGGGAGATATATATGGACCTGGATGGTAGAGAACGTACATCTCCAGATGTGTAATGCTGTTTTTATCCCTTTTTCCAAAGTGTTGTACCAGCAGAATGTGAGACTTCTCTGCATCTTCATGAACACTGATACAAAAGCTGCGTCAATTTTGTCAATCCAGAGGCACCCGGCTGGCTCAGTCGGTAGAGCGTGCGACTCTTGATCTCAGGGTTGTGAGTTCAAGCTCCACATTGAGCGTAGAGATGACTTTAAAATAAATCTTTAAAAAAATTTTTGTCAATCCACAGGGTTTATGGTAGTGTCTCAGTTTCAATATGCATTCTTAGACAATATTGCTGTGTGCTTTTACGGGTTTATTAGCCATTTAGATTTCCTCTTTTGTGAAATGCCTGTTTGAGTGTTTACCCATTTTTCCATTAGGTTCTATTTTTCATTATTCTTAATAGGAGTTTTAAAAATGTTTTGAACACTAGTCCTTTGTTTTTGTGTTACAAACATCCTTTAACATTCTGTGGCACATCTTTTCCTTCTTAGGTGTCTTTCGAAATAATGTGTTTGGCTTTTTTTTTTTTTTTTTAGATTTATTTATTTTTAGAGAGAGCCTGTGAGTGAGGGAGGAGGGGCTAAGGGGGAGGGAGAGGAAGAGAGGGAAAAATCCCAAGCAGAGTCTGCACTGAGTAGAGCCTGATTTGGGGCTTAATCTCACGATCTAAGAGATCACAACCTGAGCCAGAACTAAGAGTTGGATGCTCAACTGACTGAACCACCTAGGCACCCCTGAAATAAGCATTTTATTAAATGTAGTCAAATTTATCGATCTTTTCCTTATGGTTTGTGTTCCTTGTGTCTTAAGAAACCTCCCCTCCACTAGAGCATTATGTTTTATTTTGAAATAATCATAGATTCACAGAACAGTTGCAAAAATTGTAGTGGTCCCCTGTGCCCTTTGCTCAGTTTCCCCCAATGATAACTTCTAACAAACTGCAGTACAGTATCAAGATCAGGATGTGGATATCGGCACAATCACAGACCTTGTTCAGATGTCCTGACTTTATATGCGTGTGTGTGTGTGGTTCTATGCCGTCATATCCACATGTCAGTTCCTGTTGCCTTCACACCACAGTGAAGACAGACCTTCTGTATCACCACAGGCGTCTCCTTCACGCTGCTCCTTGAGAGTCACATCCTGTGCCCTGGCAACTGCAACTCCGTCCTTTCAAGAATGTTATACAAATGCAATCACAGGACATGACCTTTTGACACTGCTTTTTTCCGTAATATCCCTCCAAGTTGTTCAGAGACCAGGGGCCTCAATAGGGGCCCCAGAGGCCATCGTAGGACTGTGCCTTCACCAGAAACCTCCCACATCCATATTTGGAAAAGAGTCCTTAATTTTCCCTGCCAGACGGTAGGAAGTATCTCTTTAAGGAACAGAGGCACAGTTGTTTAGTTTTGTCAGGTAGTTTTGTTAATTATCTCTAGAATTTGCCTTTTTCGTTTTTTTAAAAAACATTTCCTCCCTCGTTTCAAAGGTTATATTCTCTGTAAAATAGAGAAAAGCATCCAAAATGAAAAATAGTCATCATCCCAACTTTAGAAATATCAAGAGAGTATTTTGCTTCCTTAAAGAGGAAATTATATAAATGCTGCTTTTGAATAACTTTTTTTAATTAAAAAAATTTTTAAGTAATTTCTAGCCCAACATGGGGTTCAAACTGATGACCCCAAGATCAGCTCTACCAACTGAGCCAGCGAGATGCCCCTCTTTGGGACAACTTTTCAGTTTAACACAGCATGAACATTAAAAAAAAATAATAAAATAAAAAAAATCCATTTCCTCTTTTTTTTTTTTTAAAGATTTTATTTATTTGATAGAGATCATAAATAGGCAGAGAGGCAGGCAGAGAAAAGGGTTAGAGCCAGATGTGGGGCTCAATCCCAGGACCCTGGGATCATGACCTGAGCTGAAGGCAGAGGTTTTAACCCACTGAGCCACCCAGGTGCCCCAACATTCCATTTCCTTTTAATGCACTGCATAACATCCCAAATTCAAACAGTCTCCTAGTGCTGGACATCCAGGTTATCAGTTTCTGCTTTTATAAATAATGCTGTAAGAAACATCTTTATCCCAATCGTATTGTTCTTTTCTGGGCCAGGAGGCAGCATGGCACATCAGGGAGGGCCCCTGCAAGGCCTTATCTGGGAGGTCACGAAAGCACTTGACTCTTGGTCTAAAGATGCAGAGGGACACTGTTGAAGAAGGTGGGAGATTTTCATTTCAGGTGTGTGTTTGTAGAAGATCTCTGACTGCAGGATGGAGAAGGAAGGGAGGTGGATGGGTGACTTCAGACAGAACTCAGTGGTAGCCATGAAAGATAGGGGCAGAGGGAGCAAAGCAAATGGACTTGGAGGTTGCTGGAGCTCAAAGTAGCAGGATTCAGTGTCCCTAGGCTTATGGCTTCTGCAGCTGGCAGGACGGATGGGGGTGCCACTCACTTATCTGAGAACACTGGAGAAGAGCCAGGTTGTTGCTGTTGTTTTGTTTAATGATAGGAGTTTTTTGCTAGTCTTGTGCTGAGTTGGAGGTGCCTTTGAGATGCATATCGAAGTAGGGATACCAAAGGGGTGGTAGATATAGGAGTCTAGACTAGAGATACAGATCCAGAATGTACTGATGGGTAGACAGTGCTGGAAGCCATAGGCCTGGCTCACATCATGTAGGAAGGGCCTGTGTGGTGAAGAGAAGCTTGGGCCTAAAGGCTGTCACTCCTTGGATTACAACTGGCAAAGGCCAGAATGACAGCAAAAGTGCCCAAAGAGAACCCTCTTAAATTGTTGGTGGGAATGCAAGCTGGTACAACCACTCTGGAAAACAGCATGGAGGTTCCTCAAAAAGTTGAAAATAGAGCTGGGTATATGACCCAGCCATCGCATTACTGGGTATTTACCCCAAAGATACAAATGTAGTGATCCAAAGGGGCACGTGCACCCAAATATTTATAGCAGTGATGCCCACAATAGCCAAACTATGGAAAGAACCTAGATGTCCATCAACAGATGAATGGATAAAGAAGATGTGGTATATATATACAATGGAATACTATGCAGCCATCAAAAGAAATGAAATCTTGCCATTTGCAACAACATGGATGGAACTAGAGGGTACTATGCTTAGCGACATAAGTCAATCAGAGAAAGACAATTATCATATGATCTCCCTGATATGAGGAAGTTGAGAGGCAACATGGGGGACTTGGGGAGTAGGGAAAGAATAAATGAAACAAGATGGGATTGGGAGGGAGACAAACCATAAGAGACTCTTAATCTCACAAAACAAACAAAGGGTTGCCAGGGGGAGGGGTGTAGGGAGAGGGTGGTTGGGTTATGAACATTATGAACATTATGAACATGAACACAACAAACATATATGATTCTAAGGTTTATATTCTAAGGTATGTGCTATGGTGAGTGCTGTGAAGTATGTAAACCTGGCGATTCACGGATCTGTACCCCTGGGGCTAATAATACATTATATGTTAATAAAAAAAAATTAAAAAAAAAAAGAAAGAAATAGATATCATTAGGCTAAATGGACAGTTTGAAAAATGGAAAAAAAAAAAAAAGTGCCCAAAGAACCTCATTTATATTGTCAACCCGGATGGAGCAAAAAATATGTTAACTGTAAGCCTGTTACATAATGTATATGTTAACTAGAGTAAAATTAGAAAAAAGGAATTCAACAGAGAAAAATCAACAAAACCAAAAGATGGTTCTTTAGAAAGATCAATAAAATCAATAAGCCTCCAGCCAGGCTAAGACAAAAAGAGAGGATACAAATCACTAATATCAGAAATGAAAAGGGGACATCACTACAGATCTCATGAACATCAAAATCAAAATGACAATAAAGGAATACTATGACCAACTCCACGCTCACAAATTGATAACCTAGAAGAAATGAACCGACTCCCTGAAATACTTAACCTGTCAAAATTCAAATAAGAAGAAACAATCTGCACAGGCCTACACCTACTTACGAAGTTTAATCAATAATTAATAACCTTCCAAAAATAAAGTACCAGGCTGGCCCAGATGGATTCACTGGTGAATTCTACCAAACATTTAGGGAAGAACGTATACCAATTCCCCATAGGTTTTTTCAGAAGATAAGTGCAAAATCCATTCTGTGAGGCCAGCATTACCCTAAAGCCACACCTAGGCAAAGACATTACCAGAGAAGAAAACTACAGATCAATCTCTCTCATAAACATAAATGCAAAAATCCTCAACAAAATATTAGCAAATTGAATCCAGTAGTGTATAAAAAGAATTATATACCACAACCAAGTTAGATTTATCCCAGGTATGCAAGACTGGTTCAACATTCAAAACTCAATTAATGTAATCCATCGCATCTACAATCTAAAAAGGAAAAATCACATCATACCGATAGATGCAAAAAAGACCTGTGAGGGGCGCCTGGGTGGCTCAGTGGGTTAAAGCCTCTGCCTTCGGCTCAGGTCATGATCTCAGGGTACCAGGATCAAGCCCTGCACTGGGCTCTCTGTTCAGCAGGGAGCCTGCTTCCCTTCCTTTCTCTCTCTGCCTACTTGTGATCTCTGTCAAATAAGTAAACAAAATCTTTTAAAAAAGAAAAGACAAGACAAGATCTGTGGAAAAATCCAATACCCATTCGTAATAAAAACTCTTAGCAAACTAGGAAGAGAGGGGAACTTCTTCAACTTGATTAAAAAAAAAAAAAATCTACAAACACCTATAGCTAGTATCATACCTAATGGTGAGAAACTCAAAGCTTTCCCACTAAGGTTGGGTACAAGGTAAAGATGTCCCCTTTCACCTCCTTTTCAACACAGAAGTTGTAGCTAATGCAGTAAGAGAAGAAAAGGAAGTAAAAGATACAGATCAGGAAGGAAGGAATAAAACTGACTTTGTTCACAGATGACATGATCATCTTTATGTACAAAATCTGAAAGAATTAACCAAAAAAACCTCCTGGAACCAATAAGCAATTATAGCAAGGTTATAGGATAGAAAGTTAATGTACAAACATTAATTATTTTCCTACACACTAGCAACGAAGAGGTGGAATTTGAAATTAAAAACACAGTACCAACTACATTAGCACCCAAAAACAATGAAATACTGTAGGTATAAATTAAAAAAAAAAAGTATCAGGGCTATATGAAGGAAAACAAAATTCTGATGAATGAACGTTTACAAAGGCATATTTCATTCATGTTCATAGACAGGAAGATTGTTAAAATGTCAGTTCTTCCCAACTTGATCTACAGATTCAATGCAATCCCTAGCAACTGGCGGGGAGCCTGGCTGGCTCAGTCAGTGGAGAACACAACTTTTGATCTTGGGGTTGCAAGTTCGAGTCCCACATTAGGTATAGAGATTACTTAAAAAAAAAAAAGTAAAAAAAAAAAAATTCCAGCAAGTTATTTTGTGGATATCAAAAACTGATTCTAAGGTTTATGTGGAGAGGCAAAAGACCCAGAAGAGCCAATACAATATTGCAGGAAAAGAACAAATTGTACTACCCAACTTCAAGACTTAAAGCAATAGGAATCAAGACAGTGGTATTGACTATAGGAGCTTATGGTACTGGCGAAAGAATAAACAGATCAAAGGATCAGATTAAGGAGGCCAGAAATACACTGACAATAAATATAGTCAACTGATCTCTGACAAAGGAGCCAAGGTACTGTGATGACACAAGTATTCTTTCAAACAAATGGTTCTGGGACAACTGGACATCTACGTGACCAAAAAATGAATAAAGACACAGACCTGACACCTTTCACAAAAATCAACTCGAAGTATGTGCTGAATGAGCACAAAGAGTGAAAACACAGAAAATAAGAATTACTTTAATATTAGTAGTGGCTTCAGCACCATCTGTTCCAAAGGAACTGAACTTCATAGAAGAATCTGTGAAGAATAATCTAAAAAGCACTAATTTTACAGGGCACAGAAAAAGGTGATAGAAAAAACAGGAAAAAGAAAAAGGTGCTTAGAAACAACACAGCCAATATACATACATGATCAGAGCACAAACTATACACAAGAGAAGAGGACTCTGGGCTATGCTGGAAGCGGTAAGGCAAGGGAAGCTCGAAACTTAGAGACTATTATTTTGGTCGAGTTTGGAGAGGAAGCATTTACATGAATTAGACAGAAAATTGGCATCACAAAAAAGGCTTCAAAAACAAGAAATTTGAAAATAAGAAATAGTAGATATTTACGTGCCTACTTACCAGGCATTCTGGCCACATCAAATCTATAGTGGAGCTAGTAATTCCCTGTGGTTTACTTAAAAGAGGATCTAGTGAAAATTAGAGGGGAGACACAACCATTTCCATAAGACAAAACTGACATAGCCTAGAAAATGTGAGCAGTCTTAGGAAATACGCAAAGCTGCAGGAGATGTGGATTAAGTCAGTACAAATCTTTCACTCTACAGGGCCCACAAAGCCAGGAAGCCATGCTGTCACACCAGAACTTTATTTCACAATAAATGAACATCTGAACAGGGGAAGCAAATACAAGCAAGCATAATGAAAGTGGTGCTCAGGAGATCATAGCCAAAGAAATTCAAGACAAGAAAATGAAAAATATATCATTTGTTTTATAGCACAATGGATGTAGAAGGCAATGCAGCCCTTACACACAGGAGTTTTTCTAATAAACTCTGGTTTTTAATAACCTGACACGTAGCCCTATAATTAGCTGTAATTTACTGAGACGTGCAATCTTAAATACAATATAATAAAACTGAAACCTCAGAGGAAGAATCTGAAAAAAAAAATACAAGTCATAAAAATATGATTATTGCTGCAGGGATCTTGTACTCCTTGCAGAGATGAATCTAGAACTGTGTCACATTGATAGAACAGTGGGAAGAGGAAGTTCTGGCCTATCTGGTTGTGTGTGATCTACTTCCTTCAGGCTAAGGGCTCCTTCCTCTTGGCACACACATCCCAGAAGGCTACATGCTGCCAAGACCTTCCCAAGACACAAGAGGTCCAAAGTGTCAGCCAAAAGGTTAGCCACCCAGGTGGCCTTTTGAGGCTCCCTTCTGGGGCTCAGTAACATCCACATTGGGATCACCCCATACAGGGCTCTCTACGGGAATTCTACCAAACGTTTCCTGAAGGAGGAAAGACCCACTTCTTGCCACCTTTCCAGAAAGCATCTGTGAAGCACATCAGACTGTCTCAGAGTTTCATAGATTTTTTCTTCCAGAAAACAAGATATGATCCTTGGGGGACCATGAAATTAATAAACCCTGAAATAAACTGCATCAAGACTTTCGAGTCTGTTCTCAACAGAATAATGAAATTAAAATAGCAAGTTTAAAAACTGAGAAACTTCTCTCCAGAGGGACTCTTCACTGGAGGTTGACAATTAGCGTGAGGCAACAGGAAACCATATATCCTGCAACAGGACATACCCCACAGCTCCTAGCACAGGTGCAGTCTAGGAGGGGACTGTGTGACAGCACTGTCAGCGTGTGACTACAGGAGCCCCATCCTCGGATACGAAAGGCAAGAAGGGGCTTCCTGCTGGGTGCTGCCTATCCATAACACCTTCGTCTGGTGAGGCACTTGCTCTGTTTAACTGTGGACCCGAAGAGGCTCACTGAACCATTTCGCAGTGACCCGAACCTTCAACCGGAACGTGGTACAACTGTCTGGTGCCTGCTATTGAAGGCCTCAGCATCCCTGCTCTCTGGGCTTTTGGTACCAATGGAGTCAGTTCCAAGCAATTCTGGGATGTCCATAGGGCTGAGGAAACAAAAAAAAACACAAGTCTGAGAAGATCGGCAATCTCAGGAACAGTGGGAATGAAGCCCAACTTAAATAAGAACTAAAAGCGCAGTATAAATAAATGGCTTTTTCATTTACAAGTGACAAAACTTTGACCCTAAGCCATAACTAAGGCATTTTATTATTTTTTTTAAAGATATTACTCATTTATTTGAGATAGAGAGAGAAAGAGAACAGGAGCAGGGGCGCAGAGGGAGAGGGAGAAGCAGACTCCCCACTGAGCAGGGAGCCCAATGTGGGACTCGATCCCAGGACCCCAGGATCATGACCTGAGCCGAAGGCAGCCGCTTAGCTGACAGAGCCACCCAGGCGCCCCTATTCCTTTTTTAATAACGCATCCATGGGCACTCTGTGAAGCCTAGTCCCGGGGCACTCACCGATCCATGGTCAGGTGAGTTGAGAACATGCTGTTCCCTGTACCCCAAGAGCCCCAGCCAGTCAGGACAAAACAGTGTAGTGTAGGACAAAACTGCTGCCAGCATAGCACCTGCTCTACCTGCCTCGACGGCTTCCCAGAGTTATCTGACCATGAAGGAGCCAGTCTCGGTACCACAGCACTTCAGAGTGCCAGGGGGACCCGAACGGCCGTGGTACAGCAGCGGGGCGGGCGGGGGGGGGGAGGCGCTTGCTGGGCCATCCCTTGGTTCCCGGTGCTCTAGCTGTCAGCTCCCTGGGAGGAGCGTGCCAGCCTCTGCTTCTCTGTGCGCCCTGTGGTGTCCTGCACAGGGGTGACTCAAGTACTTTGACAGGGAAAGAAGGAAGGAGAGGAGAGGATCACAGAGTGGGGAGGGGGCAGGTAGAGGTGCTGAGAGGAAGGGAAACCTGGGATCCACCATGTGCACAGCCAGGACCTGGCACCACTGCTCCTTCACCTCCCACCCACTGCACCGGGGCTCTCAGATGGCTCCCGGCCCCACAGGGGGCCACATGGCCCGCAGCTCAGCACTCAGGACCAGAGCAAGACCATCTCAAGCCCAAACAAGAACTGGAAGAACCATATGTTAAGGTCCCCTACTGGCCAAGAAAGGGAGAAACAAAGGAGGAGCGAGGAAGAACCGGCGCTGGTTGGGAAGTGGAGCCAAACACAGGGCTCCAAACAGGACTGGAATGGCAGAGGCCAGGCCGAGTGGTGGCTCAGCAGCATGGCCCATCCCCTGCAGACTCCTACCTTGGGCCGGTAGCCCCGCTCGGCCATCATCTTCGCTTCCTGCTGTAGCAAGGTGTCGCTGAGCTGCTCTGCCCGCCTCGCCTCCTCTTCTTCCTCCTCCTGCTGCTGGTCCTCTTCCCATGCCTGCAGCTGCCGCTGTGCAACCTGGCCACCGAGAGCACAGTCACCCAGGACAAGCTCCTGGGGCGGAGCCCTGCCTTGGATCATGAGGAGAAGCCCGTGGATCTGTGCCGGCTGGATAATCCCAGCTAAGGAATAGTGCCGGCGAGTGCCGCAAGAAGGAAGGGCAATTATGAGACTGGAAAGACAAAAGCTCTGGGTGTGCCCATGTGCTTAGATCATTCTGTGCTCCTATTAGGTCCCGAAATGAATAAACTGTGCCCCAGCAAGCCAAAGCCTGGCAGATGCAGACAGGAAAGAGAGAGGCTTGCCAGGCATGACACTCTTACTCCCACACAGACAGAGGACCTGGAGTAAAGCTGGAACTAATCAGGAGGGTTGGGGTTTCAGCTAGAAAGGAAAAGAGATGCACTGAGCCCATTAGCGTGGGCTTCTCGGACAAGGTCCTAGTGCCAGGCCACGGAAGAAAGTCAAGGGTCTTGGTATCCTGTGCCACAGCGGGGAGGGGCCACAGCGAGGCCTGCTGCGTGTAGCTCACATGCCCCTGGCTGAGGCTGCCTCCCCCCATGACCCCCCCACCCCCAGCTGAACCCACCTGGGCCTCCAGCTCCTGTTTCCTGGCCGATTTCAGTTCTTCACTCTCCTCCTTCTCACGGCGAGCTGACTCTCTTGCTTCTTCAAGATTTTTAGTAAGTTGCTCCCTGTGTCTCAGGGACTCCTCCTGTGCTCGTCGGTTTTGTTCAAGCTTTTCTCGTATTTGTTGTTGTCTTCCTGTCAAAACCTATCCGCAGCGGGAAGGCAAAGAGTAGATTTTAGCGTGATGCTAAAAGGTACCTGTTCTGTGAGCCCCAGCCTTGTCCTCAGCCTCAGGGCTGAATATGCCAGGTGAAGCCAAGTCCAGATCATAGGAGCGGCCCACACGGTGTCAGCCCTGCCTCCCACCTGTCCCCACCACACACAAAAATGCACACAGACTCTGTGGCAGGGAGAGACAGCTGGGTACCAACAATGTTAGAGGGGATGGAGCTCCCTACCCAGGACAGAAACACAGCAACAAGGTTGTGAGTCTCACTATCCATCAGTTCTAGAAAAATAAACAACAAGCCACGCAGATGACCAGAGATAGAGTCTGGGTCGCCCCCTCAACCTTTTGGATTTAAATGTACTGCTTAGAGTGCCAGAAACCTTCTGGGTTTGAAACTTGGCCTCACCACAGGATAACATCCAGAGCACAGCCAGGCCTGGAGAACCAGGAACAGTGGCAAGCCACCTCCCACACCCAACAATTTTGCTCCCTGGCGGAGACACATAAGTGGCTACAACGAGGAGGAACATGTTTAATAAGAAAACAGAAGGTACTGCAGAGTATGGGTAGTCCCAAAGTGAGAGAGCACCACTGGGACTCCTCATGGATTCCAAAATGACAAGCAGAAAATTAATTTCCATTTTAAACCACTTTAACATCCCCCACCCCTTTTTAAGATTTTATTTATCTATTTGACAGACAGAGATCACAAGCAGGCAGAGAGGCAGGCAGAGAGAGAGGAAGGGAAGCAGGCTCCCTGCTGAGCAGAGAGCCCGACTCAGGGCTTGATCCCAGGACCCTGAGATCATGACCTGAGCCGAAGGCAGAGGGTTTAACCCACTGAGCCACCCAGGTGACCCCCCCCTTTTTTTTAAAATATTATTTATTTATTTGTCAGAGAGAGAGTGAGAGCACAGGCAGACAGAATGGCAGGCAGAGGCAGAGGGAGAAGCAGGCTCCCTGCCGAGCAAGGAGCCCGATGTGGGACTTGATCCCAGGAAGCTGGGATGGTAACCTGAGCCAAAGCCAGCTGCTCAACCAACTGAGCCACCCAAGCATCCCCACTTTAACTTTCAATACATGGATAACGAAGGCTTTTCTCTAAAAAGATTTCTTTTTTTTAATTGTTTTTTTTTTTTATTACAGAATCTCAACCTGCAATGTGGGGCTTGAACTCATGAGTCCAGGATTAAGAGGTACATGGTCCACCAACTGAGCCAGCCAGGAGCCCCTAAAAGATTTCCTTCTAATGGGGGTATGCCTCATGTGCATTCCTTAACTCCGACAAAGAAAACAGCTATGTTCCTCCAAGAATCCACTTCTGGTTACACACCCCAAGAAAAAAACATTCTAAATATGGAAAACGGAAAGCCTTATGCACCAAGATGTTCACTGCAATGATTCTTGTAATGCCTCAAAATTAGGGGAGGGGAAAAAAAGAAAGAGTACCCCCAAGAAAGGAATAGAACACAAACTACAACACACACATGTGATATAATATGCAGTTGTCAAAACAGCTCCAAGATGTGACAGTATGTTAGAATGCTTGAAATCAAACAGCGTGGTATGAGGGAACACACAGAGACACACGTCATGCACAGAAACCCAAGTAGTCGAAGGAAACCAAGTTATGGTGCCTGTAGGTGCTGGGGGTCTGGGTGACTTGGTATTTACTTCCTGTACTCACGAATTGTTTTCTACGAAGTTGATACTACTCTCATAACGACATTACAAGTCTCTTTAAGACAACCAGAGAAGCCTGCGTTCCAGAACATTTGGCAGGGTAAGTGCTCGCAGCCGCAATTACCTCGCTCATCAGTCTGTCTCGGGCGCTCCTCTCCCGGGCCCACTCCGCCTCTCTCTTCTCCCACATCTCCTTGGCTTCCTCCCTGGGAACACAGAGCAGATGATAGCAGGCTCCTTGCCACCATCGATGGCAGAAGACCACAAAAGAACCCAAGGGCTCTGCACACACATCTCCTGTGGGGCCAACCTTCACACCAACTTCTGCACCCAACTCTCCACAGGTGACAATTATGAACAAGCTCCCAGATACTGTCCCTCCAGTAAGTGCTCTGGGCTGCCTGTCACGCTCCTGCCTCCTTAAAAAACACAACTGTGATGACCAGCACCCAGGCGACTGCAGCAGTCAGGACCCTGGAGAGAGGAGCCCTGCTGTGCCTGAGCTCTGTCACCTTGCTCCTGAGGTCACTGCTGGCTCACATGAGAGATAAGCAGTGGGGGATGCGAGTCCCCCTCCTCGAGTCCCAAGGATGTCAGGATTCAGTAAGATGAGGACGGGAAAGCACTCTGCAGTGTCTGACCCACAATCTGTGCTTAGTAAACGTGACTTTTCAGTTGATTATTTCAATCTCCTAGATGAATTTTTAGGGTCCAGAACCATCTGTAGTATCAGCATCTCCACAGTTTATAATAATTTCCCATCAAATTTCTAAAATTTTAAATGAACAGACCCTTACTCTAAACCCTAATGATTTCTTCAGGGCAACACCCCCAGAAGCCAGGTCTGTTAGCAAACACGTGCTCCTCACTATGGACAGCTGAGCAAAGGCAGAGGTTTCAGTCACAAGGGAGACCCCCATGGTCCCTGTGCGGCTGTGAGGGACCAGAGTAGAGGCCAAGAGTGTCAGTGCCACCTCTCACCTCAACAGCAGCTGCAGCTCTGCCTCCCGCTCCCTCTCCAGCTGCAGCTGCTCCTCGATGACCTGCTTCATCCACGCTGCGTCGGCCAGGGCCTGCTCCTTCTTGGCCAAGTGCATGCGCTTGTTCTCATCCTCCTTCTCGAGGAGCGCCTGCAGGATGTGCTTGTCCGCCTCCTGGAGGGTGGACAAGGAAGCACAGCGGGGGCGGTGGGAGCTCTTCTGTGGCCCCAGCCTCCCACTTTCACAGCCCCTCCCTCCTGCACTCAGCACAGAGAGCAGACATTCCTGAGGCTTCCAAGGGTTCCGGAGAGAGAGATAGGAAGAGTCAGTAGAATCATTTAGGGACGGTTTTAAACAACACAGGAGAGGCCCAGGAGCTTTCCCTTTCCAAGGGAGACCCCTCGGCTGCCACACGCATGTCCCCGCCCTTGGACAGGCCTGGCAGCACAGATTTCCAGAACACTGTTGGGCAACAGTCTCACTTCTGAGAACAGACTGGAGACCCAAAGGCACAGAGACATGTGCACAAAATGCTCACTGCAGCCATGCTGTAAGAAGAAAGAACCACAAGCGACTGCGACGGAACGGGCTATGATGCACACTGCTACAGTGGGGTGCTGTGCAGAGCGAGGGGGCTCTGGAGGTTCCGTGACGGGAAAGACGCGCTGGGGAAAAGTGGCGTGCCGGCCCCAGCACAGCACCGCTGCCACCTCTGGCCCACCCTGACTGCTGCAGGCCAGGTTGGAGGCAAGCAGGCTTGCTCATTCACTCTCCCTGTCCCTGCGTCACTAGCGAGCCCACGGACAGCTAGTAGAAAAGAACAAGCTCACTCCCAGTATCTGAGGTTTGCCATTAGGTAAATATGCTGAGGAATGCCACCTCGATTTTTAAAGAACCCCACTGCTCATCTCTCCGGGCATCCTGTCCATGTATCTGGGAGACCACCGCAGACCCCTCTGGGGATGGGCGGGGACTCTAGGGCTGCGCAAGGCGGAATCTCCCCCGGGGTCTTATGAGAGCACACCCAGCTACTGAGCAACGGAAAGCATCTTCTTCCAAAGAGGGTAGAAGAAATGCCAGGCTAACCCAGACTCACCAGTTCCTCTTGGATCTGCTGCGTACGCCGATTGAGCTGCACATTATACTGATGTCTCAGAAAGCGTCTAGAAATGAGCAAAACAGGGGCTGCCTTCAGTGTCTCATAAACAATTACTGGAGGTCAGACAGCTGCTTACTACAGACTGTGTCCTCTCTGGTTTGGGATACCCATGCACGTCTGGGAGAGTGAGAGGCTCGCCTCCCTGGCCAGGGCAGCCACTGGGGGCCCTGCTCACACACACCCCAGCTCTGCCTTCTGCCGAAAGGCTGTCATCTGCTTCCTCTCTTCCTCCAGCCTCTCCAGCTCCCACCGCTGCTTTAGCAGATTCTCTTGCTCCTTCCTCAGTTTGGTGGCCTGTGGTGACAATGACAGTTAAATCCAGTTAAGGTCATCATCAGAATCAGAGCTCCCTTCATTCTTCATCTGTATTTTCACCAAATGCAAGGCAACAGGACTGGCCTGGCAGGGGGCAATCAGAACCCCCTCCCACCTCTGGGCTCTGAGCCCTGGGCCCAGCTCACTCATTTCCTGCAAGAGCCTTTCCCAGGCCTGTGGACAAGGATGAGACCCATGCTCCATGCTGCCAAAGGACCCTGCACTCGTCCACGCCTTACTGTAACTTAACCTGTCTCCCCCACCCAACACAGTTCCTGCGGTGAGGGCCAGGAGCTTTGCAGGCCAGGGCTGTGAGGCCTGCTCACAGCTGTCTCTGGAGTCCAGTGCAGTGCTTGGCATCAAGCAGATCATGGGCATTAAGGACCTGTTTCCTGAATCATTTGGGCCTGAGGAAGGACAGGCTTCCCCTCATCTGAATGGGAAGACCCAGCCCAGGAATATAGCTCAGGGCAACTGCATCCTCAAAGAGCCTCCTGAACTCCTGAACCAAAGACCCTCACAGTTTATGCCTTGAGATCCCCAACCTGCTAGCTGAGGAGAGGTGTAGCTGTGTGCTAGAACATCAGACTAATTCAAGTCTACTTAGTGCCCTGGAAAATCCAAGTTCTAAGAAGGTCCTCACAAAGCCACTCTGGAAACACACCTAAGAGAAGTACTCTCTCCATATCATGAACATTCTAGAATCTGGGCATACAACCTAGGAGGATGGAAAACCACAGCTGGGAATACATGTGAAAAGGGAGAGAACCCAGCATTGTTGCATTTCTTAGATTCATCCCTTCCCCCGCATAGGACCTTCTCAGCACAGCTTTCTAAAACGCCATTTTCTAATGATAGGCAGCTGCTAGAGAGGAGCCAGGACCATGCCCTCACCTCCTTCTCCTTCAGCTTCAGCTCCTCCATCTGCTCGAGCAGCGCCTCCGCCTGGAGTTTACCCTCCAACTGCCTCCTTTCCTCTTCTGCTTTCATCCGCTCCAGCGCTTCCCTTCGGGCCCGTTCATACTCATTTTCATACTGTTTGTTCTCTTCCTCTTTGGTGGCTTCTTGCTATGTGGACCCAAAGGAACCCAGGTCAGTATCTGTAACTCGGCCAGCAAAGACCCAGGTCCCCACCGCTGTTCCTCATTTGGATGTGTCTGCACCAGAGTGAGTCATGCCACTTACCAGCTGTGTGACCCTGCGTGAGGGAGCACCTTCCTGTGCTGTTCTCATGGTAAGAAGCATGGGTGTGATGCTTCCCTCAGAGACAACACTGGGGAAAGACTCAGCACAGGGCCTGGCACAGAGGAGGGGCTCAAGAATGTTGGGGTTTCTTCCCCTTCCAAAAGCCAGCAAAATACTCTCCAAAATTAACCCAGAGACACAGCTGCGGGTTCACAGAGGTGTGGACTTTTGTCCCCAGAGGGGCTGCCGTAAGCCAAGGTTGAGAGTTTACGATGCAAACTACATCAAAAGAGACAGCCAGCAACAACAGTGACCTTTAAGATGTGCATTCCATCTGCAAGTGGCCCACCCTGGTCCCCTGTGTGACTCTGCCCCTGGGAATGAGCACAATGGATTGTCGTACGTGTCAGAGCAACCGCCATTCGGTGTTAGCATGTTACATCAACTTCGATCAAGTCTATTCCTGGATCAGAGTCATTAACATCGAAAACAAGAAAACTTCGAGGCCCTGGAGACAGCATACCCACCACAGCACGGAGGACTATTTCCCAAGTCATTTACCACACCTGTTTTTTTTCTTCTTCCTGCATTTTCCAAGAGTTTATCACATGCTCCTTGTGCAGGGCTGATTCAATCTGAGGGTGAGAAGGCAGAGAAGATGAACTTCCTCACTGGCTCATGTGACAGACGTATGCTGCAGGGTGCACCGGCAGTCGCCCTAAGTTCCCCACTCGAGGATTCAGGGAGGCCCAGGTACCTTACAGGGGAGCACAAGAGGACCCCAACATGGACAGTCCGAATGCCAGCCAGTTGGTGTTTACTGACTTAAAGGACTAGGCAGTTCTAAGCAAACCGTAAGAGTTGTAACAAAGGAGCACAAACTTTTCTCCCAGCACCCTGGGGGTTGAGCAGAGGCCGGGCAGTGGACACTGAAATGGAAACAGGATCTGAAAGGCCACCTCTGGCTGCTCCAAAGTATGGAAGTCTCAGGGCAGCAGGAGCTGGCTGAGGGACAGACTCAGCCTTCTGCCTGGCTCCTCAGAACTCCCTCTGCAGAGCTGGATAAACACATACTCCTGTAGCAACAGATGCGACATATCTGGGGTAGTCAAGAAGAGATTTCGGGATGAGGGGGTAGTGCCTGGTGGCTCAGTCGGTTAAATGTCCGACTCTCCATCTCAGCTCAGGCCCTGATCTCAGGGTCCTGAGTTCAAGCCCCATGTTGAGCTCCACAACGGGCGTGAAGCCTACTTAAAAAAAAAAAAAAAGGAGAGAAAGAGAAGAGATTTGGGTTTAAAGAAATTTTTGGGTGAGAAAATTAATTACAGCACTACCTAAAAGCTTTTATTGGGGAAACCATCAGAGAGAAAGAACCAGAGCACAAGCAAAGGGAGAAGCAGGCAGAGGTAGAAGCAGGCCTCTTGCAGAGCAAGGAGCCTAATGTGGGACTTGATCCCAGGACCCTGGGATCATGACATGAGCTGAAGGCAGATGTTTAACTAAGCCACCCAGGTGTCCCTAATTTGAGTGTTCTAAATAAACATTTTTTTTTAAATAAAGATTTTATTTATTTATTTGACAGGGAGAGAGAGATCACAAGTAGAGCAGCTGGCGGGGCGGTGGGGGAAGCAGGCTCCCCACCAAGCAGAGAGCCCGACGCGGGGCTCAATCCCATGACCCGAGCCGAAGGCAGAGGTTCAACCCACTGAGCCACCCAAGTGCCCCATTTTTTTTTTTTTTAAAGATTTTATTTATTTATTTGACAGACAGAGATCACAAGTAGGCAGAGAGAGAGGGGGAAACAGGCTCCCTATTGAGCAGAGAGCCCAACGCGGGGCTCAATCCCAGAACCCTGGGATCATGACCCAAGCTGAACGCAGAGGCTTTAATCCACTGAACCACCCAGGAGCCCCTAAATAAACATTTCCGAGTAAAAGATTTTGGAGCACCAACCTAAGCCCTCAAATGGCCAAGGAAAGTCTTAGTGCTAACTTTATAAAACTCCAAACCACCAAATTACTCCATTACTTAGTAACTAGCAATTTCCAAATATAATTAGGAATAAATAAACTCATCCCACCAAAGAAAGACACAAAGTTTAAGTTGAAATAAATTACTGACAACAACACGGGTCATCCTCCTCTAGCCCAGTCTCCGTGGAAGGGTGCTACTCAAGCCAGACCAGCCCTCCCTTGCTCCCAGGTCTCATCCATTGTCATCCTTTCTCCTGCCACCCCAGTCTGGCCTCCACCACCACTGCCCTGGCTTCACCCCTTCCTGCTGACTTCCATGGTGCTACCAAAGCTACTGTTCCCCAAAATGCAGCTTGGTCCCACTGTACCCCTGCTTAAAATCATCCAGGTGCTCTCCATGCTTCCAGGAGAAGGCCACACAAGTCTGGCCGGGATCTGGGCCCACCTGCCTCACCAGCCTCATCTCCTGCAGTCCCCCTTCCCTCTCTGACGGCGCAACCTCTCAGCCACTGTTGCTCCGTGGACTCGCTCAGGCCTGATCCTCGCTCAGCTGCGTCAATCTGGAATGTCCTTTCCTCACCTCCACACCATCAGGTAAAAGCCCATGTCCTTCCACACTTCACCCCAGCAACTCCTCTGAGATGTGTCTCTGACCCCCATCTTTCCGGGCCTGCAAAGCCCACTGCAATCTGCACTGTAACAAGCTGCCCACTGTCTCCTGCACTGGACAGCGAGCTCTTGAAGAGTGGGGACCCCACCTAATCTCCACATGCGCAGGGGCTAAACCAGGCAGCGAATGTTCAGTAAGTGCTGGCTTAAGACCAAACGAACCAGATCTGCCTGGTGCATTTTTCAGGTTCTCTCCTGTTTCACCCCCAGAAAGAGATGCAAGTTGAAAAACAAGAAGGGAAACATGATTTCATCTACTGAGGCAAATCAAAGGTTTTCACCTCTCGAAGTCTGGGGTGGTTCTTTTTCCAGTGTTCGTATAAAAGTTGTTCAGCAATCTGTCAAGAAAACACAAAGCCTCATGTCACTTCTCAAATCCATTCGCATTTTGGATAACCCCCAGCAGAAGTCAGCTCAGGCTGAACGCCCCTCCCCTGGCTCGCTGTCACAGCACCTGCCCTTCAGACCGCCTTCCCGCGGTGCACCCCCAGCTCTGGTAGACACCGGAACGGAACCAGACAAGCCTGACAAATGACTGCCACATGGTGATGGAAGGGTGCCAAGATCTGATGCTACAGATGGGTCCCAGATGTGACAGATCCGTTGCAAAAGATAGAGCAGGCTTCACTAAACAGACTGGGGCTCACCATTCCCCACAAGTACTGCCAAGCCTCTGCAGGACCACGGGACTGGAATAAAGGCAAAGGACTCAGAGGTCATGATTTAAGGGGCCAAAGAGAATAGAAGTGACTCATGCAAAACACATGTGAAGAACAACATAGCACAATCCCGTTGCCCTGCAGGCTCTGCCGTTAAGGGCTGGCTCATCAGACCAGAGTCCCCAGGGGCAGCCCCCACATAAGCTGCACTGACTGGCTAGGGACACTCCCACTCTCCTAGGCTCCTAAGGGACTAGAAGACGTTACCAGTTTCCTCTGCTCTTCTCGGGCCGACTTCAGATTGCCGTGCCGCTCCCGGATCCTTCCCTCCCGCAAGTCCATGCTTAGCCGCAGTGCCTCCAGCTCTCTGGCGAGCAGGTCCTGCTCCTCCAGCAGGAGCTGCCTGAGTCTGTCCCGCCTGCCTTCCAGCTGCTTCCTCTTCTCCTCCTTCATCTTCTCCCGCTGATAGGCATGCATGCTGGGGGTAGAAGGAGCCCTCCCTACATCAGTCATGTGACAGCCACCCACGGCATGCCCTGCTCTGCTGTGTGGCCAAAGAGGCTAAGATGGACGTGACATGGTGATCCAGGAAAGTGTCAGCAGGTCATGGAACGCTATGCATAACAGCATCTTGGTTTCACAATAAGGAAGTGTACAGTGGTCTCCCGTATGCACACAGTCACAGTAGTCGCTAACGCTTGAGCAATTACCATGTACCAGGTACTAGATACATGGATGGCTTCCTATTCACCATAAATTCTAAAAAGTGGATTCTGTTGTAGCCCCACGTCACGGAGGAGGAAACAAGGCTCATTTATACAGCAAGTGACACAGTCAGGATTTCCATCTAGGTTTGTCTAACTCCAAAGCCTATGCTTTTACCTTCCATGTTTTTTACATTTATTTCTGTAACAATCGATGTGTGTGTGTGTGTGTATGTGTGTGTGTGTGTGTAATTTATACACACACAGCTGGGGAAAAGTACGGGAGGATCTGCATCAGACTATTAACTGTGGTTCTCTCTGGGGATAAAGGGTCACCCAGAGACTCCCAGATTCTACATATATTTCTTACTGTTTTCTCTTTTTTAATGCAAATATATTATTTCACTGGTGATCTTTCTTTTCAGTTTTCAACTGGAAACACATGACCATGCAGGGAACCTACGCAATCCAGCAAATTCCTCCAGAAAACGTGCTGTTAAGCTACTCCCCCACCCCCACCCCCTGGGTTCTTAAAGCCACATGCCCTGACCAACAAGTGGTTTCCTGCCTCTGTCCCCCTAAAGTCACTGTAGTTACCTCCGCTGGTAGGAGGTCTTGGAGCTCCATTCAGCCTGTTTGAAGCTACAGATATCAGATATCCTGAAGTAGCGGCTGTTCTGGTCCCATTGTTGCCGAAGCCGGGCCTCCTGCTCTCGGTGTCGCTGTCGGGCCATCTGCTGGTCCAGAAGCCTCCGGCTGCACCAGTAAGAAGGCAGCGTGGGGAGTGCCATCTGAGGAGAACGGCAATGGTAGGAAAATGAGCCCGCTAATGATTGGTCATCACCTCTTGGCTGCCCCCGGAATCACCCTACTCCAGACCAATGACATCAAAAAAGTCAGTGCAGGCCCCCAGGCAGCAGCATTTTCCAAATGCTTTGCAAATCATCACTTTAAATAAGCCTGGACTGCACCCAGCTGTGAGCCAGACACCATCGAGGACGCTGCAGATGAAGGCAGGGAACCAGTCCTAGCAATGCTGGTCCAAACATGTGGGGACTTCAATGCTCCTCACAAAGTAACAGGGATAATGATTTCAGGAACACATATATGTGCGAAACTCTTGACATATATGATATTTTTTATTGTTAAAATCACTCTGTTATTTGGCAGGTGAGCAAACTCAAGCTCAAAATGGTAACTGGGTGGCTCGGTGGGTTAAGCCTCTGCCTTCGGCTCGGGTCGTGATCTCGGGGTTCTGGGATTGAGTCTTGCGTCGGGCTCTCTGCTCAGCGGGGAGCCTGCTTCCCTCTCTCTCTCTGCCTGCCTCTCTGCCTACTTGTGATCTTTCCCTGTGTGTCAAATAAATAAATAAGATCTTTTTAAAAATAAATAAATAAAATTTAAAACCAAAACAAAATGGTGAAGAGGCATGCCCAGGATCACAGAGCTAGGAAGCAGAGGAAATGAAAGGACCGGGATCCTATTTCATGACAGTGTCAAACCAAGGCCTGGGCTGTGTAGACAGCAAGAGGCTGCCTGTGAGGACCAATGTGCCCTGGCTCTGGCAACCTCCGGGGTGCGTCCCAGCCCAGCGGTCACAGCTGGAAGTGCTCTGGATTGGCATGGAGGACACATCCCTCAACTTACAGATGGAGAAACTGAGACCCCAGAGAGGAATCGATGTGCCCAGATCACCGAGCAAAATGGGAACACAACGGAGACTTGAAAGCTGAGAGCAGTCTCACTCCAGACACCTCCTTCCCTGAGCCCAGAGCTGCCAAGATGGGCAGGGTCTACACAGTGCTTGGCTACGACGGTGCTTACGGAACGTCTGTTGAATAGGCGGATAGGTCTGGGTCCAGGCCAAGCCTCAGACTCGGTGCTCAGAGCTGGGGAAAAGTAATCCACATCTATGGGCCAAGTTTAGCCTGCGGCTGCCAGTTCACAACCTGTCTTGGAACTGTGGCAAGGTGCACCTAACTTTTTCCTTGCCCTGTAAGCCGCCCGCGGAAAAGTTTTGCACCAGGAATCAAGAAACGAGACTCCCGTCCCAGATCGGTCCCATCCTTCACGCAGCCCCAACGTCCACAGACGACAAACGGGGTTGCAGAGCAAGGCGTCGGACCCAGAGCGCGCAGGGACTATGGGTCCCCGGACGCCAGCCGCGGTTCCCGCCAGCGCGTGGCCACTGCGGCCGGGGTCCCCGAGTCCCGACCCCCACGCCGGATCCGGCCGAGCCCATCCTCCAACTCACGTTCCTCCGCGCCCCGGAACTTCCGAAAAGTGCCCCCGCTGAGCTCCTGCATGCCCCAATCAAGGCCGGCAAGTCCCGCCCGGCCGCGACGCACCAACGCCCGCCGTTTCCCCGCTCGTTGCCCGTGGCAACGGGCGGACGACGGGGTGCCGCAAGGGCCAAGCCGCCTCCAGCGCGATACCGAACGCGCGGAGAGAAAGGAGGGTGCTTTTTTTCCTCTGGCGCCCTCTCGTGGGGGGCGGGAGATCAATCCCAAACGTCGCTCATCCCGGAAACAGGGAAAGATGAAGGTAAGGGAATCCTCACTACTCCGCAAAAATCAGAACGGTGGTTACCTGGGGGTTGAAGGTGAGGGTTGCCCGGGGTGGGGGGTGGGGAGGTGGGGAGAAGGTGAGGGGGACAAGTCAGTGGTTCTCAAGCCTGGCTGCACACGAGAATCACTTGGGGAGGTCTTAAAAGTCCAGGTGCCTTTAAAGAAGACAAAATAAATAAATCCAGATGCCCAGACCAAACTCCAGACCAGTCCCATCAGTTTCTCAGGGGTTGTCTCAGCTCCCCAGGTGCACACAGCGTGCAACCAGCTGAGAGAATCGCTGGCCTAAGTGGATACATTTATTGGTTAACTATTGTCTTTAACTTGATGGTGGGTTCAAGGGTGTTCATTCTATTGGCGTTTTATGACTCGCATGTGTTACATGTATTATTTTATGTATGAAAAAGATAATAAAGGGGCGCCCGCCTGTCTCATTGGTTGAGCCTGCAACTCCTGAATGTCAGGATCATGAGTTGGAGCCCTATGTTGGGCATAAAACTTAGTCTAAAAATTTTTTTCTTTTTCTTTTTTTTTTTTTTTTTTTTAAAAGATTTCATTTATTTAGTTGACAGAGAGAGAGAGAGAGGATAGAGGGAGCAGCAGGCTCTCCACTGAGCAAGGAGCCGGATGGGGGCTCCATCCCAGGACCCGGAGATCATGACCTGAGCCGAAGGCAGTCGCTTAAGACTGAGCCACCCAGGCGCCCCCAATTTTTTCTTTAAATACATAAATTTACCTTAAAAAAATAGACAACTTCACTCATTCAGCCTCTTTCATTTGCCCATTTTTCTTTAATTCTCTTAAATCCTCCCTTCATTCTTATTCATTTGTCTAGTTTCTTTTCTGGGTGCAGCAAAGCAAATTGTTGAACATTTTGGCCTCTATTCCAACCTCCACCAAGCCAATTCTGGGGTCTCGGGCAGGTCACTTCTCTCTGGAAATGAGAGCAGTAAGGAAATGGAACAGAGAGACCATTAGACCAGGCAGCTCTGGTTCCTTGCTAGCCTAGCAAGCAAACAAAACCTAAACCAGAATCAAGCCAGGCTGCACACAAGAAATCTGAGAAAATTTAAAACTGAGAGTCTGAGAAAAACTAAATGTAAGGACAACCAACCACTGACATCTGGCCTTTCCCAAATAAGGCAACTGCATAAGCGATTTCCTTGCTTTGCCTCTGCTTCTTCTCTGTAAAAAGCCTCTCCCCCAGGTCCTGCCCACTGGAGGAGAGCTCCTACCCACCTTTGGATTGATGCTACTCAGTTAAAACCGATATATGCCAGGGCGCCTCAGTGGGTTAAAGCCTTTGCCTTAGGCTCAGGTCATAATCTCAGGGTCCTGGGATTGAGCCCCCACATCGGGCTCTCTGCTCAGCAGGGAGCCTGCTTCCCTCTCTCTCGGCCTGCCTCTCTGCCTACTTGTGATCTCTGTCTGTCAAATAAATAAATAAAATCTTTTTTAAAAAATCGATATATGCCCTAATAAACGCTTGGAAATTTTAATGTGCCTCGTGGTGTACACTTTAACAAGAGTACCAGCAGAGCTGTTTTTTAGCATTGCCCTTGTGAGATGAAATGAAGGTTTCCAAGGAGAGCACGCAGGTGCTGTTTACCTGGTACATCTCAGGAAGTACTTTCTTCCCATCTCCCTTTACTTGACTCTTGCTGACTCCGGGTCGGCCCTGCCCCATGCATGAGATTCCCCAGGGTTACCTTCCTGTTAGTCCCTACCTCTTTGGCCAAGATCATGGCCTCTTTTCCATATTGTATCCCCCCTGCCTGCCAACGGGCCAAGGAGGCAGCTACCCAGGGGGTCAGCCAACCCAGCAAAAGAGCCCAATACATGAACGCTTATTGGTGGGTCTCTCTGAGTGTGGTAGGAACTTCAGAAATATGTGAATTGGGGTGGCGGGGGAGGAAGAAATATCTGAATTGAGTAGGGGGAGACCTGGCTTGGGTCCTGATTTTGTGCCTCTTGAGTGAGTCCCCTCTGCTCCCCGGGCCTTTGATTTTCTTATCTGTATAATAATTACCTTAAAGGACCAAAAAGGCTCCACTAGTGCGACTCCAGGGCCTAGGGCTTGACTGGTGTGGCCCTCGGGCCATGGTCTCTGGGCCTCTTCTGCTGGGCAGCCATCCCCACCGGCCCCCCACTTATTCAACTTCTACCCTCATGATTACATAGCTTCCTACAGCTCATTAAGCATGTTTACAAGTATCTTTTCCTTTGTTCTTCTCAGGACCCCTGTGAGATATTTTACTGTTGTTCCCATATTACTACTTTTTAAAAAAGATTTTATTTCTTTAAAACATTTTTAAAGATTTATTCATTTTAGAGAGAGATTGAGAGAGACTGCATGTGCACACGAGCAGTGGGAGCGGCAGAGGGAAAGGGAGGGAATCCTCAAGCAGCCTCCCCACTGAGCACAGTGCCCAACGCTGGGCTCCATCCCAAGACCCTGAGGTCATGACCTGAGCTGAAATCAAGAGTCGGACACTCAACCAGCTAAGCCACACAGGCACCCCAAAAGATTTTATTTTTTTAAAGTATAATTCCTACACCCAACTCAGGGCTTGAACTCATGACCCAGAGATCAAAGAGTCACACACTCCACTGACTGAGGCAGCCAGGAGCCCCTTATTCCTGTTTTAAAGTTGTCTGAACTGAGCCTCAGAGAGTGGTGTCCTTGCTCAAGTGAGGTGGTAGAAGCCCCACCCTGTCTGATTCCAGGACCCCTGCGCCCTCTCAGCAGGGATCACCCTCTTCCCTGCTGTCCTCCCCACCTCCAGCACAGGGGAGGCTCACCATAAATATCTGTTGCAAATGAATGAGTAGATTCCCTGCTTTTGGGTCCCTTCTTCCTCTCCAAAAGGAAATGGGAAGCATAACATAGAAAGAAAGCAAAAAGAAAAACAGAGCTAATGTTATTTGAATACCATGCGCCAAACGCTTTGGGATGTATTCCCTCCCTTAAGCCTCCTTCCAGCCCGTGAGAGTCCCGCCTCCATCCTGTACCTAAGGGACCCTTAAGCAGTCAAGCCACTCCCTTGAGGTCACAAAGCAGGGATTGTGAAACCCAGAATTCACAGTCAACCTCCAGGAGCTTGTGTTCCCTCTTCAGACTGCTATTCCAGGAGCTTGCAATTTGCAGGTGGAGCTCTTAAAAGAGGCCAGCAGATGTGGACCAGCTGGGCCATTTAAAGAGTTCAGTATTAAATATTTAGTGACAGGTTGATGACTGGCCCACAGGAGGCAGAGAGGGGAAGGCTTGGCAGGTGGACGCTGCTCGTGCTGGGCCCTGGGCCAGTGCTATGAGGATGTCTTTGGGTATCCCAGCACAAGAGGAGAAAAGAGGGCTGGAGACATGGCATGACGACACGGGAGCAGCTCCCCATTGGCTGAAGGGTGGTGGCACTAGAAGCCGTGCCAGGCCCTCAATTAGTAGGTGGCATTGCCAAGGCATGTTGGTCGAAGCTGGGTTTTCATGGGGTTTCAAAATCAGCCACTCCTCCGGCTTCTCTCTTCTCACCGGGACTGGGCTCCCTTTCCTCCCTGAAGATGACAGATGCTGCAGCAGACCCTGGGGTTATGGGGCTGCCTATGAGAGCCCCCAGTTGTGTGTTTTAATAATAAGAACAGAACTAATCATAACTGTAGATATCTAGGGGAAAGAAAGTGTAAAAAAGCATTCACCAACAACAGTGACTAATTCACTAGGGGGCACGATTCAGGGTGATTTGAATTTTTATTTCTCCCTATGCTTTTAAATTTACAATGGTCACTGCTACTTGTATAATTAAAAAAATAATAATAATACATTGGTTGGTGAATCCTAACAACCTGCCTTTCCATCGTGCTTAAGGCTTTATGAAGTACTTTCCGTGGTGAGTGGCTCTCAACCTGGACTATAGGTCTGAATCACCTAGAGAGATTTTTTTTTTTAATCCTGATGCTTGATCCCCGAGACAGAGGTTCTGATGTAATTGGTCAGGGATGGGGCAGTTTATCTTTTTAATTAAAAACCTTTTTAAAGATTTTGTAGTTGAGAGTGAGAGAGGGCACTTTGGTGGGGAGGCAGAGGGCAACAGAGAAAGACTCCCCCCTGAGCAGGGAGCCGGTCAAAGGGCTTGATCCTAGGACCCCAAGATCATGACCAGCTGGAGGCAGATGCCTAATGGACTGAACCACCCATGTGCCGTTTTTTAATTTAAAAAGTTTTAATTGAGGAGCGCCTGGGTGGCTCAGTCGATTAAGCATCTGCCTGCGGCTCAAGCATGATCCCAGGGTCTTGGGATCGAGCTCCATGTCTGGCTTTCTGCTCTGCAGGGAGTCTGCTTCTCCCTCTCTCTCTGCCTGCTGCTCTGCCTGCTTGTGCTCTCTCTCCATCCCTCTCTGTCAAATAAATAAATAAAATCTTTAAAGGTAAAAAATAAAATCTTTAAAAGCAAAAAATAAAAAATAAAGTTTTAATTGAAGTAGAGTTGATACACAATATCATGTTAGTTTCAGGTGCACAATATAGCCTTCAGACAAGATAATCACATACATAACCAAAGGGATTGTGATCACCCTCTGTTGCTGAAGTTGTTACAATATTATTGACTGTGTTCCCTTTGTACTGATCATTCTGGGGACTGATATATTTAACTGGAAGCTCATCCATATTTTGAGTAAACTTCATTTTAGAATAGCTTCATTTTTAAAATATTTTATTTGAGAGAGAGAATGAGAGAGCGAGAGAGAGAGAACCAGAAGGGGAGGGTCAGAGGGTGAAGCAGATTCCCAGCTGAGCAGGGAGCCCAATGCAGGACTCCATCCTAGGACCCTGGGATCATGACCCAGCTGAAGGCAGACTCCCAACAAGTGAGCCACCCAGGCGCCCCAAGCACGGCACATGCTTGCTTCATTCCTCCCAGTGTGGACATCATCATCCTGAAAGACACCTGTGCAGGTAAGTCCGCCCTTTTCAGATCCATGGCCGGGACCTCCCATGACCAGTAATGCTCCATCTGGAAATCAGGTGAGCTCCTCAGACCCTGCTACTATGTGCAGAGGAAGCTGCTGCAAAATGCAGTCATGTCCCAGAACCTTCCATCCAGAGCGCTCTGGTAGTTCAGCCTGCTTCCAGCTTCTAGAATATATTCCTCTGATGGAATGGCACTGTTTTTGGTCTTCCTTTTATTTTTCAAGGCCAAGCCAGTAGGAAGGAAGGAGCCTCCATGAAGCTCTCAATCATTTTGTATCTCTGAGCTTCGATTTTCCCATCTGTGAAATGGGGATGATAACACGAGTTTGTTATTAACAGCTGCCTTAGCCCAGAGCCTGGCCCAGTGTCAGGACCTGACAAATCATCACTGTTGGTGTTAAAACGGCCCTGATAACTGACAATTGGGACACACTGCATTTTCCCCATAGCGTTCACTGCAGTGTGAAAGCAATGATTTTTTAAACTTAATAACCTGTGCACACAAGACTGTGAGCTTCATGAGAGCAGGGACCTCGCTGCCGTGTTCCTATGATGTGTCACCAAGTCTCTGCTCTACCGATTGGTCCACAACAGGTGCTTAGTAAAAATACTGGATGAAGGAGTGAGTGAAACTCTGGCCAGTGGAACACTAACCTAAGCACACTTGTCGTTGGGGACATGGGGGCAGGAGCTGGAGAGCCACACTTTTGTCAGCAGTTTGCCCCCAACCTGGGCCATGTGCCAGGACTGGTTCCTGAAAACGAGCACAGTCTCGCTTGAGCAAGTACCTGGGCCGTTCCTGAGTCCTCTCCTGAATGTCAAGATCCTTTGTCCCGGGGGCAGTCTTCCCCACTTGTCCTGTCTCCACACCACCCTCACCAGGACAGTAAAGGACTCACATGACTGGCCTACGTCCTGGGGGAAGAGCAGCAGGAGCGAGGAACACACCCCCCAAATCCACTATTGAAATTAGAAGGTAGAAGGGTGTAGAAAACAAGATGGGGTCACTCATGTCAAGCAGGGGCCTGTGCGGAGTAATGACGCCAGCCGCTAAGGGAACCTCGGCTGTGAGATATCGCCAGGACCAGCCCCAGCTGACCACACACCCGAGCTGATGACAAGCAGGAGCAGAGCAGGTGTGCGGCAGTCCAGGACTGATAAACCCCTTTCAGTGGCAGAGGATGTTGGCAGCAAACTGTCAGACTCTTCAGCCGTGACCCCCTCTCTGTCTGCCCACTGAAAAAAAGGCAAACACCACCCAACGGTCTGCTGACAGTCTCCCAACAGAACTGAGATCCTTCCCGGTTTGAACAGAATAAGGAGAAGCAGTAAGTGCCGAGAGCTGACCGGGACTAAACCCAGGTCTCTTCTCAACAGCGCTCGCAGACGGACTTCACATTTTTTCTTTTTTTTTTTCTTCTTTCCGTCCTTAACTTCCTCCCCGCTCTGTCATCTTATTGGTTGTGTGACTTGTGTCGTGTTCTGCTCTGCGTGCTGTGTAAGAAGCCAAGTCAGTCATGCGGTGAAATGTCATTGACTTTGAAATCCTGAACCTGCTTTGTAATTATGTGAACCTGGCTTTAGGACTGAATAAAGCTGTCATTGTGGAAAGACATATTTCGTGTGTGTGTGTGCATGTGTGTGTGTGTGTGTGTCTTCATAGCGTGCTCGTAACAGAGGGAGGGACCTTGAAATTATCAGGCCAGACCTACTCCCTTTACCCTCAGGGAAAATGAGGCTCAAAGAGGGACGGACGTCAAGTCTTGAAACCAGTACACAGGGTTAGATCCGGATCTCGGGTCCCCTGACAGGTGGGCCTGGGTGCTTTCCACTTTCCTGGACTCCCTGCTTTTATCCCGAATTTCTGAGAGCCAGGGAGGGCATGTTGACAGTCAGCAACATCACCCTTGGCATCCCCATAGGACCTCTGTCAAGTGCCAATATGTGTCCTAGGTGAATCTTTAAATATGCCATCTCCCTGAGCATTGTCCTTGACACTTTGAAGGAAGTGTCATTAGGATCTCCATTTTGCAGATGAGGAAATAGAGGCTCAGAGAGATAATGTCATTTGCTCAAGGTCACGCAGCTGGAAGTGGTAGACCTAGTGTTTGATCCTGTGTCTGCCAGAATGCAGAGTCTGTGTTCCTGTCGGTTCCCTTGTCTCAGGTTGAGATGCTCAGATTCAGAGTATGATTTATTCCTGTTAGAAAAGGGAGAAGCTCGGGCACGTGGGTAGCTAAGTCGGTTAGGCATTTTCCTTCGGCTGGGGTCATGATCCCGGGGTCCTGGGATCGAGTCCCGCATTGGGCTCCTCCCTAATTGGTAGGGAGTCTGCTTTTCTCTCTCTCTCTCTGCCTGCCACTCTGCCTACTTGTGCTCTCTATGTCTCTGTCAAATAAATAAAATCTTCAAAAAAAAAAAAAAAAAAAGGAAGGGAGAACCTCAAGAAGTGATGTGGGATGAAGGAGACCAGCTTTCAATTTTTCTATTTCTCCAGCTAACAGTGGTCATTTACCGTGAAGTGTTGTGTCAGGGACACAATGCTTGGGTCTGCTGGCAGCATTTTCCCCCCAAACCCACCCCCCCAGCACTGCGCCATGAGTGGGTATAAGAATGAGGTGGTATTTTCCCTTTCCTCTGCTCTGTGCTGTTTTAATGCCCCCAATACTATTTTCATCCAGTAACTGAAAAACTGTGCAAATATTGAGTTGCAGGATGCTGTGCCGTTTTCCTGGGACAGCAGCAAGCGGGCCTGCTGGTGGGTGTCGCCTGTGTGTTAATTAGGGAAAAGCAGCAGACGGGCCCTGGAAACAGCAAGGCGGGTTGGCAAGGCGGGTTGGCATGGTGGCTCTTCACACTCAGAGGAGTTGGCTCAACAAAGCCCATTTGGCACATTTAGTCCTGCTGAAAACCTGGCAGTTGGAGAGGGGACATCACTGGAATCAATTACCCCCAGGACTTCCAGTCCTGGGTGGAAATAACTCAAGAAATCAATTCATAATAACCACCCCATTCATCGAGGGCTGCCTCCCTGCCAACGTGCCAACTGCCTGATTCACATTAACCCCTTCACCCTCACATCAGCCCTGAGAGGTCATGACCATGACCTACCAGCCTTGTTTTACTGATGAGACCCTAGGGGCCAAGGGTGGGTCACTCCAGGATTGGCTACATCGGCATGAAATGATGGGGAGTTAAGAAGCCATCAAACCGGGGGCACCTGGGTGGCTCAGTGCTTAAGCCTCTGCCTTCAGCTCAGGTCATGATCTCAGGATCCTGGGATCGAGTCCCACATTAGGCTCTCTGCTCTGCAGGGAGCCTGCTTCCTCCTCTCTCTCTGCCTGCCTCTCTGCCCACTTGTGATCTCTCTGTCAAATAAATAAAATCTTAAAAAAAAAAAAAAGCCATCAAACCCCAGCGGCTTCAGGAAAAGTGCTTTACCTCCCACCCATCCCTGCTGGAACTGCCTAAAAATAATTTAGATAGAGGACCTGCTCAAGGAAGAGAGCTAGCACCATATATAACCACGTTATGGTATGAACAAGGTATGGTGGACAGGGAGGGACCCAGGAAGGCCACTTGGATCAAAGTCCTCTCCAATATCCCGTTGTTCCCAAGCAGCCCAGCAAATGTGTTTACCAAATATTTACTCTTTTTAAAAATTTTTATTTACTTATTTGACAGGGAAAGACCAAGCACAAGCATGGGGAGCAGCAGAGGGAGAGGGAGAAGCAGGCTCCCCGCCGAGCAGAGAGCTCGACGCAGGGCTCGATCCCAGGACCCCAGGATCATGACATGAGCCAAAGGTAGACGCTTAACCGACTGAGCCACCCAGGCAGCCTCCAAATATTTACTCTTTTTCATCTTCCTTTAAACTGCATTCCTTCTCTTCAAAGTCCCAGACCCCCTACCCCTTCTCCTTAGTTCAGCATGACACATACAGTTCACTGTGCCTGTCTTTGGAATTTCCATGTCTATGTGGATTCCCCCATACATACAAAATTCAATCTGATTTTCTCCTGTTAATCTGGCTTACATCAACTTGATTCTTGGTCCAGCGAGGACCTTGAAGGGACAGGAGAATCTGGTCCCCCAACAAGAACATGGAGGGTTAGAGAGGGAAAGTGTGGTAGGCTAAGTAACGAATGTGTCCCCGAAGAGAAGGGCTCTCATTCCCTGGAACCCCTCAATGTGACCTTATGTGGGAAAGGGTCTTTGCAAATGTGATCGAGTTAAGGATCCTGAGCTGGAGGGATTACCCTGCCTTACCTGGGTGGGCCCTAACCGCCATCACAAGCACCCTTATAAGACAGAGATGGGGGTGCTGTGCACCCACCAGGAAAGCTATGTGAAGACAGAGGCAGATATTGGATCTGTGCAGCCTGAAGCCAAAGGATGCCCGGACCCCCCAAAAGCTAGAAGGGGCAAGGAGCCGATTCTCCTCTAGAACTTTCTGAGGACATGCCATGGGGCTGACACTTTGATTTTGCCCTGGTGATACGGATTTCAGACTTCTGGCCTCTGAAACAGAATAAATTTTTGGTTGTTTTAACCCACCAGGCTTGTGGGCCTTTGCAATACGGCAGCCCCAGGAAATTCACACAGGAAGTGACTTGTCCACAGCCACCTAGCTAGAGAGTGGAGGTGTTGGGCTTCAAACACAGTAAATGCTCAGAAAACAGGACCTGTCATCATCGTTGTTGTTGTTGTTGTTGTTGTTGTTGTTGTTGTTATTACTGCTGCCTGCGGGAAGGCTGGGGGATAAAATGTCAAAAAGACCATGGATTTGACCTACTTTATCCATCCCAACAGATCCCATTGGGGAGAGACAGTCTGAGTAACCAGGATTGGATGATTCAGTTTGGGAAGAAGCTATTAACCCCGGGTGGGGCTGGCTCGGGAAGATGATGAAACCGTGCAGGGTGAACACCTCAGCCCCACTGGGTCAGTTCCAATCACAAGAGTAAACTCCCGCTGGCTAAGCTGGTCCTGCAGATAAGCTCAAGAGGGAGTATGCCGTAGACGGAGCAAATAGGATGGCCCAACAGTGCGAAAAGATGAGGTAGTTCCTCTGTGTCTGGCTGAATTGTCCCCCATAACACTTTACTTATTGCTGATTTCATCCTCCACTCTCTTTGGTTCAGAGTAAACACACCATGCGGCCCCTCCCCTCTTCCTTTCGTGTCTCCTCCTTTCCCTTCCATTCCCTTCCCTTCTGTTCTTGAGCCATTCAACCCAAGAGACATAGGTGGGTCTCAGCAAGGTAAGCATCAACAGTGGGGGAACAAGGAGAGGGGACATGCTGACCCTGCAGAGAGTGTCCTAGCCCACATGGGGTGGGAGGAGTACCACCATGGGGACCAGAACTCATGGGAGAGAGGAGAGCATCCTCACAGAAACGCAGCCTGGTATGAAGTGTCTGAGCTCCAGTGGGCTGGAAAGGGCATCCCTGTCACAGGGAGGGTGGCATCCACATTAAGAAATTGTCACATATGGGGACAAATAAGCAAACACACTGAAAACAACAAGAACACCAGGTTTCTCAGTGGACAAGGGAGTTACCAGTGTGGAAAGGGGAAAAACGGTAATTAGCTCTGGGGACTTGGATTGTAATTGGATCTCTTAGGATGAATTCATGGTTTTTTCCTTTGTGGTGGTTGTTCTTTTAAGATTTTATTGATGTACTTGTTAGAGAGAGAGAGAGAGCATATGCAGGGGGAGAGGCAGGCAGAGGGAGAAGCAGGCTCCCCGCTGAGTAGGGAGCCGGATATGGGACTCGACCCTAGAACCCTGGGACCATAAGCTGAGCCAAAGGCAGATGCTTAACTGCCCTAGCCACCCAGGCGTCCCAAACTCATGGTCCTTAATATAACAGAGGACTATAGAGGAAAATGGAGACAAATATTGACATAAATGTGTGTGTACATGGGTGTGCACACACATGTGTAATTCTGTCCACGGAGAAGATCTAGGAGCAGGGACTCCCCAATAACAGGAAGCACATATAGATCTTGAATACTGAATACTGAATACTGTTCTCCACAAAGAGGGACTTCTGTGTTTTGGAGAAATGGCTGTATTCAGGCCTAGGGCAGGGAAAGGACACATATATTGTGTTAGTGGGTAAGGAAGTGCTCACAGAATGAGTGACATGTCGAAAGGACACAGAAGCCCACCTGCAGGGGCCATCACAAGCCCAATCTGGGATGAACTGTCACCTAAACAAAGAAAAGCAGTAACGTACTGTAGCCCATGGAGTCATTTACATCAGTCTCTACGGACATACACCAATGGAAAGTTTGATGAGAGGTGGGACATTTACCTGGTCTCCAAGTACCTCCCTATGAATTATTTCTTAATGAGAAAAAGAGCAGGTTCACTGCACAGTGGAGAAGCCTGGAAGACACCACCTCATTCAGTGACCGAAGTTCACAGTACCAAGTGGGACAAATTGAGGTCAGGCGTCACCCGTTATGATGCAACAAGAAAGGCACGGCATCACTTCTGCGATTGTTAATGATGTATAGAATCCACATTCCACCTCTAATCTAAGACGCATGGGACACCTGGCTGGTCTGGTCAGTAGAGCGTGTGACGCTTGATCTTGGGGTTGTGAGTTTGAGTCTCATGTTGGGTTAAGGATTATTTAAAAAATAGAATCTAGGATGCATGACCTGAGGGGTGCCTGGGCTCAATCAGTTAAGCATCTGACTTCTGCTCAGGTCATGATCCTACGGTCCTGGGATAGAGTCCCAAGTCGGGCTCCCTGCTCAGTCCAGGAGTCTGCTTCTCTTGCTCTCTCTCTCTCCCTTTGCCCCTCCTCCCCACTCTTTCTCTCTCTCTTAAAATAAAATAGATAAAATCTTTCAAAAAATGAATTACCTGAATCTAATTAAGAGGAAACATCAGACAAACATAAAGAGAGAGATACTCTCCAAGTAACTACACTGTCTCTCTCTTTTTTAAAAAGATTTTATTTATTTATTTGAGAGAGAGAGAGACACACACACACAGAGTGAGAGAGCATGAGAGTGGAGGTCAGAGGGAGAAGCAGACTCCCCATGGAGCTGGAAGCCTGATGTGGGACTTGATCCCGTGACTCCGGGATCATGACTTGAGGCAAAGGCTCAACCAACTGAGCCACCCAGGCGCCCCACTACACTGTCTCTTTAACAGTATCCAGGTCATAAGAGCCAAAGAAAGACTCGGGAATATTCCAAATTGAAAAAGAGTCAAGAGATGTCACAAGACAACTAATCATATGCAACACGATATCCTGAAGTGGACCTTTTTGCTACAGAGGACATCATTTGGACAAATGGTGAAACCTGAATGGGTCTGAGCTTTAGATGGTAATGATGAATCAGTGTTAATTTCCAGCACTGATGGATGTACTGTGATTCCATTGGAGAACACCCTTGTTTGGAGGAAATACGCACTGAACTAGTCAGGGTGATGCGCATTGTATCAACAAACTTCCAATGGTTCAGGGGTATAAAGTTACTTGAATTGTACTCACAACTTCTCTGTAAGTTTGAGATTATGTCAAAAGAAAAAAAGGAAACAAAATGTTCTGTGTGGCTTACATAGTGGTTTTTTTTTAATTTTGAAATCATTGCCAACATCTAAAAATCAGATTTTACCTCTAATCTAGTTTTCTCACTTGTTAGGAAAGCTGAAATGTTAACAGCTCTGGGCAATGAGTGGCCAGGCGAATAGTCACAGTGTCCTTTATTTTTTAAATATACTTTTTAAGATTTATTTATTTGAGAGTGAGAGAGAGTGCTTGTACATGAGCAGGATGGGGGGTGGGGACCTGGCAGTCTGTGTTTTACAAAGCCCTTGGGATTCTGATGTTTATTCAAGTTTGAGAACCACTGATCTAGAGCTTCCTTCTACTCCTCGCCAGAACTTTCTGCTAGGGACGTGAGGAGCTAGGAATGAGGAATAATCTGATATTTCCTGAGGTGGAAGGGTTTGATCTTTCTGGACCCTTTCTTCCCAGGAGATCACTGGGAACCTTAGCCTTCTCTACCTTGTCGTGAGAGACAAGCCTTAGAGCCACTGAGCTGCCTTGGTTTCCCCCAAAGTGATTAGCTGCTGCTTCTTTTTAAAGATTTACTTAATTTATTTATTTTAGAAAGAGAAAGAGAGAAGAGCAGGGGGAGGAGCAAAGGGAGAGGGACAAGCAGACTCCTAACTGAGTGCTGAACTGGACAGGGAACTCCATCTCACGACCCTGCGATCATGACTTGAGCCAAAACCAAGAGTTGGATGTTCAGCTCACTAAACTACCCAGGCACGCCCATAGTGTCCTTTATTTTTTATTATTTTTTAAGATTTTATATTTTCACTTGAGAAAAAGAGAGACAGAGAGCACAAGCAGTAGGGAGGGGCAGAGGGAGAGTAAGGAGCAGACTCCCTGCTGAGCTGGGAGCCTGACTTGAGGCTCGATCCCAGGACCTGGAGATCATGACCCGAGCCAAAGACAGATGCTTAACCATCTGAGCCACCCAGGAGCCCCCCACATTGCCCTTTAAATGGGCCATGTGATCCCTACTCCACAGTCCCCATCACCCCTACTCCTCAGTCCCCATCCCTCCTTATTGTATAACACATAGCTTATAGCATCCATTTCTGCTAGTAGCTAGCCCCTGGGATCAGCCCAATCCCTATTATAAGGTATGGAAACCCCCCCTCCAGAGCAGGCACTTAAAACATGTTGGATGGATGGATGGGTGGGTAGACAAGATGGGTAGATAAACTTTGAAAATATTCCATTAACATGGAGCAATGACCTTTCTCAGCACGTTCAATGTCCCATGGTCAGACAATTCTTACAGACTTGAAAGTCTTGTGTTACCCATAGTTTCTGGGTGGTTTGGTTAGGATGGAGCAAATTGAGAAATCAGGGTGTTGTCTGATGCTGGAGGTCCTCATTGTAGGTTGTGATCTCTCTGTGGAATTGACGGAGGTGTCTGAAATGTGGGTGGGGTACTGGCGCTGGGCCAGGGTGCTGGGCGGGATGGCGAGGCTTCAAGGAGATGGTATCTTAGGATGCCTGAGGTGGTGAGGTTGGGTGGGGTGGGAACAAGCCAAAGTGGATGGCTCGGGCTCCTATCAGTGAGAGATCTGACTTGATGGGGCATGTCAGGGTCTGTGTCATGAGCAAGAATGATGATAGCTTTGTCTCCCTCAGACCCCCTCACTTCCTGATTGTACTTGGGTTATACCCTTGTCTTAGAACAATCTCTTCTCCCATCTGCCCCCCTGAAAGATTAGATTTAAAATATTTATTACAGTTTGGCCATTACTTTTCTAGCATGAGTGATTTCTCATTGCCCTTAGGATAAAATCCACACTCTATACCACCCCCTACCCAACCCAACATGCCCTTGCTCTTCTCCCTGAACTAAACTCCTATCTCTCCACTCCCTTTCCCTCCCCTGGTCCCCTGGTGTTGCTTGCACATATCAGGCTTTTTGTCACCTTAAGGCTTTTGCACAGTCTCCAGCCGCTCTGGCTGTCACCTATGTCCCCTTCGGGTCTCTGCTCTTCATAGGTACTTATTGCCCCAACCTCCTACCTTCTATTTCCCTCTGTCCTCCTCTGACACTCTGACATTTTATTTTCTTCATTTCTAGTTATGAGTGTCTGAAATTGTCTTATTTGTGTATTATTGTGTTGTCTCCTGAAGCAGAATGCCAGCACCAGGAGAGCAGAAATTTTGCTGTATTGTTCATAACTTTGATCCACAATTCCTACCTAACACAGTGCACGGCCCATGCTGGGCACAAAATGAATATTTATTCTGGCATGAATGAGAACCTCTCAACAACTGTGTGCTAGGGTTTTTGGAGAAGATGGGCATTGGGTTTTAGGACACAAGCATTTAGGTGGGTTGCGACTGCTGTGAAATGTGCTCCAAGTGGTGACAGGCAGGTACATCGGACTGTTCAGGTCAGACTGGACCCCAGGTTTTGGGAAACAGGAGTCTTAGCTAGGCATGGCCGAGTCAAACTTGTGATTTGAGCAGCGTCCAGTATGGTATTGGTATGATCTGAGATCACTGAAGAAGAATCAGACGTCCCCATTGTTGTAGCTAAAGAAGACTGTGACCCAAGTGGTGTCTAACAGGCTGCATGGGGCTGTTGGAGGACAGACTCTTGTTGCTGAGAAAACAGGTGTCCTCAGGGGCGCTGGCTGCGTTGGGCTGTAGGTGGTAGGTGGGTTGAGTTGTGACCTGAGCAGTTCTACGCCCGCATTGGGCGAGGACCTGGCCGAAGCCCGCGCGCCCGGGTTGGGGGCGGAGGGGCAATACACCAGGAGGCTGCAGCAAACACCTGGGGAAGGTTCACCTGGGAGCGGCTCACCTGGGATGTCCTGGACAGGCGAGTCCGCTCGCTTCCGCGCCCGACAGGCCGGCCCCGCCCCCCGACCAATGGCGGCGCGGAGGTCTGCCAAGGCGGGTGCGCATTGGTCCGGCCGGGCAGGGGCGGGGCGGCGCGGCGGGACGCTAAGGCGCTCAGCCTGCTGGCGGCGCTGAGCGCTCGGCTACGCGGGGCGCGGCGCGAGCGGAAGTGGCGACGCTGGCGTCCCGGGAGTCTGCGGCGGGCGGCAGTGACGGCCCCAGCGCTGACGGCGGCGGCCCGGGGGGCGGCGTGGACGCCCGCGGCGCCGGCTGGGGCATCACCGCCGGCCTCGACCCCGAAATGGCGCTGCTGGCGGAGCACCTGCTGAAGCCGCTGCCCGCGGACAAGCAGATCGAGACGGGGCCCTTCCTGGAGGCGGTGTCCCACCTGCCGCCCTTCTTCGGTGAGCCGGGGTGGAGGTGGGGAGCCAGCCCGCAGCTCTGCCCCAGAGCGCTCCCAGATGCCCGACGCCCCCGAACCCCCATCTCCCGAGCATCTTCCAGTCATCCCTCTCCTAGACACCCCGAATCCTGTTTCCCCAGGTACCCAAGACCCCCTTTCCTTCCAGGCATCCGCAGTTCTCCCTATCCCGGACCACTCCCAGATCCTCCTCCCTCCAACATGGCACATCCTCCCTTTCTTCCCAGAAACCCCCAGATGCTCCGTCTCCATTCCTTCATCTCCCAGGCGCCTCACATTCCTCCATATCCTTCAGATGCCCCCAGTTCTCCACTTTCTTGGGCTCCCCCAACCATCCCTCCCCCTCAGACACCCCTCAGTTTTCCAGTCTTCCATCTCCTTGAAAACATCCCACCCATTCACCCTCAAATGCTATATCCCTTACCCCATCGTTCCCTTCTTCCTTTTCAGAATGACTTTCAACCCCCCCCCTTAAAATAATCCTCCCATTTCATAAGCCCTCTCTTTGCCTTATTCTCCTAGCCTCTCCCCCACAGGACCTTGTGAACTCCTCTTTCCTCAGAATTCCCCCATTCCAGATCAAAGACACCCACCCCACCCGCACTCCAAAAGAGATGCAAGGAAGCCAGGAAGGAGGAGGAGGAGGGTTTTGAAGTTGGAGTTTCGAAACTCTGGCAAAACCCCTTGTGGGGGGAACCACCTAAGCTTTTTCCTCCATTTAGAATGGGGGTTGGGACAGGGGAAGCTGCTTTGTGGGGGTGACATCAGACACAGGGTGCTTGGCGTAGACTCTAAAAGAAGACCCCTCCCTTGTATATCAGGACCAGGAAGGCTGTGGTAGCGTGAGGAAGGCAATCCCTAACCCAGCTTCAGAGCCTCATCCCTCTCTTCCCTGAGCCCAGCCCAGGCCCTGGATGGAAAATGGGAAATAGAAGACAATACCATCTGCTCCTGCCCTTTGCCTTTCGGGTCCTGCCTAAAGGGTGCAGCTTGAACCTCTGCTTTCTTCTCTTCCTTGTGGGCTTACCCAGCGCCCTGCCCTGCTGGTGTGCTCAGTGGCCTTGCAGGAAGATCCCAGTCCCCAGGACAGAGGTTGGCGGCAACCCACAAAGAGACAGAACCTTAACACTGACTCGGAACTGAAGAGATCTGGCACCTGGGCAGTCACTCATGTTCCCCCTCATGGACGATCCCCCCGCATCCCTGAAATGGGGATGCCGGTCTCTAAGGCTAGCTGCAAGGAGTAAATGTGTGTAGAGCGCTGAGGCTTTAAGTGCCAGATAGATCCTAGCTGGGGGTGGGGTGGGGTGGGGGGTGGTTGTCATATGAGTTCCTGGATTGAGTTTTGGTTCCTTCCCTTAGTAGGTGATTAATCAGTGTTGGAGGGAGTGCAGTCGCTGGGTTTGTATGATCCTCCGAGGGGTAAGCACCCCGACAGCAGGGTCTTGGTCCTTTATGTCTGCCATTGCGTCCTTAGGACCCAGAACCGTGCCTGGCACATAGTGGGTGCTTAGTCAGTACTCACGGACTGAAGGAAATGTGCTTATTATTGGTATTTCAGTTGTTGAGATAACACAGACCCTCCAGGCAGGGGCTCAAGGAATCTTTTATTTGTGCCCTCCCGCCACCCTTCCTCTTGTTCTGTGAACATTTGCGAGACAGAGCTGGCATGGCCTGGACAAGGATTCAGAATCTGTTGAAGCTAGTGGTTCTCCACTGAGGGCGGTTTGGCCCCCTCAGGGGACATCCAGCAATGTCTAGGGGCATTTTTGTTTGTCACAGCTTGGGTGGGGAGCGTGCAGAGAGGTGGCCACTGGCAGGTAGGAAGGCTGCAAAATACCCTCCCGTGCACGGGTCAGCCATGGCCACAAAGAATGGATCCAGCCCCAAGTGTTAGCAGTGTCGAGAGAAACCCAGAGTTAAGCCCTGTGATCTTTTCATTCCTTATCGTCAGCACTGGTACACGTCCTGTGGTTCTGTAGCCCCTGGAATTGGGGGTGGGGTGGGGTGGCGCTTCATTGGATGTGATTATCTGGCTGGTTTTAGAGGAAAGGGGATGGTGGCCTCTGGAGCCAGCAGTGCTCTGATGCCTGAGGCTGAAGAGCATCCCCTCCTCCCTTTCCCCGATCTCAAAGGACCCTTGTGTTGGCCGTGAGCTGTGTGCTGTGGGCAATCACATCTGTTGACAGAGCCCCATTGATACAGAAACTCCAGTGGGTTGGCCCACACAGAATCGTTCTCAGCACTCTAAAAAGAAAGAAAAAAAAATGCAATGGTCCATTTGGAACCATTATGCTCGTCTGGGGAGAAGAGTTCCTCTGGAGGATTTAAGGTTTCTGAGGACGCTCCCACCAGGGGCTTTTCTCTGGGACTCAGGGGTCAGTTGAGATCCATTGTTGGCTGTAACACAGGGGCTCTGTGAGCTTTCAGGAGCGGTTGGTCACCTGGATGATCTGGGTGGTTTGTGTGCGTCTCTTGAATGGAGTGGGTCTGGCTCAGGGGTTGCAAGAAGTCTGCGGTAGGTTGCAGTGACAGTTCCCTCCAAAGCAGTTGAGGCTAGATCACTTTTTGAGTTGGGGGCCGCTCTGCACCTTGGAGAATGTTTGAATGACGTCCCTGGCTAGACGCCAGAGGCATCTCCTCTCCCCAAGTTGAAGCACCCAGAAATGTCTGCAAGGAGACGAGATATGGCCGAGAACCACTGTTCTTGATATACACGGGGCAAGGGGCTGGAAACTGTGTTTTTATTTTTTAATTTATTTTTATTTAAGTAGGCTCCACACCCAGCATGGAGCTCAACGTGGGGCTTGAACTCACAACCCTGAGATCAAGACCTGAGCTGAGATCAAGAGTCGATCATTTACTGAGCACTTACTATGTGCCAGTCCTCTATGTGGATTCATTCCGTAATCCTCTCAGAACCTTTGGAGGAGTGGTTTTTTGGTTTGTATGTCTTTGTTTTGAGAGCATCTCTCCCAAGCTTTCAGGGTATTTTCCTTCTGGACTCAGTTTTACCCACCTTTAAGGGGAAAAGGTATAAGCTGCCTTTTCCACCCAGCTCTACAACCTGGCCATCTTTCCAGGCAATCATCGTTTTTCGGGGCTGCTTAGAACTCCTTTGTTTGAATGTAGCTGTCATTTATGTAACCTGTGCCACCCCTCTCACCCCATGGGACATTCATATCGCTTCCCCTTCTCTGCTCCGATAAACAATGCTGCAGTGAACATCCCGGTGTATGTTTCATTGTGTACTTCTGTTGTTAGTTCTAATTTTTAGAAGTGAAATTGCAAGGTCGATGCATGTGAAGGCTTTTAACCTATTAGAGCAACAACATCACTTTCACTTCTGTCCGGTGTGGTTTGTGGCAGAATAGGCTGGCCTGGGTGGATGCTGATTCTTGGGGCTGCAGGTCAGATGTGGCTTAGAGCCCCCTTGTGGGCTAGCCCTTCCTCCTCTCCAGCTTTTACCATGCCCACTTAGAGTCCAGCTCTTTGTCCATCTTCTTCCACCTTGACCCAGTAATTGGATCTCACCTCTGAGTGATCAGCTTGCAACTGACTTGGGAGACCTGCTCTCTCATCTTTTAGGTCAATCATACAGCAATGTCCTCCAGCATTAATAGCTAGAGGGTGGAGGGAGAGACTTAGATGTCATTTCATCTTGTCACTCCCTGCCCAGAAGCCTCAGTGGCTCCCTATTACCCCACCTTCAGATCTTTGCTATAGCCTCTCTGAATAGCTTACAGCCCCACAAACGGTACCACACCATCACTTGCCTCTGCTTGGCACGCCACTCTTCTCCAGCCTACCACCTTCTCTTTTGCCTGGCTGGTTTCCTCCTATCTCCACAGAAAGGTTGCCTCATCCAGAAAGTCTTTCCTAACTCCCTTAGACTACCATAGAACCTATCACATTCTGTGACTTCGAGCCATTTCAGTGCCTAGCCCTGGGCAAGCTAGATGTGAGGGCAAGCTGAGTGAATGCTTTTGGTTCCTCTCCCATTCCCCCCCCCCCCGGGTTCTTTCTAGAAGCAGTTTTGCTTTTCTCTCCCTTTCTAAGTTAAAATACATAACTCCTAAACCATACCCATGGCAGGCATTATTAATCAATTATGACCCTGTTCTCTCCCTTTTAGTCTAGACACAACCTTGGTATTTTTCTTCACACGCTGTTCCAGGTCAGACGTGGTGCGTGACATCACACCTATACACTTTCGCCGTTTAGGGAGATGGTGCAAGAACCAAACGGGATGATTTCCGTCTCCCAGGTCCTGAAATCCAAATTCTGGGAGTGATTTTTCTTCATTCAGATCTCTTATTTAATTAAATGAATGTCTAGAGAATCAGGCCTTACACATATCTGGTGCTCGTCAAGTAGTCCTAGAGAAAACCCCAGAAAAAGTGATTTCCCATCCCTTTGGTTCGGTGCTTGCTAAATTTTGGGGGGTCAGTGGCAGCCCAGAAGCACAGAATAATCTTGTTATTCAGCCAGAGAAATCGAGGCCCAGGATGTAAAGTGACTTGCCCAGGGTCACACAGCTGGGAGTTAACGAGTAGAGTCCGACTATAATTCAGAACTCTGGCCTCCGGACTCCTTACTCAGTTTTGGCTTGTGCACGCCTCCCTGCTCTCCTGGCTTCCTGTCTGAGAGAGGAGAACCGTCCCTTCCTGCCTGCCGTGGAGCCAGCCTGGACTGGAAAAGCACAAGGTTCGGCCCGGCCCACAGTGACTTGTCCAAGATGCAGGGAACTGCAGACCAGATATACAGGTTTTGTCTGGGGTGTGTGCCTCATCGTTGGCCTGTCCAGGGGGGCCCATGACCCTTGCTTATTTGAATGCAATTGTGAATGACTAGGATATGGAAGTCCTCCAGTGGGGAGGTCCCAAGCAGGTCAGATTTTCCTGTAATTGGGATGAGACATTAACCCGCCTGGGAAGCAGCCCTGTTAGCACCCCTTGGTCTATGAGTAAGAGGTTGTCCTTCTTTAGGGAAGGTTATTCTCCCCATTGCGGTGAGCACCTTCCAGACCTTGGGACCACCTGTCAGATCTCTGCAATGTTTTGTTTTACTTTTTAAGTTTCTATGGATAGATGTTTATTTTTGGTTTTATATAGAATATCCTCAGAAAGAGAAGACGGTCTGTTAACCCTCTTACTACAGCAGGTTAGTTCTCATTTTGGTTGAGTGTCTGTTGAGGGCTGGATTCTCTAGGGATGGGATGTAGACCATATGCCTGGGAGGGACACTTCTAGAAGGAAGAAACTATGTCCTGTGAGAGAAAGAAGCCAAAAATACCCTTTCTGCAATGGATTTTTGCAATCTTGAAACCACCCGCAGACTCTCGTTATTAGTTGGCAGTGCATTTGCAAGTAGTGAGGGCCCACTGGGCTCAAGGAGCACCTACTGTGTGCCTGCTTGTTGTCCTAATGCGTCCCGCTTCCGATCTCCTCCAGCCCCAGTAAGATCGGGGGAACACCTGGCGGGAGGGCTTCCGCTGGCCCTGTTTTCTCAGCCTCTTGTCTCCGGAACGGCTGTGGGTTGGCTGCTTTTGAGGCCCAGCAGGGAGGAGTCACTTTGGGTAGACCAAGACAACTGGGGTCTGTGGTGTGCAGAAGGCCTTACTCTGAACATCACAGGTAGACGAATGGAAAGAAATAGGGGCATTGGTGCCAGGCTGAACCAGCCCGAGCTCCCGCCCCGTTTCCCTGGTGCCAAGGCTCACCCCCTCCCTAGGCCTGCAGCCCCGACTATAAAGCAGGGACGCCGGGCCTCCCAGGAGGACTGATGGAGGTGATCTTCTCCAATAATTTGGTACTCGATGCCCTGAATTGCTCCACCTTCGCACAAGTAGGACAGGTGGTCCTAGGCCTTCAGACACTCTCTCTCTTGCCACACGGCCCTTGGGAAATGAAGATCTTTCCCAAAGAAGCCATCTCTGGGTCTGGTGATGGGCTGCCATCTGAGACTGCTCCCAAACACTCATTTATAACCTCCGAAGGTCAGCATGGAGCACAGACCCAGGGCGCCCATCTGCTCTGTTCTCCAGGGATGGTGATCGTGTCCTCCTCTGCTCCATGTTCTGAGGAGTCTGGCCCTTGGGTCAAGGGCCAAAGTCTGTCCTCTCCTCCTGAAGGGAATAAAATGGAGAAACAGGAGAAAAAAGACCAACTGTCCGTTCTGTTTCTTGCTAGCTTAAGAGGACCTCCTCACCTCCAGCGCGGGGCTGCTTGGAGGAACAGGGCCCTGCTGCGAATGCCTTAGGGGCAGAAAAGTTGGGCCCTCCTGGGGCCAGGCAGTGCATCCAGCCAAGGGGAGCCACCTAGTGGGTGTCAAAGCAAAAGGAAAAGAATGAATGACAGGGCTTTATAAAATATAATGCATGCCCTGCCCCCCCCATCATAGCTAGCTTAACTCCCATTTTGAGTGGCTCCCGTGGGCCATAAGTGGCTAGTTGAAAGCCACTTATGATGACTCCAGGAATGAAGAAGCGTTGTTACCATTTTACAGAAGACACTGAGGTTCAGAGTGGTGAAGGGATTTGACCAGGTGGAGCAGCTAGAAAGTGGGTCTGCAGGGCTTAGATGTGGGCCGACTCTGCAATGGGGGCAGGGGGGTAGTCTTAAGTTGGCAGAGTCAAGGCTCTTTCTTCTGGCCCTTCCTCATGGCTTGTGTGTTTTGGCCAGGGGGGTAGGAGGTCCCCACCTGGCATGACAGTACTTATTTCCCTGAGCCCTGGGTTGGCAATGCAGAGGTTTTGGTCTTAGGTTTCATTGTTTCCATTTAAAAAATAGCAGGGGTGGGTGTTAACTCCTTTTGTTACCTTGTTACAGTGTTACTTGTATCAGGGGCCTTTTTTCTTTTTTCTTTCTTTTTTTTTCTTTTTTTTTTTTTTTTTATTGTTAGAGTGTTAACTGTAGCTGAGCTTTTAAGTCATTAGAGCTGATCAGCCCTCTCCAGGGTCCTATAAAAAACAGCTAGCTCACACTTCCCTGTGCTCGGAAATGATTCATTTTCTGCATTGCTGTTCCCCCCAGTTCCTAACTCCACTCCCTTCTGAGATCTCGTTTTTTTAGCCTTCTGGAATACATTTGAAGTCATGATTTTACAACTGGAGGTTACCTGCTAATTGTATCCATACCCATTCGTGGAGACCCCATTCCTCCCTCCCTCTCTTCCTCTCTTTGTCTTTTGATTTCTCAGTCATTAGGATCATTCTTTCCTGGATTTCCTGTGCCAGTTGCAAAAGATGGAAATGATGGTATCATTTATATAGTAGTAATAATAATAAGCAAAAGAATACTTCTTTGTTTCTGGAGCGCTTCCTAGGTGCCAGAGACCATGCCGAGCCCTTTACACACACAACGTGATTTAAGCCTCAGGTCAGCCTGATGAGTCAGAGTCCGTTTTGGGCCTTGTTATACAAATGAGGAGATGGAGGCTCAGAGAGGTTAACTGATTTCTCCCAGGCCACACAGCAAGTGAAGATAAACCCATTTCCCAACCACATTCCCATGTCAAGGCTGGTTTTTGCCCAATGAAGCAGGCAACTGTGGACAAAGAGAGTTAGCATGTCATAGGGGTGATTTTTTTAAAAACTAATGTTTTAGATCGTTTGTAAACATTCTTTCCTCCTTAGCCAGGATTTTTTAAAATGGCAACTCACAGAACAACAACAATAAAATGCCTTATCTCAATAAATTTTAGTTTTAGGAAGGTGGGCATTCTTAGTGTTCTTATTCTTCAGAACAGGCCTTGTTGCAAACTGAGCCATCATACACACACATACGCATACACGCACATAAACACCCCCCCCACCCACATACCTGTGGATTAATAAATGATCCACCTCCCTCGGCTGTAATTTGAGTGCCTCTCATTATGATCCTGTAACCCAGGACTTGTAAAGTTAATCGGCCCCACATCTTTAACAACAAAACCTTATTATCCAGCTGTTGCGGGAAAAAAAAAATTGAATATGAAATAGAACCTTCCCAAACCAGGCTCCTAGCATCAACAACACAGGTATCCTGTTCTTCCTTTCTGGAGTAAGTATTTATGGGTTGGGCTAGGTGTTTTGAGTCCTGAGTCACACAGGCCGAAAGTGAAGGCATGTGTCTAAGAAATGGAAGGCTTTGTATTCCCAAGATGCACTGAGAGGGTGGGCCAGGTCTGGACAGGTGTCATCGGTCAACTCTTGTGGAGCATGCTGTGTTCTCCCTCAGAGCACAGGGACTGTTGCTTTCCCCCCACGCTGAGGCCAGAGAAGGCAGAAATGAGCCTGATTCTGGGTGGCATATGCTAACTACTGGTTTGCAGGGACTTCTGCTCTCTGGCCGATCTCACTCATCTGAACTGTGGTGAAGACCCAGGTAGGAGGTTGTCCAGCCAGAATTGTTGCAGAGGCCTGGTACCAAATGCTCTTTTGGAATCCACATTTTGCAGGTGATGCTTACACAGTTGGCTATTTATTTTCCAAGTATCTAGCAAAATGAAAGCACTGCAGAGAAAGCAGGAGGAAGTGACCATTGCCCCTCAAGGCAAGTTTCTTTTTGAACTGTGCAGAGCTGTTTAGTGAAGGGTTGAGGGGGTCTGTGAAGTTACCGGGTCACACCTTTATCATCATTCATAGTTTCAATGATGGCCCCGTTCAGAAAACTGTGCATGGTGTGCTTTACAAAAGCAGGGACATTTGTGTTACCTTTTGATGAATCTCATACAGAATGGCCAGTGCATTCATAAAACTTGGTAGTGAGAAAATATTTCACTGCTTTCATTTCATTTTCTTCTTATTCTTGAGATAAGGCATTTTATTATTGTTCTGTGATTTGCCATTTTTCTCTTGAGTTGGGTGTCTTATTGATTTGTGAGAGCTCTTTACATATTAGGGACAATAATCATCAGTCCATGGTTTGTTTCACTGATCAGCACCCTCAACCATCAGTTTGTTGTTTGCCTGTGATTAGTGATGGGATATCTCTTCATGCCCCACACAAGAGGTGGCTGGATTTTGTAATCAGATTTGTGGTATTTTCCTTCATGCCTTCCGGGTTCGGTAGCAGGTTTAGAAAAAACGTTCCACACCAAACAGAGGGGGCCATTTGCCACATATTCCAGATAACCAAGGCCTATCTGTATTGAGAATCTGTGCTCATTAGAGTCGGTCCTGTGGAGTAAGATGGTGGAGTTATATCTGATTTTTCTTTTTTTTTTTTTAAATTTTTTTTTTTTGTTGTTGTTGTTGTTTGGCTTTTTTGTTTTTGTTTTTTTTTGTAGACAACTTCCTTTCTCCCTGGAGATGGGAGGAAGAACCAGGTAGCCTTCCAAGCCCCCTCCCTCCCTTCTGGCAGAGGGCTTCTGGATGGCATTTTAAAGAGCCTGTTTGCTGACAACAATAAAAAAACAACTTTGAGGTATCTGCCAGACTGGTAAAACAAGAAAGACAATTTGCAGGCTGGGCTGCATAATTATAGGAGCGGTAAGCCTAGACAGTGTCACGCTCTCTCTGGAGCAGCAGCCGGCCTGAGTTTAAACTGTTTGAAAGGCCACCATGTGCTTGATGATTAAAATCATCTTCTGGTTTTCCTGTCAGAGTACTCTCCGATTGGTTGCGTTCACGTGGGATGGAAACATTCTAGATAGAAAGATGAGGAAGTAGTGGAATGAGCCTGTGTCCTGTAATTATGTTTGAGTGCCTGGCTTCCCCTGTGTGACCCTAGGCAGGTCCGTTGGCTTCTCTGGGCCCTGTGGCCTTGGGGTTGTCACGGTGAGCACCCCTCGTTGGCCTGGCACCCGTGGGCTATGGCCAGTAAGGGGCCCGAGCCCGGCATGGACGAGGCACTGGTGCATAGTCACTCTGGACTTGAAATCTGAACCCTGAGTGGCAGGCTCTAGAATCCCACATGGCTGCTTCCCTGCCCCAGGAGGCTTGCTTCCAGGTGCTCTGAAACTGACCTCAGTGTGCGCATGTGGGGGCCACAGGGATGCCTTGCTGTTGGAAGTGGCTTCTGGTGTCTGCCCCCCCACCTCCCCCTCCCAGCTCCCACTCTGCTTCCAGTCCTAGAAGGTGTGCTTGTGGCCAGCCTTCCTGCCCCCTGGTGGAACAGAAGCTTTTTCCCTGCGTGCAGGCCACACTGCACAGAACCACCGCTGTCAAGGCCCGGCGACTGCTGACGGTGGGGCCTCGTGACCCACAGAGCACACTCTTAGGGGAACGGGGAACAAAAAGCCTTTCTTCTGCCACCAGGGCCACTTTGAACTGCACAAGAGCCTTTTCAGAGTCCAGGAGGCTGGATACCCTTTCTCTGCCTCTCTGAAATGCTTGTCGGATGACCGGGGTCACCAGGACGCACCCATCAGTCGCCCAGGCACGGCTGACAATGGCCTCTGGTGAAGGCACCCCCTGCCCCCGGGGTTCCTCTCTTCTTGCTTGGCTGATGTGCCTTGCCATCAACCCACAGCCCGACGAGCCTGGCCAGGGGTGTCCCACCTCATTCGGGCCCCAGATGCCACCTGAGCGCCTGACGGGGTCCAGTCACTCGTCAGGTGCCAGGGACACAGGGGAACCTAAGCTGCCTCGTCCCTGCCCTGTCAGAACTCAAGTCCAAGGGGGAGACGGAGGTAGATGGAGGCACATGTGGGACCACAAGCACGGTCCCAGTGAAACAGACTTGTTAAAAAAGCAAAAGGAAAATACATGACTTTAGGAGCAATAACCAACCAACCAACCACAACAAATATAACCCTGACTTTCCCCCCAGCATTGGATAGGACCATTTTCTCTTTTCTTTTTTTTTATTTTTAAAGATTTTATTTATTTATCTGACATAGAAAGAGAGAGACAGCGAGAGAGGGAACACAAGCAGGGGGAGTGGGAGAGAGAAAAGCAGGCTTCCCACCAAGCAGAGAGCCTGATGCGAGGCTCAATCCTAGGACCCCGGAATCATGACCAGAGCCAAAGGCAGACGCTTAACGACTGGGCCACCCAGGTGTTCCTGTATGACCATTTTTTTTTTTTTAAAGATTTTATTTATTTATTTGAGAGCGAGACAGTGAGAGAGAGCATGAGCGAGGAGAAGGTCAGAGGGAGAAGCAGACTCCCCATGGAGCTGGGAGCCCGATGTGGGACTCGATCCCGGGATTCCGGGATCATGACCTGAGCTGAAGGCAGTCGTCCAACCAACTGAGCCACCCAGGCGTCCCTGTATGACCATTTTCAAACACAGGGAGACAGTGAAAGAATTTTACAGAGAAAATTTGTATACCCTCCCCCTCTACTCTGCCGTTAACATTTCACTGTTCCAGCTTGCCATCCATCACTACACCTGTATGCTGAGACAGTGTGCATTTTTGATGCCATCTCTGAGGAGCAGCCGTGCCTTTAGATGGGCTGTGCTGGTCCCCACATACCGCACACCCGTGGCACCTGGCTGGCCCCAGTGAGGGTCAGCGTTGGTGACCCCTGGCCGCATGGCCAAGAGGGGAACAGGCACTGCGGGTGGCAGTGGGCACATGTGCAGTGTTTGTAGAGTCGAGAACGTCTTGTCCTTTGTGGGAGCTACTAGTCCCGCGCCTCAGGGCTAGCAAACGGCATGACCTGTCAAGGCTTCTGCTGGATGAAGGCCATGGTTCGCCAAGCGGGATGAAAGAGCAAGGTGGAGTGGTCAGCTCATGTAGGACTGCCCTGGGCAGGTGGGCCTGTGAGACTGGAGGGCAGCCAGCTGCCCGGACCCCCTAGCCCAGCGCCTCGGAGCTGCACAAGCATGGCCCCCCGGAGGGAGGTTTGCCCCCACAGGCCCCAGCCCCGTGCCCTACAGCAAGGGGCCTCGGGAAGTCAGAACATAGAGGGGATGCAGGCACAGGCCAAGTGGGTTCCTGTTTGGCTGAGATTCTGTGGGTCCTGGTGACTTATAAGCACAGCTGGGTGACATCTAGGTGGCATATGCTGGACCATGGAGCTTGAGGTCACAGAAATGATCCAAATCCATTTCTCTCTCTCTCTTTATTTTTAAGATTTTATTTATTTGTCAGAGAGAGAGAGAGCACAGGCAGGCAGAGTGACAGCAAAGGCAGAGGGAGAAGCAGGTTCCCTGCCGAGCAAGGATCCCGATGTGGGACTCCATCCCAGGATGCTGGGATCATGACCTGAGCTGAAGGCAGCCACTTAACCAACTGAGCAACCCAGGCGTCCCCCAAATCCATTTCTTGAGTGTTCATGCACTGGGCACTCTGCCAGATGCATCCAATGCATGGTTTTTAATTCCTGTGACGACCCCATGAATTAAGTGTTGTTACTGCCCCCTTCTGACGCGAGAGGAAACTGAGGCACACAGGTGAGACTTGTTCATTAGGGCATGGTCGAGGCAGGATTCAAACCCCACCTGGCTGGGTGACTACCCCATTTTCTTCCCATTGGGTTTTGGGGTATTTAATTACTGTTTCCCCAGTGCGCTTCCTTTAACAGCTATGCTTAGACTGTTCCCGATGGCTGGCCAGCTGTGGCAGGTCACCTTGGGTGGAATTCAGCCTGCGGTGGTCCCTCCCCCAGTCCTCTGCTCTCGTGCGGTCACGGTGGCGCTCACACCGAGGCCCCCGCTGGGCAAGTAGAGTCTGGCACTCTCCTTTCCACCTCGTTTCCACCTCCTCCCCTCCCACCCATGGGTCTGGTACCCACTTCAGCCTGCTCCAGCGTCTTTGTCCCCTGCGCTCTGTATCAAGTGTGGAGGGTCTCTGGCCGCAGCACTGAGGACAGCGAGCACCTGTTGGGGAGTTCAGCTGTCTTTAGGCTCTGAAGGGGAAGTCCATGTTGAGCCTGCTCATCTCTAGTCCTCATGACAGTCTGCCAGGGGGTCCCAAAGGAGGGAAGGGGGCCAGGCAGGCCACCGGCTGCTCGCATTTCAGGTCTACCAATTTCTAGGTCTGCCTTTTTGAAACCCAAAGGTGTCACTGGTAACACCAAGAAAGGAACCAAGAACGGGAAAACAAAACAAAACAAAACAAAAAACCCTCCAGTTAAGAACTTTCTGATTCCAGAGATAAAGAAAACATATGTCTTGGAAGTGAAATGTTTCAACTCTTGCCTGCGGCATGTCTGATCGGTCCTGTTGCCTCACTAGCTAGATGGGAAAGCTGAGGCCGGCGGAGCTGAAGGGATACACCCAGGCCCACACAGCCCGTGCGTGCAGAGCTGGGGGGGTCGAACCCACCTTCCTTATGCTCTGTTTTTTTTTTTTTTTTTTTTTAAGATTTTATTTATTTGACAGAGATCACAATTAGGCAGAGAGGCAGGCAGAGAGAGAGGAAGGGAAGCAGGCTCCCTGCTGAGCAGAGAGCCCAATGCGGGGCCTGATCCCAGGACCCTGAGATCATGACCTGAGCCGAAGGCAGAGGCTTAACCCACTGAGCCACCCAGGCGCCCCTCCTTATGCTCTGTTAAGTGACTGGGATCACACTGCTGGTGTGTTCCCCCACCAGGCTCTAATGCAGGGTCTCAGAACCACGGAGCCTCTGAGTCCCCAGCTTATTTCTTTCTTAGAAGCTGGTCAATGAGAGGTTCATTTTTAATAAATCGGGCCCCTCTCCTGCCCTATAAGATTCCTCAGTCTGCCTCCTGGTCAGCTGGTCAGGTAGCGGTGACCTGCCTTATTGGCCAAGATGGGCTTATCAGAGCCTCAGTTCTGCAAGGTACTCTATAGCTGTGCCGCCCAGTGTGGCAGCCAGGGCCACATGTGCCATTTATATGTCAGTGGACGGAAGTCAAATTAAAGTGCAAAGCCAGCTCCTCGGTCACACCACATTCAAGTGTCCAGTAGCCACATGGGGTCTATTTTTAGTGCGGATATAGAACATCTCCATCACTGGATGAAGCTCTGGACAGTACCGTCTGAGGGGGAAAGGGTACTGTGGACAAAAGAGTTTGCCCCCTAGATATTCCACTTGCATTTTAAAGGCTCTGACAAGTCCTGCAGCAAGAAACCGGTCTCACCGGGGGCCCAGCACTCTATCTTAACTTGCCCACGAACCTTTTCAACACCTACAAATAGCGTGGCTTTTCCGTCAATACACCAAGTGACCCTCCTTCCTGTTCCCAAGCCTCTGTGGCCATTCCCGAATCTTCATCCTGGCTGGGAATCTGAATCTCTCTTCTTGTTTTGTCCCCAGATTGCCTCGGGTCCCCAGTGTTTACTCCCATCAAGGCAGACATAAGCGGCAACATCACGGTATGTACTTGGCCTGGCAGCCACAGCCCAGAGTCTGCTCCAGTGCCCCACTCCCCGCTGCAAGCTTGAGAAACAGGAAGGAGATGGGGTAAAGGGGCTTGGCCCTCGGCTCATCCAGCTCAGGGCTCAGGGTTCCTGGTCCTCCTTTGCAGTCATACCTCCCAAGCACAGCCTGACTGGGACCACGATCTGAAGGGTTGACCTGAGCAGGAACCCAGTTCTTGTGTCCACCCTGACCAAATCAGAAATAAATTCCAAAGCGCACAGGTGCAGCGGCTCAGCCCTTTCCTTCCCTATTCCTGGGAGCTCCTGCTGCCGTCCCCTAGCCACCAACCCGCTCCCCATGAGTATCCACATAGGGCCTGGCCTGTAGTCTTGGGCGCGTCCCAGCAGCCCTTTGAAGCTGGTCTGTCATTATCCCCATTTTACAGATGAGGAAGCTGAAGCTCACCTAAGGTCACACAGCAAGGAAGGGGCAGAGGTGGGATTCTGAGCCAAACTACCTGGCTCCCCCTCAGGAGCCTTGTTCCTGGATACCCGTCCACTTCTGATGCTCGGTGTCTCGGGAGCTCTCAGTAGTGGTTGGAGAACACGGGCTCTGGAGCTCGTCTGCGCTGGAACCCGCGGCCACCCATGCCAGCTGTCACTGTCCCCTCTCTGAGCCTCAGTGTCCTCATCGCAGACTGGGATAATGTCAGAGCTATGTCAGGATCGCTGTGCAGACCAAACAGCCACACGCCCGTGACCCGTCGGCTGGCGGGAGGTGCTCAGTATATGGAACCAGTCACGGCAGCTACGGTTACCAGCCCCGCTGCTGGACCTGGTGCTGGTGGGCAGGAGGCGGGGTGCTCCCTTGATGAGCGTGGGGGCCGGCCATCTGTGAGGACAGCTTCATCTGTGAGGACAGCTTCTTCAAGGGGCAACCCAATGTGCTCCGTTTCAGAAAATCAAGGCGGTTTACGACACCAACCCAGCCAAGTTCCGGACCCTGCAGAATATCCTGGAGGTGGAGAAGGAAATGTACGGAGCAGAGTGGCCCAAAGTGGGAGCCACGCTGGCACTCATGTGGCTGAAAAGGTGACGGGCTTGGGCGGCAGTGTGTGTGTGGGCCCCGCTCTGCAGAAGAGGGACGTCCGGCCCTACTCTTGCCCTGCGAGGTCACCTCCATTTCTTCCACATAGGCTCCCTTGTGCGATGCTAGTTAGTAGCTGAGGAAAAGCGCCCAAGGGGTCAAGGCCCGCCCGTTGGTGATGCTCCCTGTTCCAGCCCCACCAGAGACCTAGCAAGTGAGTGCATACTCTGGGCGTTGTGCTAAACATTCCCTGTGCCTGATCGCATCTCATGTGGTGGGAGTTAGGTATGATGATTATTTTCGTCTCAAAGAGGGAGGCTAAATCATGTGCCTGGGTCACAAGGTCAGAGCTGGGATGCAGTGACCAAGCACCGTTGTGCAGGTTGTGCATTACACAGAGGTGTCCTGTCTAGGGCTGGTTACATCCTGCATATGGTAGATTCATATGACAGCACTTGACAGAAATACAGTGTCTTGAGAAGAAACTCTTATCTAATTTGCACAGATTTGTCCCCTGGGCTGGGGGGTTGGGGAGCAGGGTACCTTGATATGGGATTTAAACCCAGATGATCTTACCCTAGACTTGAGAATGCTCATAATCACTATATACATTGTTTTTCCATCAAATACCTGAAGCCAGATACAGTTGTTCCCATCTTACATATGAGGCCACCGAGGCCCAGAAAGACGCTGAGGACAGGCTGCGTTGAGCTGGCTGGTCACATTACACATTACACAGCTTGCTTGCTGCACTCACATTGCTCTCTGCCAGCTATAGAATTCTCACTTAGCTGTGCAGACATCACGAAGCCAGGGATGCACTCTTGGCCCCACAGATGTTCCCGGTGTTGCCCTCTCTTGGGTCTGATCTCAGGTGTCAGAAAGGGTGCTCCTCCCCTGTCTCTCCCCCCATCCCCTGGAGCCAGTCCCCTCTCCCCAACACACACTTCCCTGGTGAAATACAGCAGGGACAGTCAGTTCCCTGGAGGGCGCAGCCTTGTGGGTGTCAGGGGGTAGGTGGGCTGTGATTGACACCCTTACAGCATGTTGTAGGATCCCTGCCTCCACCGAGCTGCCCACCTGGGTCTGTCAAAAGGACACTCCCAGGCTCACATGAGGACTGCTGTGGTTTCTCCATCAGCATGCTCTGTGGGTTTCTGGAGAGGAGCAAGGCAGATGGTGATGTTCAGCCCAGTTAGGTTGTTCATGTCCAGGTCAGACGTGGACAGAGCCAGATGACAGGGAGGGCAGGTGAAGGGAGATGCCAACAGGCTGAGCATGTGATAAGCACCTGCTCTGTGCTGGGTGTGTGGGATGCCCCACTAAATGAGGCAGGGCCCCACTGGGGGTATCACAGCCTGGGCGGGGCATCGGGCTGGTGGGTGGATCCTGACAGCAGGATAGCACAGCCTGGAGCAGAGAGAAATCAGGGAGGGCTTCCTGGAGGAGGGGTACCAGGCAGATTCTCTGGCACTGCGCAGGAGGGTCCCAGGAGGACGAGGCCTTTGAGAGGTGGGAGGGCAGGAGAGGCCTGGTGTATCTGCTGCTCTGGGAGTGTCTGGTCCAGCGGGCTCTGAATGTGAGGCAGGAGCAGGGAGGGACCAGGTGCGATTGGACAAGGGTGAGTCCCAGCATGATCGGGGTGCTGGAGAGCCACCGAGGGCCATGAAGCCGGTCAGCAACAGGGTCAGATGGTGCTTCATCCTGGCTGCTGGGTAGAGGGCTGGTCATTTGGGCTGGGGGTAGGCAGGGGCTCAAGAGAGGTGGTTGACCCAGGGCAGGGCTGGGATTGTCTCCTGGGCTCAGTTCCACAGCCCAGGCTGATCCCTGATGGTTAGGGTTTCTAACTCAGGCACAGAGAACTTCCATTTATGTCATAGGCGATAAAAGATCCTTTAGTCCCAGTGTTCCTGCCCCTGAGAGCCCTCCAATCCGATCCCTACCTCCCTACAGGGAAGGAGCAGAGCAGCTCATGCAGGAACCCTGGAGGGACAGTGAGGGATGGCGAAGGAAGGAGTCCAGCTCAGGGGTGAGACAACTGAGGTCACATCCTGGCCTTTGCCCAAGGCTTTCAGGGGTGCCTCAGTGTTCTCCTCTGTGAAATGGGCAGATCATAGAGCTGAGGGAGCAGGAGATGAAATGTTGTGCATTAAGGGACTAGCTTGTACCCATCTTTGACATAGTTACCCTCCTGTACCCCATGGCCATGGCTTTCTCCTGGCTCTTAAAACATCATCCTTCCCCTGGAGGAAGGGCCCAATTGACTTCTGTAAGTGTGGACAGTGGCTTGGGGCCACGGTCGGGGTGGGGAGCCTGGGCACAGGGCCAGGCTCTTCAGCATGCCCAGTGTGTCCAGAGTCCGTGGTCCGTGAGCCCTCAGAGGGCCAGGACCGCATCTTCAGCCCTCAAGTGCTGACGACCATCGCCTGCCGCACCAGCTGAGGCAGGCCAGGTGGTCATAGAGATGGGCAAGGCGGGCCCAGACCTGCCTCGTAGACTGTACAGCCCAGTGGCGACCGCGGTCGGCAAGACGCTGGGGACAGGCTGCGTTGAGCCGGCTCGTCACATTACACATGAGGCAGGTTCAGGACAACAGCTGGGTGTTGACCCCTGCCGTGTGTGTGCATACCTGTGGCGCACAGCAGGTGCCTGATTCCAGGCACATGGGGGTCTGCCCCAGGCTGGAGTGCGCGGGCTGGGTGACGGGCCGCGGCGTGCGGGGTCCTGATGGGCTGTCTCTTCTGTGCCACAGAGGCCTCCGTTTCATCCAGGTCTTCCTCCAGAGCATCTGTGACGGGGAGCGGGATGAGAATCACCCCAACCTCATCCGTGTCAACGCCACCAAGGCCTACGAGATGGCCCTCAAGAAGTATCACGGCTGGATCGTGCAGAAGATCTTCCAGGTGAGCCCCTTAGCCATGGGCCCCTTGGGCTCCCAAAGGGCTCCCTGTCTGTGTAGGGGGAGGCTGGTGCACCAGGGGGCCCTGTCCCATGTGCTTGGGCCCAGAAGAGAAGAAAGGCTCCTGGACCCACTGGGGCATCTGCTGAAGAGACCCTGGCCTGCAGGGGTCTTGGTGGCTTATGTTGGGATGATACCGGCCCGGGTTCCTAGAAATGAGGCTCCCAGGGTTGCCAGACTGAAGGCCCACTCTGAAGATGAAGAGGCCTGTGGGGCACCCTGCACACTGTTGCCGGCCATGCTGCCTCTCTCTGGGCCCATTCATCTTTTTTTTTTTTTTTTTTAATTTAGTTTCCAGTCTCACAATTTTTTTTTTTTAAAGATTTTATTTATTTATTTGTCAGACAGAGATCACAAGTAGGCAGAGAGGCAGGCAGAGAGAGAGAGGAAGGGAAGCAGGCTCCCCGCTGAGCAGAGAGCCTGATCCGGGGCTCAATCCCAGGACCCTGGGATCATGACCTAAGCCAAATGCAGAGGCTTTAAACCACTGAGCCACCCAGGCGCCCCTGGGCCCATTCTTCTTGCCCAGCCGCTCCTGGCCCAGCCTCTGGCCTGCATCCCATCTGCATCCCCCTGCGAACCGGGGTCTGCCAGGCTGGGTGTAGGCAGGAAGAGCTAGGCCCCCTCCAGGCTATGCCGGCATGGCTGGCGACAGGGCCCATCCAGGGTGGGCGCCATGAAGCCCTGCCCTCCCCGTGTGCTGCTCCCTTGCCAAGTCCTCACAGCCGGCACCTGGGTGGTGAGGGTGTGTGCGGCCCACATCAGATTGTGTTCTTCACTAACGCACCACGGGTGGTGGGGGGGCGTGGGTGCAGTCCCCCCCCCAATTTCACAGATTAGGAACTGGTGCTCAGAGAGGTTAACTGTCTTGCTCCAGGTTGCACAGTAAGAGGGGATCTGGGATTCTACCTCCCTGAGCCTTCGCCGCCTCCTCTTGCATATGGGCGTAAACTAGGCCCCATCTCCAGGGGTCGTAGTGATGATCGAACAAGCTAAAACGTACAAAGTGCTCGGCGCACACTCTACACTGTCATTCTGTGTCTTGCCGGTGGTATTCGTCATGACCATACTATTTCAAGTTGCCTCAGCCTATCAGACTCAGCCTAAGCTGCTCATCCAGCGACGTCCTTTCCTTTCCAGTTCTGAAGTTCTGTGCATTTCTGGTTCTCTGTACTTCTCACCGATCAGGGAAGCCCTGAGAGTTATTGAAGCGTTGCCCCCTGAAGGCCAGGAGAGGTCACAGTCTGTATTAGCAGTGAGCTCCCCCAGTCCGCCTTCTCCAGAGTAGGGAACCCAGAGGCCAGAGGCTCCGGAGTGCTGGGCACCTGCCCCATGCCTGGTATCATGCCGGGCACTGGGCACCCACCCCCGATCCTTTACAAGAGCAACCTGATTCGGTGGGTGCCATCATCATCCCCATTTTACAGATGAGGAAACCAAGGCTCAGAGAGGCTAAGTAACTAGCTCAAGGCTCACAGCTAGTTGGCGGCACAAGCTGGACTTTGAACCCAGGTCTGTCGGTCCCCAGAGCTCGTGTCTGTCCTGATGTCCCTCACGGGGGTAGAAGGACACACACATCTCCCTCTTCCTTTCCCTTCTGACGCCACAAGGAGCATGGATCTCAGGGATGTCCCCTCCCAGGACCCCACCATCCCTGGCCCTACCAGTCCTCTAACACCATGCCGCCTACCCCCCCCAACTTTTGCCCGTCTCAAGGCAGCGGTGTATGCAGCTCCCTACAAGTCCGACTTCCTGAAAGCACTCTCCAAGGGGCAGAACGTGACGGAGGAGGAGTGCCTGGAGAAGGTCCGCCTCTTCCTGGTCAACTACACGGCCACCATTGACGTCATCTACGAGATGTATACCAAGATGAACGCTGAGCTCAACTACAAGGTGTAGGCATGACTGGGGCAGGGGGCCCCTCACAGCACCTGGCGAACCAGAATCACTGTGAATCAAGCCGGCAGGCCACCCCTGGAGCCACCCAGAGGCTGGTGGAGGCCTGCAGGGGACGGCAAGCCCTGATTTTCTTTTTTTAAAAAGTCATTTTGGGTGGTTATCCTAACGGAGCAATATATAACAGTCCTACTTCCGAATCCCCTTTGAATTTCACAACAGCACAGACTGACTTCCATCCCTCCATTTCAGTGTGGTAAAAATCAATTAATGTTTCTAATCAAGTCCTAAGGGTTTTTTTTTCCCCTTTCTCTCTTTTTTCTTCCTCCCCATGCGGAGCATAACTCTGGGGGGAGCTGTGTGTCATACACCTCACTTGAAAAAGAAGCACATGTCCTTAGGATCCAACCAAATGTTGTTTTGGGTATTTTAAGGACCATGAGGAGTTTGATTTAAAATTACACAGGGCCCCTGCGGTGGGCTTTTTTTTTTTTTTTTTTTAAAGCAAACTGGTGTGTCTTCTCATGTGGTTTGTATGGCCTGACCTCACAACACTGTCATTATCGATCCTGCTTTTTCTTACTGTCTTTGGCCAGACAGTTTTTTTATAGCTGAAACCAACCAGCAAGCCTTTGATGGGCAAGTAGGGAGGGGGTGTTATTTTAAAGCTATCAGGCACAAATAAGTGACCACAGTTGACTATATTTGCATTCTTCTGCATAGTAGTTTTCTTCAGGGACAGCTTTTCCAACCTAAGAAACTACCGACCATGTGTATTCTCTCATAGGGGGAGAGGGCAAACCCTCCCATCTGCTGAGACCCAGGGAAACGCCTCACCGCCTTAACTGTCCTTCCTGGCACTAAAAAGAGCTGTATTTTTTAACGCATTGGGGTAAACAGCAACCCCAGAGGAACTGATGTGTGTTCCAAACCCAATGAGGAACAATTGGTGATTTTTATGCGAGAAACTAAATGATCCTTAATAAATAAATCTCTATTTTGGAATCACATCAGTGTGCTGTTTTGGTTCCTGATTTTTTTTTTTTTTTTCATTCTCCCGCCCTGGAACAGAGGTTACAGCTGGGGACCAGCCAAGGACCTGTCTTCTGGCCTCTATGGTTTACCAAAATAGAAGCGGTGGCCACACTGAGAAACAGGGGACATTTCACACACAGGTCTTGATCTCTAGCTTCTTCCGAAAAAAAAAAAAAAAAAAAAAAAAAAAAAAAAACGACTGTGTGGCAAATGCCGAGAGATAGCCGCCCCCTTGGTCAGATGGGACAAGTGGACAAACGCATTCACCAGTTTGCCTCAGTCTCCAGTGATCCCGGCCTCCCTGACCTGTGGGGTTCTCGGCACTCTCTCATAGGCTGACACTTCTTCTGATACTAGCGTTAAATGGAGACAGAATCTTAATTTTACTTCATTCCTTGAGCCTCCATGGAAGGGGCGGGGGGGTGGGGAAGAGCCTGGCAGAGGAGGAGGGGCAGGGCACACTTCAAGGTGAGGTATAGGCAAAGACCTGGTGGCTTGACACACAGCACATAATGCACACGCACATAATTGTGCTACGAAGGGATTTGAACATGACCCTGAAAAGACGAAATGCCTTCAGGAGTCTCCTGCTCCATCCAGCCAGGTAGCCAGTTTGGAAGGCTGCCTCCAGCATGACCAAGGGATGGACACCTGAACCATTTCATTATATTTTCTACTGTTGCTGGTCTAGGAATGCTGCTGACCTTTCTAAGCTGTAACTGCTTTTCAGGCTTTTTTTTTTCTTCCCACTTTGGGTTTCCTGGAAACACAAAATTCTGCCAACACGTAAAAGGAATTCTGCATCTTCCTTTTAAAAACAGCCTTTCTGGGGGTGCCTGGCTGGCTCTATCCATAGAGAATGTGACTTTTGATCTTGGAGTGGTGAGTTCGAGCCCCACGTTGGGGGTAGAGATTATTTAAAAACATAAAAGAGGGGCGCCTGGGTGGCTCAGTCGGTTAAGCATCTACCTTCCACTCAGGTCATGATCCCAGGGTCCTGGGATGGGGCCCCACATCGGGCTCCCTGCTCAGTGGGGAGTCTGCTTCTCCCTCTGCCCTTCCCCCACCTGCTGGCCCGTACGCGCTCTCTGACAAATAAATAAATAAAATCTAAATACATAAATAAGTAAATAGCCTTTCTTTATGTCTCTAACATAGCACAATGGGACCAGAAAGGCAGTGTCTTCTTGTGGAAGGCCCATACTTTCTCCGGCCAGCCTCCTTCACTCTCGGTACCTGCTGGGCCCCGAGGAGCACTTTGGGTGCCCAGAGACAAAGCCAGTAGAGCAGCTGTGTTCTCCCATTTCATTTTTGTCAAAGTGGGACTGATTTCTGCCCTGGGGCAGGGAGGAAGGAACACACATTGAGCACCAGCTGTATACCTCACCCTACACACGTTCTTTACAGACACCATCTCACAACCCCCTGAGCTGTGGGCATCAGGAGCCCCATTTGTCAGATGAGGAAGCAGAACCCCTGACAACAGGGCAAGAGGACTTGGGGTGACGTGGCCAGGCCTGGGGGTGGGCACCGTGGTTTCACATCTGACTCTGTATCTCCCCTGGACCATGGTCACTTCTTTGCCAGTAGAGACTGAGCCCACCTTCCAGCACATCCTACTGCCACGACCTTCCCACCGTGGGGAGTCGCTCATCGGACTCCGGTTAACCTGACAGTGCTCAGAAGCCCGGATGACCCCAAAAGTCTGACACAGTTTGACCCATTTACTCACCTATTGGGTTCATTCCATTAAACGTCATTGAACTTTCAAGCCCCTCATAAAATATTTCAAACCCATCATAATACATCTCTCTTACAGACAAGGAGCAAAAACTCATTTCTCCCTTAAAGAGCCTCAGTTTCCTTTTCTGTACCACAGAGGTCTTGCTAATACCCACCTCACGGGGTGTGAGGTTTTTAAATTAAATGCTACAATCTGTAAAGCAATTGAAGTATAGAAAGCTGTCTTAGCTAAGCATTACAGAAAACTGCAAGGCTCTATTTATGCAGCGGGGTGTGTATAATGTTGTGACTGAGCATCGGAGTCCCGGCTGTGCTGTAGCTGAGTCGCCACCGAAAGACCTCTCTGAGCCTCAGTTCCCTGATCCGTGCAATGGGGATGTAATAGTTGCCGGCTCAGGTCGGGCCCTGGGCGGTGTAATCGTCCGGTGTTGGTCCACTTATCATTTACGGAGCGTTATGGGAGAGAGAGGGCTCTTTCCTTCCTTGGGTTTGGTGGGTTCGTTGGTAGAGCTCCCAGGGTTTGACACCCGCCCGCCTTTGCGGCCCCGCGTCCAGGCGCCCTGCGCCTGCGCACTGACAGCCTGCAGCTCCCACGGGGCCCGGTAGGTGGCGCTGTGGGCCTTGAGCCGCTGCCGCGGCACAGCTGGGAGTCCGCGCCAGACAGTGCATGGACCTCCCCGCCTCCCGTCCGCGCCCCGCTACCGGTGATGGGGTGGCTTCCGAGGGTCGCACAAGGAGCCCCGTTTGAACACTGTTGGGGCAGCCTCTCAAGCCGATGCTTTGGGGTTCTGACTTCAGGACAGCGTCTGTGTCAGAGATGTGTCCTGTTGACACGCTTTGACTACTACTGCTGCTACTACCCATAGCACCATCACCACCGCCACCCAGCACCTTTGGGGTTCAAGTCCAGGTTCTACAACTGTGTGGCTGCGTGATCCACGGGAGCCAGCTCGCCGCTCTGAGCCTCAGTTTCTGCATCTGTAAAATGGGACAGGGTGCCCTGTACCAACCGGAGTCCATAAAATTCTGTTGTAACGTGCCTGACACATTCAATAAATGGACTGTAGTTATTTATTACAATGCTACAGCATCCCAGGATTTGAACACAATGGCCTTATGAATACCAACCAGGGGCTCCTGAAGGGGCAACCCGCCCCCTCATGCAGTTAGACCTCAGCATGTTCACTTACCCCTTGTTCCTAAAGACACAGCAGGGTCCCTATCAACAGATCAATAGAAAAACCCCAGAAAACATCGTGCAGCTTGGCTGCTTTTCTCACTCCCAGCTGATCTGCTGGGGACGTTGGGCAAGTTCCTTCTTCCCCCTGGGCTTCAGTTTGCTCATCTGTAAAATCAGGAGACTCCTGGCTCTGTCATTCTACAGCAGACACCCCATGTCATTGTAAGGAGCCCCTGATTTGTATTCAGAATTCCAGCGAAATCAACACTACATCCTGATGCGGGGCCATTAGTCCTTCCTTGTGACATCTAGGGCGTGACATGGGTAAAGCACTCAGCACAGGGCCTGGCACTTGGAAGGTATTTGGTAAAGGAGAGCTATGATGATGAGTCACCCTTAGATGGCCCTTGATCTAGCCCAGAGAGGAGTGTCTGGAAGGCAAGACATTCAAATGCTGTTTGCTGAGCACCTACTATGCACAAGGCCCTGAGCTTGGCTCAGGAGGTCTTTCGGGGACAAGAGAGATAAGGCCCTACTCTCCATGGGGCTCATGGACCGCTGGAGGAGACATAGATGGGGTAGGGCAGGGAAGGCCTCTCTAAGGAGGTAACATGTGAGCTGAGATCTGAAGGGGGAGAAATAGCAAGCCATGAAATGAGGCTGGCTACCGCTAGTGCAAAGGCCCTGAGGCAGGAGAGAAAGCAGCATGGTCTAAGGACAGAGTCAGGCCAGAGTGGCTGGAGCCTGGAGATTAAAGTGGGAGGACAGTGAGGGATGGAAGCAATGTGACTTCGCTTTTTGTTTTAAGAGCAAGGGAAGTCCTAAGCCTCTGTGAGTAGAGGGTGACAAAGCCAGTTCACAGTTTACAAAGCTCTTCGCAAGGATTTTCATGAGTCTTTTTCCTGGACTCAGAAAAGAGGCTACCTCCTCTCCCCTACCCGTGCCTCTTCCTGGCTAGGAAAATGGAGCCCTCATCACATGTATGTGTGAGCGAGGTAGGGTCCCAGGGCTTTGTGAAAACCTTGGGCCTCTCTGCAGAAAGTACAGGTTCACTGTGATGATTCACTCATCACTCCAGGGATCGCCACAGACCCCCAGCAGCCTACCCAGGGACCCCAGTTGGGGAGCCCTGAATTACTGAGAGCCTGCTGGCACCAAGGCCTACATGCCCCGCACCCCCACCCCATGACCACAACTCCAGAGGAAGGCCATCTTTGAAATGCCAGTGGGCAGTGGTGGCCCAACCACACCCACAGGAGGGTGGCTGTGCCCATGGCAACGGTCCTCTGAAGGGAAGGGCTTCCTTCCCACCTGCTCTCAGGTTTCTGCCCCAGGGAGAATTCCAGAAGAGCCTCATTGACGGTGTCTGGCAAGGCACGGCCTCCAGTCTCTGGGTCAGGGCCATATGCAGGACTGAGGTGGACAAACCAGGGTCTTTGTCTCCAGCCGCTCCTATCCTGTCTCAGTGGCTTCTTGGCAAATGTGGGGTGGATGCGATTTCACGGGGGGGCCTGGTGTCTAGGCCCACCAGCCCTTGGCCTTAACCAAGCCCAAGCCGGGCTGGGCTAAGTCACTGCCTGTGAAGAGAAAGAGGGGATTTAATTGGACAGGACAGGAACAGCACAGGGTGTGCGGGGAGAGGAAAGAAGTTTCTGCCTGGGAGTGTTGGGGTGGAAGGGCTGTGTTAGGGATGCCGGCTCTCTCCTGGGCTCCATAGCTGTCACCTGTAAAATGGGAACAGCAGTGGCAACCTATCCAGATTCCTGAAGGAATCACAAGGGGGAGGATGTTACAGTAATGGGAGGGAGGACATTGGGTGATTGTCGGGGTGCTTGACAGGGGATGTGATGTTGGTTGGGGTGGGGGAAGCATGGGAACTTCTGGGGTCTAGTCACTGAGCCGCTACCCTGTCCCTGCCCTGACCTCCAGAGCACTACCCGTTGAATCCTCCCAATTGTTCCAGGTAGGAGCGGTTACTCTCCCCATTTTGTAGAGGAAAAAGTGAGGATCAGAGAAGCAGGGTCCTCTGCCTGAGGTCACACAGCTAACACACAGGGGACAGCCACATCCAGATGCCCCAGGGACCACATTCTTTTTATTTTTTTATTTTTAAGATTTTTTTTTTTTATTTCTTTTACTGGAGAGAGAGAGAGCACAGAGAGAGAGGGAGAAGCAGACTCCCCACTGAGCAGGGAACCCTATATAGGGACTTGATCCCAGAACCCTGAGATCATAACTTGAGCCGAGGGGAGATGCTTAACTGACTAAGCCCCCCAGGCATCCCAGGACCACATCTTTAAGAAAAAAAAAAGTTGTTTCTATAACAGTTTCATTGGGATAAGTTTCACATACTATGCAATTCACCTGTTGAAGATGCACTTTTCTAGGGCTTTTACTATATTCACGGTGCATCAAACCATCAACTTGAGAACACTGTCATCACCCCAAGAAGAAACCGCAGGGGCACCTGGTGGCTCAGTGGGTTAAGATTCTGCCTTCAGCTCTGGTAATGATCTCAGTATTCTGGGATCAAGCCCCACACCGGGCTCTCTGCTCAGCAGGGAGCCTGCTTCCCCTCTCTTTCTGCCTGCCTCTGCCTATTTGGGATCTGTCAAATAAATAAAATCTTAAAAAAAAAAAAAAAAAAGGAAGAAAGAAACCCCAGATGCCTTAGGTAACACCCTCCAAGCCTCATCTCTCCCCAGCCCCTGGCAACCATTCCTTTACTTTCTATCTGTCTAGATCTGCCTCTCCTGGACATTTTGTACTAATGCGATCACACAACATGTGGCCTTTGATGTCTGTCTGGCTTTGTTCATTAGCATCACTTTTTCCAGGCTCATCCATGTCAATACATCACTCCTCCTATTGCTGGGTCATACGCCGTTGCATAGATCCACCACGTTTCATTCATCTGTTGGCCATCGGAGTTGTCTCTATTTTTGGCTCTTGTGAATAATGCCACTGCGAACATTCACGTTCAAGTTTTTGGTGTGGCCGCATGTTTTCCTTTCTCTTGGCTTTATCCCTCAGAGTGCAGTTGCTGGCTTATATGGTAACTCTAGATTTAACATTCTGAGCCTCCGCCAAGCTGATGTCCAAGGTCATTGCCCTATTTCCCATTCCACCAGCCGTGTTCGAGGACCCCTGTTCCTCCACATCCTTGCTGACACTTACATTGTCCATCTTTTTGAGACCACGTCCTTACCGACTCTGCTACCCTGGACCTGGCTGTGGTTCCAATCCTACTGGCTGTGGGATCTCAGGTGAGTGGCCTCTCTGTGTCCCTTTTCAGAAAATGGTATAAGAATCCTTCCTGGGGTGCCTGGGTGGCTCAGTGGGGGTAAAGCCTCTGCCTTCGGCTCAGGTCATGATCCCAGGGTCCTGGTATAGAGGCCCACATCAGGCTCTCTGCTCAGCAGGGAGCCTGCTTCCCTTCCTCTCTCTCTCTCTGCCTGCCTCTCTGCCTACTTGTGATCTCGGTCTGTCAAATAAATAAACAAAATCTTTAAAAAAAAAAAAAAGAATCCTTCCCTTCCAAGCTGTTAGGAGATGACCCAGGGGTGGCCCCTCATTGGAGTTATGCCAACGGTCAAGTGAGGTGCACACCTCTTGTTTTTATACCTGCCCCTCCCCCACAGGGGTTGGAGACAGATGCACCAGGTATAATGAAGTCCATCCGGGACTGACCCCTCTGGCCCATGGATCTCTCCCCAGTGCCTGGCACTGAGTCTGCCATTCCGTAAGTGCTTGCTATGCGTAGACCCTCAGTGCAGTCCAGGACCTCCCTTCATGGCGGTGGCAGAGCCCCACCTCCCCCCGGGCACTCCGGAAGTTGTGTAGGTCAAAGGGCTGGGCCGGACCACAGCCTACGAGTACTAAAGGCATTATGATTTTGCTCCTTCCTTAAGACAAGAAGTTCTGTCTGTCCCTGTTAAGCGTCTCTCCTTCCAGAACAGAGGTCAAAGAGCTTCACCAGTGACAAGGACAGCAAAATAATGACAGTCACATCCTCACAGTGGCCCTTGTTCACGTTCAGGAAATTCTCCTGAGCACCTCACTTGCTCTTCCTACTCACCCCTTCCCAGCAAGGCAGACCTTCATGCTCTCAATCAACCAGTAGTTCTCTCCCCTGTCTCTCCCTCCCACCCCCCACCATTGCTTTTTTACGGTGGTAAAATGCCCATAACAGAATTCACCACATGAAGCCATTTTGAAGTGCAGTCAGTAGCGTGAAGTACGTTCCGGCTGTCGTGCAAACGTCGCCACCATCCACCTCTGGAAGAGTTTTTATCTCCTAAAACAAGCTCTGTCCCCAGCACACGCGGACTCCCCATCCCCACCCCTCCCTCCGGCTCTACCGGTACTTTTTTTTTTTTTAAATTTTTTTTTAAGTTTTTTACTTATTTATTTGACAGAGAGAGGCACAGCAAGAGAGGGCACAGAAGCAGGGAGAGTGGGAGAGGGAGAATCAGGCTTCCCCCTGAGCCACTGAGCAAGGAGCCTGATGTGGGGCTTGATTCCAGGACTCTGGGATCATGACCTGAGCTGAAGGCAGACACTTAACAATAGAGCCACCCAGATACTCCTCCACCAGTGCTTTTAAAGAGGCTACTGAGTGCCCAGAATGGGTCCCGCGGCTGTCAGCAAGATGGACATGGTCCCTCGCTTCATGGAAACTAGTACTGCTTTCCAGATGAGGGCACAGGCACCGGGGGCAGGGAGGCTCTTGCTCACGGCCTCCCAGTGAATCAGCTAGAGGCCAAGATCCAGCCTCCTGGCCCAAGATGAGTTCCTTCCTTGCACGGGGCCTCAGTTGTCCAGTCTACGAAGTGAGGGTCAGGAGGGAGCTGGGCTAGCGACACCGGGACTGAGGGCTCATGCCACTTCCCCCTGACTTCAGAGAAGAGTGGGTACCAGCCCTGGCCCCTTCTCCTACAGTTGTCTCCATCAGCCTCCTGGTAGCCAGGATCATCCTTGTCCTTTTCTTTTCATGGTGGTGGTGGGGGGGGTGCTCCCTACAGGAATGGGCTCTGGATTAGTCTTCCTGCCACCCCCTCCGCTTCCCAGCTGGGTCCAGCCCCAGTCAGAGAGAGGCTTTCTGTCGGGAAGGCATGCCCAGACCCTCCTCTGTTTACATTCCTCACCCCAAGCCAGATAGCTGCTTGTTTATGCTAAGATCCTGGAGACCCAGCAGGAAAACCTTCTCCCACCCCGTTATGGAGGCAGCAGCTTTCCGAGACACCAAAGTCCTCTCCAAGACTCAGATTCCCATCTATAAAGTGGGCACAGCAACTCCTCCCTCAAAAGGAATCTCCCTTCGTGCTCACTGAGTTAATTATTAAGGTTTCTTTCTTTCTTTTCTTTTCTTTTCTTTTTTTTTTTTTGTAAATGTCTTGCACTGGTAGTATGAACACATGGCTTCTGTTTGGATTCTCTCTCTCTCTTTCCAGCAATTTCAAAATTCCACTTCCTAGCTGCCGAACCACACCGTATGGGAGCTATTTCTGTTTGCAGGCCAAGGAGGGAAGGACCTACCCCGCTGTCTTTGGGGAGTTAGCTCAATTTAATAAAAAACAATAATGATAAAAGGGCTAAAAATGTTCCTGGTGCTCTGAACAGACCGGGAGCTACCAGCATCCCCCCCAGGACTGTGGGGGGTGGGGAACAACATAGCTATTCCCCACTCTACAGTGGGGACACTGAGGCTCAGAGGTGGAACGATTGGCTGCTCAGGGGATGAGTCCAGAGCCAGAGTGTGGGCTCAGGGAGCCTGGACCTGGAGCTCAGGCCCACTAGGCTTCCAACCAACCCCAGCAGAAGTGAGCTGCCTGACCCGTGGAGGCATTCAAATGGCTGGAGTAAAAAGCCAGACTGCAGGTAGGGGCTCACCTTCACCACCCAATAAAAAAACACACTCGAGCACCTCCTAGGTGCCGGGCTGCATGCCACGTGCTGGTAGAGGTGAAGAAAGGGAGCTCACATTTATTTAGCCCCAGACAGCAGACTCTCTATCTACCCCTGTGCCACTCCTGCACCTCGCCTGCGGGACTGGGAGCGACCTAAGGGCACGGGCCCCGGGGCCCGCGTCCCAGTGAACTGTCTGCTGAATGAATGAGCCAATGCACCGAGGACGGCCTCGCCCGTTACCAGAGGGGAGGCAGCCCCCGGGTGGCGGGATCAAGAGCCCCGGAGGGAACTCAGGGTCCCAAGCGAAGCCCACCCCGGGAAGCGCCAGGGCCCTCGGGCCGAGATGATCGTGACGCCCCGCTTCCCAGAAGGGGGGCCCGAGCCCGCCCCCGCCCCGGCAGACGCGGCGATTGACGGGGCGGGGGCAGCCGGGGGCGGCGCGCGGCGCTGGAACCTGAGCCGGGGGAGGAGAGTCGCGCGGGGCGGGCGGGCGCCGGGCGGCCGGGATTCAGGAAGCGCCGCGCTGTCCTGGAGGTGAGCGGGGCTTGGGCCCTCGGGGCTAGGGATCCCGGGAGGGCATACTCAGCCGAGGTCCTCTCGCTCCCCTGGGGACGTCTCCGAGGTTCCAAAGTCCGGGCGGGGGCTCAGGAGCGAGGCGCGGGGTCCCGCCAGCTGCTGCCACCCCGCCCGGTGCCCTTGGGCCGGCCAACCCCCCACCCCACTCTGGGCTTTAGTTTTATCACTTGTGAAATGGGCGCCGTCGTGGGCCTTGGGGTCTCGAGTCTGCAGGAGGGAGGTCCCAGAGTCCTCGAGATCCAAGCCCAGGAACCCAAAGTTAGGAGGCCCTGCAGCCCACTTTGGGGGCACCCCCATTTTGGGGGCGGGTGGAAGGTGGGGGTCTGAGGTTTGCCCTCTACCGGGAAGCAAGCAGGAGGGAATTGAAAGTCTGGAACTTCCAAAGCCCACTTCTTAGTTAGCCTTCGTTAGGCCCAGAGATGGCTCTTCCCCCAAGAGGCAGGACAATCTTTAACCTCCACCTCTGCCTCTAGATTCCGGAGGTCCAGGAGGGCAGAAAGAGACCGCCCACACCCCACTTGCCTGGAGATACCAACCGCATGCCCCTGGAGCTCCCTACCACCCCCACCTGGTCCAGCCCCAGCCTGGCCCTCCATCAGACTTCCCGGTTTGCAGATGGGAAAGCTGAGGCTTAGGTGGGGGATGTAACCAGTTTAATTTAAACCCAGGGCTGTCAGGCTCCAGAGTCCTCCCTGCCTGGTGCCCAGGGGTGCCCTGTGAGTTATAGGGGAGGGATTGTGCCTTTGGGGGCTCTGCTGGGGCTGGTGACGTGTGATGTTGTGTGTGACTTCATTCTGGGGACGCTAAGAACCGCTGGAGGATTTAAGTTTTGCCACTTTATCTGGGGGCCAAGAATGGGGGGGTGTGTGACTCCTTGACTACCAGGGAGGAAGGTGAAAAGGAGGTCTCTTTAGAGAAGTCAAGAAGGGTCAGGTCCGGGTCACCTGTGGGGTTAGAAGCGGGGCCTGTGTGGCCCCCGTTCCTCCCACCCCTGCTGCTGAGTGACTTTGGGTGAGTCCCTGAAATGGGGTTGGACTGAGGGCCACCCCAGGGATACGGTGAGGACAGATGGCCCAGCTCAGCACCAGCCTGGGCTTCTTAATGCTAATTGGTCATTCCCTCATTTTCCTAGTTCATTCTGTTTGAATAACAGTGGGGAACCCCTCTTTCCAACCTTTGTTGGTAAATTGGAGGGGGAGGGGCTCCCAAAACAAATGGCAAATGGCTGTCCTAGACTGGTCAGGGTCAGGGGTGTAAGATGGAGGTGGAGTCCTTTGGCATGGAGTGTTCCCAGGTTTAGGGAATGGCACCTGAGGGCAAGGGCATGAGGGTGAGAGTTTCTGAAAAGGTGCCTGGGGCTCCCTTGGAGAAATCTGGAGCCTTACTGCTGGGGAGGGGGTCACGGGGCGCCTCTGCTGCCTCACCTGGTGGGAGTGGGGCCTCGGCTGCTTCCACGTGTGGGCACCTGGCAAGGTGAGCAGGTGTGGTAAATGCTTTGCAAATGTGTGCTGTTGAATGAATGGGAGCCAGGAGAGAAGGCTGTGGGGTGAGACAGCAGTCCGAGAAGGGATCAGGGAGGGCTTGATCCAGGTGGGGGTTGAGCCACACCTCCAAGAGTAAATGCAGACTGGGGGAAAGGCATTCAGATAAAGGGAAGGGTACTAGCAAAGGAAGGGCACTACCTGTTGCCAGGTAGGTAAAACTAGACTTTGTAGAGCCAAGACATGGTTCTTTCGGCCTGGAATGTGTGATGTGGACGGGAAGGGCAAGGGATCGGGCAGGCAGGGGCTAGATCAGACCCAGAAGCCCTGAAGACCAGGCTGGGAGGGACATACTGGGTGTGTGGTCTGGAAGGGTCCCTCTGCCTGAAGGTAGTGGGGGCCAGGCAAGGAGGCAGGTCCCCAGGCTGGGGAAGTCATTCAGGCAGGAGACGTGAGGCCCAGGTTGGCGACTGGAGAGGCGTGGCTGGCAGGAGACCTAGGAGGGAGAGACCCGCTTGAGAGCTGGTCTCATGGGGCCTGGTACAGGGCAGGTGCGCTGTAATGTCTACTGCCCAGTAGAGGGACTGGACACGTTGTTTGTGAGAGGGCCCGAGTTCTTTGAGCTTCGTCATCTGTTCCTTGGATGGAGGGGGAGTTTGTGTGAGTAGCCATCTTGACCCCTCACAGGCCCTGACCTGCTGTCTGCCTCAGTTTCCCCCCTGGGAAAGACACCCCAGGCCCCTCCCCAAACCCCTGGCTCCACTTCTTGTCACACACCAGATCTGGGGAGCCAAGAGAACACTGCATGCCAGCAGGCCTTCTGGAATGCTTACCCATTTAGAGCGGAATTCACCTGTTAAAGATTAATTCCGATCTCTCGAGATACTTATGGCCCTGGGCCCCGCAGCTGGCGCTTGGAGCACCGGGTACAATGTTCCACCTCGCTTTAGCCAAGCCTGGGCTGCATTTGTGGTCCTTATGATGGTCGTGAGCATTTAGTGGGCACTTCCTGTATGCCAGGCCCTGGCCCAAACACTTAGTACATTTGGAGAAAAAACTATAATTGTACCTATTTTTGCGAGGGAGGAACTGAGGTCTGGTAATGAAGTTGCTTGCTGCGGGGTCTTTTAGTTGGGGAGGGGCAGAGCTGGGATCTGCACTCTGTTCACCTGATTCCAAAATCCACACCCTTAACTTCCAAGGTGGCCTGTCCCCATTTGTCCTGACCCAGGGTCGTGGGGGAAGAGCCTGCAGTGTAGAGAGAGAGAGAAGAACCCTGGTGGCTCAGGCAGGCCCCGCCTTAAGTCCTACATCAGCTGCTTCTTCCCCAGAGAAGCTCAGGCAAGTCACCAGGCCTCTCTGAGCCTCAGTTTCCTTGTCTGTCAAATGGTGCTTTTGGTTCCCGCTTTGCCAAGACAGTCAGAGGCACACAGGTGGGGCTCCGAAGCACTATCCTCTTCCTCATTCTGTTTCCCTGGGCTTTTCCTGGACATGCTTTCCTCCAGCTCATCCCAGTGGCAGCCTCTGAGAGCCCCTCTGTGCCAGGCAGGCAGGCGGAAGAGAGCAGGGGCAAAGCTAGACTTGCATTTGGACAAAGGACGATGCCTTTTCAGCCGTGAGATATTTACAGGCCTTGACTGAGTGCCAGGAGCAGTCAACGTTTCATACTTAGCTAATCGTTTAGTGGATAGACAGTGTCTGTCACATGATGCTCATCTCGGTGATGTCACAGCCTGGCCCCCACTGCTGGTGGGCAGAGGCAGGAAGGCTGGATCTCATTTTATGGCTGGGGAAACTGAGTCTCCGAGGGCGAAGCAATTTACTCAGGGCTCCAGGCAGAGCTGGATCTGGAAGCCAGATCTGAGTGACTCTGTTCCCTTTGGGTCCCTGAAGAACTTCTACCTTGGAGTCTGACCCACCTTGGTCCAGTCTTGCTGCTGTGTGACCTCGGAAGCTAGCTTAACCTCTCTCTTCCTGGGGTTGCAGCCTAGGATTTGCTGGAGGTCTAAGCTGTCTGCTAGAGGGGTAATTGGGTAATTCTGGCCGCTATTCTTGCCCGAGCCTGGATTCCCTTTGCCTGGGTTTCCCTTGGGTCCTGACACTCTGGCTGAACAAGAATGAGGAAGAGAGGCCAGCCCCCTACTTTCACTATGACTCCAACTTCCCTCCTGCCGCAGAGCCCCTTCCTGATCATTTGCTTCCCCTTTCTGTCCCGAGCCCCTGGCCACAGCTGGCTGTGTGACCCTAAGTAGATCACTCCACCTCTCTGAGCAAGTTTCTTCATTGGCGAGGGAGGGCCAGACACCACACCAGGGCCATAGGAAGCTCTCCATAAATGCTCTTAGGTCTGCTCCTGATGAGATCAGAGGATAAGAAAGGCGACAGAAGGAGGAGGGTGTAACTGGAGGGGCAGACAGGCAAGCCATTGACCAAATGGGCATACTCTTATTTTTCTTTGGGTGGTGAGTAACTGCCGCCCGCCCTGCCTGCCACCCTCCCTGACTCCCCCCTGCACAAAGGACTCCTCAGTCTCCCGGGTGCCTGTTTTTCCCTGAGGGTGGAGTGGCCTGGGTTCCACCCAGATGACCGGGAGGCCTGACCACCTCTGGGACAGCTCCTCATGTGTGTGTATGATGGGGGAGCAGACTTCTACCGCATGCCCCGAGTGGGCCCCACAGGCTCAGGGGAGACCCCACTGGGCAAGGGGCCAGTTGACTTCAGTCCAGGGGGACCCACTGGACCCTCCTGTCTCCCCTTGCAAAGATAAGGAGCTCAGGAATACCAGTAGACAGAGTGAATGAAGGAAGGAATGATTGAACAGACATATCTTAATAAGGCAGGGGCATCAGCAGAAAGCCCCTACTTGGCTTGGAGACCAAGTGGGCTTGGGCGAGTGTCCTGGTCTCCTTGAGCCTTAATTTCTTCTTCTGCAAAATGGGTTCATTCTCACTGTTGCCCTACTGGCGGGATGTGGGTCTCACAGGTCAGAGAGCACACAGTAGTTGCACAATAAATGAGCTGTTGAAGGTTGGGAGAAAGGAAGGAAGTTAGCCAGCAAGCTGGTTCATTGGGCAAAAAGGTTCATTTGTGTCTGTGAGTTCATTCATTCATTCGGCAAGTCTATCTTGAGCAGCTACTAAGTGCCAGGCTGTGTTCTAGGCCCTGGGCACTCAGCGGGGACAGGAACAGAAGAGCTCCCATCGTGCCCCACACAGTCCTCAGGGCTGCACTGTATGAGGCTCTGATGCCCACAATGACCAAGTGACCCAGGGGTGGGTACTGTGCTTAGCTCCCTATTAGAGAAGAGGAAACGGAGGCTCAGAGAGGTGATGTGACCTGTTGGGGATCCCACAGCTACAAAGCAGCAGAGCCGAGATTCAAACTCCAAGTGTGTCTGTAGCGCCCCAGCTCCTTTCCACCGCCCCAGCTGCCTGCCGATCTCCAGGAGCGGTGGCGTTTAGAAGAGGGTGGCCCCAGAGAGAGGGCTTCGGAGACCCCGAAGTGGTGAACTGACACGGGTTTCTAAGCAGATGGTTGGAACCCTAGCCACATTCCCTTCTCGTTGCGTTGTGACCTCGGCTGGGTCCCTCGTCTCTCCAAGCCTCAGTTGGCGCCCGCGTGACATGAGGACGATGACAATGCCTATCTCAGATGAGGGGCGAATGCAAAGGTGCTCAGTGCGGGGGAGGTGTTGGGTGGCTAGCCGCCCACCTCTGTTACCCCAGGACTTAGTTTATCCATCTGAGAATGGAGACGATAATATCTGACTTCTGGATTCATTACTTGGTTTAGGACAGGGAGAAGGGGATGTGTGGAATGTTCCGATGAGGGCAGACCCTGCTAATGGTGGGATTTCAGGCATGATCCTCAGCCATAATTTTAAGCAGTTGCCCAGAGACACAGCCTGCTGTTGGCATAGGAGGGGTAGGCTGGGGCAGAGAGAGGATCTCAAACCGTTTTTTCTGCTGCTTTGGCTTCCTTCCTGGGCTCCTGATGGACCCATTCGCTCCCTGGGGATCTGCTCACTCCTCTGACTTGGTTAGCCTCGGGCCGGTTGCACGTGGGAATAAGGTGAGGGATGCCCGTGTGGGTGGGTGGGGTCCTGTCCCCTCTGGGACTCAGCCTCCCAGCTGGGAAATGGGGCCATGCCCGTCCTGACAGCCTCCCCAAGATGGCGAGAGAGGGACATGTGGGGTGAGAAAACTCTTTTGGAAGGTAAGGTCTCTGAGCATCATCACCGGCCCTGGCCTTGGAGCCAGGAAGTCTGGGTGCAAGAGCCCAGTCCACCATGCCCTCTCTGGACCTCATCTCTCCAGCTGTGAACAGAGGGCATGTTCACAATCCCCCACAAAACAAATACTACTTGTTGAGCACTTATTAGGCACCAGGAATGGTCCCAAACTCTTGAATAATCTCATTCAATCCCTGTACCAGCCCTTTGGGGCAGGAGCTGTCCTTTTATTCTTTAATTTAAAGCTTGACTGTATGGTACAACAAGAAATTCTAAAGCAAATATGGGTAGAGGTGTATATTCCCCCCATTTTATAGATGAGTAAACTGAGGCCTAGAGAGAAGGTACATGCTCAAGGCCACCCAGCCTGAGAGTGGCAGGTGGGAAATAGAACATGGGTCAAGCCGTTCCTGAGGCTAGAAAATCCCCTCTGGGAGTTTCTGGGGCTTGGCTGTCCTCTGGGAGAGAGGCCGGGCCAGAGAGAAGGGAGTCCTGAGCTCTCGAAGGCTCCCACCTCCTGGGCTGAACATTGGGTGGAATCCTGTAGCTGTGCTCTGATGGGAGGGGGTGAGGACATGGAAGGAGGCAGAGCCTCCTGGGACAGGGAGGGCCTCTGCTTTGGGTTAGACCCCGTGCTGGACCCTTTACAGTACTCAGGACATTCCCATGTTGTGCTGAGGAAACTGAGGCTCAGCGCAAGGAAGCCACTTGCCCAAGGTCACCAAGCCAGGCAGGGATATCAAGATGTAATTCACGTACCATACCATTCACCCTTTCAAAGTGTACAATTCAGTAGGTTTTTGTTTGTTTGTTTTTTGGGGCTTTGTTTGTTTGTTTTGTTTTTTACTGTGTTCAGAGTTGGACAGACATTCCCATTCTCTGTTTCAGTGCATTTTCATACCCCCAAAAAGGAACTCCAGACCCATAGCAGTCACCATCCCCATGCTCCCTCCCAGCCCTTGGAACTACAAATCAGCTATCTGTTTCCATGCATTTGCCCATTCTGGACATTTCTTGTAAATGGAATCCCACAGCGTGTGGCCTTCTGGGTTGCACGGTACATGCTCTTGAAAGCACCAAGCCGCACTACCTCCTAGGGGCTCCTTCCCAGGTCGCGGGGCCCTCGGAAGTGAATGGCCACCCGAGAAAGCTCACAGTGGTGTCTGCGCACATGGTCGGAGCCCCTCCAGCCAAGGACCTGAATGATGTCCCAATAAGGACCTGCAGTGGCCACACCAGCCTTGCCCTCTGTGGGGCCTGGTGACTCACCCTGGGTGAGTGCCCCGCCTGGGTGGTGTGAGCTTGAGGGGGGCACTCTCCTGGGTGTGAGGGGGACGACAGGACACTGGGGCTCTGTCTGCCCCGGACAGGCAGCCACTGTGCAGCAAACAGGAAGCGGGCTGGGCCGAAATCTGCTAGGTAAACACAGGCTGGCTGGGGAAGGTGCCTGGCATGGCGGGATGCCCCCCGCCGCTGCTGCCTGCAGGGAGCCAGGGAGCCTCAAGCAGCCTGGCAGTCAGCAGGTATCGCTGAGCTCCCAGCCCACTGCTCCCAGCTGTGGCCGCTCCGAGGTGGCTGTGGTCCCAGGCTCTGGGCCTGGCCACTCCGCCCTCCCAGGCAGGCATACCTTCCTTGGTCCTCTGTCTCTTTGTTCCTCTGCCCTCTGACAAGAATTAATAAAAATAATAATAGTATAATAGTAATAATAATAATACAGTGGTACCAATGATGTTAACAACAGCCAGTCTTTACGGAGTGTGCATTCTCCCCCAGGTCCTGCGCTGAGTATTTTATACATTTATCTCATTTAACCCCACAGCAGTCCCCGGAGTAGGTGCTCTGACCATCGCCTCGTAGGGGTGGGGAAACCAAGGCACAGGAAGGCCAGGGGACTTGCCCAGGGCCACACAGCTGGTGAGTAGGCCATCTGCCTTGGGGGCCTGTGGTCCCCAGCAGCCATCCAGCATCCCTTCCTCCAACTCCTGCTTCCACCCTTCCCTTCTGGAGTCCCCAGTCCTTGTCAGGTGTCCATTGGAGGCACAGATCCTGGGGACCACATAGGTGTGACTCCTGGTCCTCACCCTCGGGAGCTGGCCAACACTGTTGGAGTGACCCTGCCTCTCTGAGCCTCAGTTTCCTTACTGGGAAGGTGGGGGGGCAGTTGGACAGAGCTGGTGTTGTCTCTGCTGGATCCCCGTTTTCCTAACCCCTTCCTCACCCACACCGCCCCTCCAAGACTGACCGGGAATGACAGGTGCTTGCAGTCTTGTTTATTCCAGGGGACCTCAGGAAGCAGGGGCCCCACAGGTTGGGCACAGAGCCCCAAAATGGAGGGAGGAGGAAGTGCCCTGGCTCCTTGTGGGAGCCCCACACCTCCCCCGAGGTCTACCTGCTTCCCACCCACCTATGCATCCCACACCCACTCACCTGTCTTTTCTTCCTCTGCCTTCTTTGTCCCAGTGCCTCGGCCCAGGCTGTTCCCTAGTGCCCCCTGCTCTTTCTCATTGGACCCTGCTGCCCCCATTCCAGCTGTCAGGCCCCAGTCCTGACCCCCCCTCCTTGCAGCCCATCCATGTCCCTGTCTGTGTTCCCATTGGAGGAGTAACACTGCTTCCCCATGCCTGTACCCTCTGGGGACTTCAGAGGGCTCCTGCCTTATAATTCAAGGAGACAAATATTTACAGGCGCCCCATTCTGCCCCCAGCATGGTGCTGGGAGCTAGGGAGACAACAGATACACAGTAGTCCCTCCCCGATGGAGCTGACACTCCAGAGAAGAGAGAAGGTGACTAAAGGAGTAATACAAGTCAATGTACAAGTTTAATCACACAGGAGCTATAAAGGGAGGCACGTATTGAGTGCTCTATGAATGAACAAGGGAGCTGGTTGAGACTGGAGGTCAGAGAGGCTTTTCACAGGAGATGTCTGTGAAGAGGGGACCCAAGCAAGGGGCCCCAGCCAAGGGGAGGAAGTGGGGACAGCCCTGGCAAAGATCTGGAGGGGGAAAAGCCATGTTCTCCCCCCCAGACTCTTTAGTGAGTTTCCATTCTTTTATGCTTCCCTGAGTGCTTTGCAAACAGTTGGCACTCAACAGATGCCCATCGGGGTGAATTGATCCCAGGAGGGAGAGATCAGAGAAGAACTAGCTCCCTGGAATTCTTCCCCCTGGGGTAGAGCAGCTTTGCACGCCCAAACTTGCCACCAGATTTAAGCAGCTTTCCTAGGTCATGGAATCAGGAGGATGGGATTTGACAAATACGTGCCAGAGTTTCCATGAGCTCAGGCAAAGCTACAGGCGATGGTGAGGATGGGCCCCTTCTTCCACCCACTGCATGAGGAGGGGGCAGGTGAAAGGCTCAGGAGAACTCAACCCCCTATTGGACCTGAGATTCTCAGAGAGAAGGGACCTGCCTTTCACTTAGGCTTGTGGTTCGCTGTTTACTGAGGGCTTCCTCTGTGCCAGGGGCTTGACTCGACTTGTACAGTTCGCACAACGACCCGGTAAAGATCTCCATGGACAGGGGAGGAAGGCAATGCACAGAGAGGCTAAGTCACTTGCTCAAGGTCATGCAGCTCAAGAGCGGTGGGTGGGGGAGCCGACCCCCTGATCTGTCTGATCAAAATGCACACTCTTTCCACTCCCCACTAGTTCCTTCCCGGGGGACCTCTGGGGGAGAGAGTGGGTTTGGTTGCCCCAACTGAGTCCCCAGGTCTGTCAGAGCATAATGTGTGGCTTTTGGCTGTTTTCCTGGAAAGCCCGGAGCCTCTTTTGGGGCAGAGAGTGAGGCTTGGGGACCCTGGGTCAGTACTGTGTCTCCTCACCCTGCTTGGGACCTCTGCAGGCCTTAACCCAGTCACTCCTGAGCCCCTTTGGTCTATACCGCTCTGAACACCACTGGACATGACTGCTCCTTGCTTTGTCCAGCCGTTTAATCTGTCCCCCACCGGAAGATCAGCCCCAAATGGGCCAGGTTTTTCTCCGTGTCCTCTGTACCTGGCACGCCGTATGTTCCAGAAATCATTTGGCGAGTAAATGAATAGAGGAGTGGTTTCTAATCCTTTTCCTTGGGCCCTGAGATTCCGATCCCCCTCCATTCGTCTTGTCCGGCCACCCTCTGCATGGACCACAATCTGGTTTTTATGTTTGGAAGCGAAGCTCAATGCTTAAAACAACACGTGAAATTGACTGGTTTCAGTGACGCTCAGCAAGTGGGGAGGTTCCCACTCAGGCATACCCATCCTCCACTGGGCCTCTGGTGGCCCTGGTGCCAGCTGGGAGCTGCCTGCTGTGCAGGCCTTCTGGGTGGGGCAGCTCCCAGGGGCTCACCATGGGCACATGCACACGTGTGTGCACATTGCGCGGGGAAAGACACAGAGAAGCAGACCTGACGTTCCCGCCCTGATGAGGCCCACGGGGACTCTCTGCCTTTCTTCCCTGCCCGCACCCCCTTCCGTCCCAAGCCTGGCATGGGTTTAGAACGTGTAATAGCAGCCTATAGGGCAAATTAAAACAGGGAGGGAACTCTTTTCCTGACCGCAAAGGACAGGGTAGTGTTTGGGTGTAGAATGGTGAGAGAGCAGCAGAGCGGACTGTGCACATGTGTGTGTGTGGATGCACACGTGTGCATGTGCACGTGCATGTGCTCCCTGGCATGTACACCAGCATGGGCTGTGTGGAAGGAGCCCAGGCTTAGGATCGAAAAGCCTTCTTCATGGCCATTTGCTCCTGGGTGGCCTCTGGGGGCCTCAGTGCCCTTAGCTGTGAAATGGGAGCCGGGGCCCAGCTTTGTTGGCCAGGCTTTCATGGGACGGCACGGTGGCAGGGGGTACCGGGCTACAGTTCTGCATGTGCCTGTGCGTGGGGAGGGGTGTGAGGAGGGCAGTTTAACATGCCGTATATCACACACAATGGTGATGATGGCAATGGAAGCATTCGCCAGTGCTTCGCTAGGAGCCCAAGAGGCCTGTGATCGGCCTTATGTCACGGCAGCCCTGAGGGACGGAGGCTGTCGCCACCACCCTCATTTGACAGGTAGGGAAACTGAGGCTCAGAGAGACTGGCATGGGCTGGCGGGGATCATCCTTAGCTCCCAGAGTTTGTGCAGCTTGAATAAGATACCATCAGTGGTTGACCTGGTGCCTGGTGGCCATGCAGGACCCAGTCAATCCAGGGCTTAGAGTAGCCCAAGCTTGGCAACCAAATGCTCGGATTTGGATCCAGGCTCTGCCACTAGCCTGCTGTGTGGCCCTGGGCAAGTCACTCAGTCTCACTGACCCTCAGCATCCTCATCTGTAAAATGGGAATGAGAGCCATACCTCCCTCCAGGGCAAGGTTCCCCGACCTCAGCACTGTTGATGTCTTGGGCTAGATCGGTCTGGGCAGCGGGGTTTCCCCTGTGCGTTGTCATAATTATGGTTTTATCATAATTAAACCCTAATAATGATCCCACGTACCTTGCCTAAGGCTACAAGCAAGGAGTGAGTGGCCGAGAGGAGATTTGAACCTGGGTTTGGCTGAATTTAGACCCCTCATCGTGGAGCCCTCCCAAACCGTGGATACCGGCCAGGTTGGGGTTCCTTAGGAGATGGGGTGCAGGCATGATGGGGGGTTGGGAGCGCTCTGAAGCGGGAGATTTCCCCACTGGCTCCAGTGGGGAAAGGGGTATGGTAATTGGGAGGGTGTTGACAGCAGAGGAACGTGCCTCAGTGCCTTCCCTCCCCTCCTGGGAGGTCCCCAGAGAGGTGGGCAGAGCTATTGCCCCTAGAAGTACAACCTACCCCCCGCCATGCCTGCACCCCAGTGAATTCCTGTCCCTGCCTAACATGCTCCTCATTCTTGTGGAACAAAGCCATCTAACACCTCCCAAGATCTCTAGGAGGATGTGGGGTCACCCCGGTTTTACAAGGAGAGAAACGGAGACCCAGACACAGAAAGTGATTTGTCCAAGATCACACAGTTGCTGGAGTCCAGGGCTGAGAGAGGAACTCTGTGTGTCTGATTTCAGCACCTCTGCTCCTAACCCTTCCTTCCTTCCTCCTTTGATTAGACTCATCGAAAGCCCCTGATTTATTCCCAGTGTTGGCCTGGAAAATGCCTGACCTCACTGAATTCTTCCCACAAGGCTATGAAAAGCTGCTGCCTTTACTCCCATTTTATTTTATTTTATTTTATTTTATTTAAAGATTTTATTTATTTGTTTTTAGAGAGAGACAGAGAGTGAGGGGAGGGGCAGAATGGGAAGGGAGAGGGACAAGCAGACTGCCCTCTGAGCACAGAGCCCAACACGAGGCTTGATCTTATAACCCTGAGATCACATCCTGAGCCAAAACCAAGAGTTGGCTGCTTCACCAACCGAGCCACTCAGGCGCCCCTGCACCCATTTTATAGGGGAGGAAACTGAGGTTCAGGGAACTGAAGTGACTTTCCCAAGGTCACACTGCTTGTCAATAGCAGCTGAGCCTAGAACCTAGGCCTGAGTAACTCCAGAGTCTAGGCTCTCCCTCCCCACTGGTGCCCAGAAAAGGGCCAGTCCCCAGCAGGAGAGGGGACCCTCTGTAAGTTCCTCTGTACCCACCAAGAGAGGCCTCTGGCAGTGCCCCTGCCTCTCTGGCCTTAGCCTCCCCTCAAGCAGTCACAAAACAAACAAGGTGGGAAGCAGTGTTTATTTGCTTCCCTGCTCATGTGTCGGGCAGGGAGAGGAAGACATAGAAAAGAGAGCTTTTCAGACATCTCCCTGCAGCCAGGGTGGGATGGCGCAAGTTTCAGGAAACTCGCCCTCAGTGCCCAGCACCGCCTGCCCTGCAGAGGGCAGTGGCCTGCCAGCCAGCCCGCGGGGCCTTACTCCTCCCCATCCTTGTTCCTGGTTCACCGTCGGGCCCAGAGCTAGGGAGACCTGGGTGCAAGTCCAACTCTTCTCCCTAGAAGCTGGGTGACAGCCCCTCTTAAAGCTCCAGTTTCTCCATTTGAGAAATGGGAACACATCACACCTCTGTCCACGTGGCACCCTTCTAGGTGTTAGGGACGCAGGAGTGAACAAGACAGAAGCATTCTCTGCCTCCTGGTGCTCATGGCCCAGGAATGGACTAGTCCCATGGACAGATGGTCAGGGAGGGCTTCCCAGAGGAAGGGACAATTGAGCTGGGATTACAGGTGGGTAGGAGTTAGCCAGACCAACAGGGGAGGGAAGGGACGGGCATTTGGCCCAGGGGGGCCAGGGTTTTGCACTGTAGTAAGTCAGCTATAGTCTAGGGAACTCAGTTTCCTGTTCTGCAAAAGGGGAGTCATGAGGATGGGCGCTAGGAGAGACAGAGGAGCCCTGGCTTACGCAGTGGGTTCACACCTGTGTTTTCTGAGCACCGGCTGGGCCCAGAGCATGTATTTAATGGTTATGTTCTAGTTAGTGCCTGACCACGGGAATGCATGCTCTCTGCTTGGACACCCCCATTTTACAGGTGATAAAACTGAGGCCGTGAAATCAACTTGCCCAATGCCACGCAGTTGCTGAGTGTGGTGCCCCGATTTTTTACCTGCTCTGTGGGGCTCTGAATCCTGCCAGGTTGGGCAGGAGTAAAGCCCCAGGCCCCAGGCTTGGGGTCCCAGGGATGACTCTGAGGCCCTTCTTCCTCCCCCTAATGCCCAGGGTAGTTGGACCTGAGGCACATTTGCATTTCTAGGTCCCTAAAAGAGGCTCCTGTTGCAGCCCTTGCCTGGGGCTGGTAGCCAACCACATCTGGGAGTGGTCACCCCTCACCCCTGTCATTACAACAGTGGCTTTGAAGCAGCTGGCAGCAGTGCTGTTTGCCCACATGGGAGGGGGCTTCCTGGAGCCCCCACCACTGGCCGGGCTCTGCCTGACTCTCCTCCTGTTGCCTTGCAGGCAGAGCAGCGCAGACGGGTCGTGGGTTGGCATGGCAGATCCCAGTGAAGGCCCCCACACCGGGCCTGGGGAGGTGGCCGAGAGCCCCGTGGATGAGAGCGGCACCCCTGGCAGTGAGGCCTTCCCCCTGTCTTCTCTGGCCAACCTGTTTGAGGGCGAGGATGGCTCCCCCTCCCCGGCTGACCCCAGCCGCCCCGCCGCCCCAGGGGATGCACGACCGAACTTACGCATGAAGTTTCAGGGTGCCTTCCGCAAGGGGGTGCCCAACCCCATCGACCTCCTGGAGTCCACCCTGTATGAGTCCTCGGTGGTGCCGGGACCCAAGAAGGCACCCATGGACTCGCTCTTTGACTATGGCACCTATCGTCACCACCCCAGTGACAACAAACGGTGGAGGAGGAAGGTCATCGAGTGAGTATCACGGGCCGCCTGGCCAAGAGTTTCCTCTGTGTCGAGTCCAGCCACCCATCCGTCCATCCGTTCTCCTACCTGTTCACTCACCTGTCCACTTTTCCATATACTTGTCTGTTCAGCTATCATCCAACCGTCTACCCATTCATTTCTCCAGTTACCTGTCTTTCCACCTGCTCATCCACTTTTCCAATCCATCCGTCCATACCCCTCTACCCTCGATCGCTCCAGCCACCCACCTACCGGAACCCGTAACAACCCCCCTCAGGCCTCTTTGTGTATCTAGAGGACAGTCTTGAAGTCAGGAGATGGCCGGTTGCTGCCCAATCCCCGCCAGTCCTCCTTGCCAGTCACAGACTCATTTATGCCCTTGGATGAAGCCCTTGCTCAGTAAGGAGCTGTCCCCTTTCTTTATTCACTGAGTCAGTGATTCATGTAGTGCCTGTTTCTCAAGCACCCACCCCCGCAGCCCATGTGCCAGGTGGTGCGGTTGGCCCTGTGGCTCTAGGGGTGAGCCATACCAGATCCTGCTCCAACTGAGATTAGACCCTGAGCAGCCTTCACTGGCACCTTCATTTTGGAGGGTGAGCCAGGTAATAAGCAAGTAAATAGACACGTGAACATACAGTTTGGGTTGGGAGAGGTGCTGAGGCAGAGAAAGGAACTGATACAGGAAAGGTAGTCCAGGAGGGCTTCTTGGAGGAGTCAGTATTTAACCCAATACTAAGGGATGAGAAGGAGTGGCCATACGGGGTGAGGAAGGTGTTCCAGTGGAGCGACATGCATGTACCAGGACCCAAGCCTGGAGGGCGTAGGTGTGCCCAAGGAATGAGGTCTTGTGATCATCTACATGCTACCGGACAGTGTGTTTCACCTCTGCTCAGAGGACAGCAAAGCACCCCAGGGTCCCCATCCCTTTTAGGTCCTGTTGGAAGCTGGTGGGCTCCATGTCTCCCTTTCCTCATCCTTGGAACCCCTTCTTCAAGCCCTCACTGAACCCCTACCCCAGACAGTCAGGGCCAATAGCTCCCAGGAGGGCTGTGCAGGGACTGGGGCTGAGGTCTTCAGAGACCCCGAATGCCACCCAATGAGGTGTGGGGGTGAGGGCGTTCTTTTCATTTCATTTTTTGGTTCCAAGCTCACAATTCAGGAGCAGATAAAATGGGGGCTGTCCAGGTGCTCTCCCAGTCTATGCCCCGATCTCAGGAGGGCACCTCTTCCCCTGCGCGGGGCCTTGCCCCTGGTGGGGAGTGTGCGGCCCAGTGCCCAGGAAGGAAGGAGAGCAACTGTCCATGTCCCCTGGCCTGCTACCGGTTCTCTCTGCCCCTTAGCCCCTCCTGACTCAGTCTCCCCCCGCCGACCTGCCGCTGTCACTGTTCCCCCTCGGCTCCCCTCCTCTCTCCCCCACTGTCTCTGTTTCTGTCTTTCTCTGCTCTACCCTCTGTTCGATCGTTTGGACAGGTTCTTCCTGTGCCCCACATGCGCCAGCGCTGGGTGGGTGGGGACAAAACAGAGAGGATTCTTGCTCTTCCTGGGGCCCCCGGACTAGTGCTGCTCCCAGCTTTTGTCTCTTAAAACCTAGCACGCAGTAGGTGTCCAAGTGGTGTTTGTCCAATGACCAGGGGGATATCTCTGGTCATCTACCTTGTCTCTCCGCTGGCCAGTCCAGCCCCTGAGGGTTTGTACCCTTTCTCCACCTGCCTCTGTAGCTTGGCATTTCTCCCCAACCTCCTCCCTCCCCCACAGGCTCTGGGACACACAGTGGGTGCCAGATAATAGCCTCAGTGTCCGCTAACGTGTGCCGTGTCCTGCTGTGCAGGGAGCCTTGAACCCAGCACCTGTGTGCACGGCCTCATTCGTCTCAAATGTTTGTTGAGTGAATAAACCAGTGAGTGAATGGCAGAATCAATGAATGAGTTGCTTTATCTTTTAGTCCAGAGTTCCTCGTTTCTTTTCTTACTGGTTTCTCTTTTTTGGTCTCTGGCTTACTAAGTACTCAGTAACTGACTGATAGAAGAGTGGAAGGGTGGGTGGGTGGGGTGGAAGGGTGGATGAATGGACAGATGGACAGGTGGATGGATGGATGGATGGATGGACAGTCGGGTGGATGGATGGACAGATGGTTGGATGGGTGGGTGGGTGGGTGGGTAGGTGGACAGACAGATGGATGGGAGGATGGGTGGATGGGCCAGTGGTAGATGTGTGGCTGGTAGGTGGGTGGATGGATAGGTGAGTGGGTGGACAGATGCATAGGCAGGCTGATGTTTCTTTTTGTCTGTTTCTACCCAACACACAGTAGGTACTAGGCAGAGTTTGTTGTGATAAGATTTTTCTTTGTTTCCCCAGCTGTCCCTCCCCTCTATTCTAGTCCCTTCTTAGGGCTCCAGCTCCCTCCACCTCCCCGCCACAACCCCTGGGCCCCTCAGGCCAGAGATGGTGGGGTGGGAGGGGGATGAGCCCTTCCATCACCCTGCCTTCCCCCACCTCCAGGAAGCAGCCGCAAAGTCCCAAAGCTCCTGCGCCACAACCACCCCCCATCCTTAAAGTCTTCAACCGACCAATCCTCTTTGACATCGTGTCCCGGGGCTCCACTTCTGACCTGGATGGGCTGCTTCCCTTCTTGCTGACCCACAAGAAGCGGCTGACTGACGAGGAGTTCCGGGGTGAGCCACCCAGGTGGGGGTCGTGGGTGGGCCAGCCAGGGCATGAGGGAGGCCTGGCATGGGGGCCCCCTTTCCTCTCAGCATCTTCTCCTGTTTTGCTGGTCTGCATTGGCATGAAGAGCACTGGAGAGGGAGTCTAGTCCTGTGTGTCCTTTGCCATATTACTTAACCCTTTTGGGCTTTTACTACCATTATTCATTCATTCATTCTTTCAGCCTTAATTTATGGCAAGGTCAGTGTTGTAGGTAAGCAGACTTTACTCACACAGGTTCAAATCCCACCTCCATCACTTCAGGGATGTATGGCCTCCCTGAGCCCCAATTTCCCCATCTGTCAACTGAGGAATACTAATAGCCTAGTCCTGGCAGAGTATTCCGGCTTCTGCTCGCGGGCTCTGCCCTACCCCAACCAACTCTCGGGGCTCCCTTCCTAGGCTGAAGCCAAGGTCACCACTGCCTGCAACTTCTCCCAGCCCAGAGAACTCACCCCTGAGCCTTGTCTGGGCTCCAACCTGCACCTCCAGGGATCAGCTCCCCCTGCCGCCCTGGCCTTCCCTGCAAATTGGCCAAGTTGCTCTCTGAGCCCCCAGACCTGACTCAGTCACCTGCTGTGTGCTGGGTGCCAGGTTTAGGAGCCATAATTAACTGGCCAAACGACCCCGCAAATCAGCATAAGATGTTGAGAACCATGGCACCTGTTACAGAGGAGAGCCTGTCTCTAGAAGGCTGGCGGCTGTCTGCCACTGGGGGCTGATGAAACTTCCGGAAGGTCAGAGGGGCCATTTTCTGAGACTTCAAGTATTTCAGCTAAATTCAGTGCCAGAGCAGGGGGTACCTAGCCAGCGGTGTATTTTTTGCGTGTATCTTTCCCAACCAGATCCTTTGAACACCAACGCGATACGGTGCAGTATCTCGACTGTCAGAAGAGAATTCCTGGATTTATAAAAAATAGTCCTTCATGGCGCGCACCTGGATGGTGGGGCTTCTTGGAGGCATGAGCTTAGAGCTGTGGCCCGTCGGGGCTCCTCCCTGTCCTTGGATGGTCTCAGTGACTATGTTTAAGCCCTTGGCCAAACGGCCCCTGCAGACCCCCCTAGAGCAGTCTGCACAAGGAGGGATAGGCTAGGGGGAGAGCAAACCCCTGTGTCTCCAGCGAGACTGCACAGCTCCGGGCTGGGCTCCCAAGGCTCCAGCTGCTCCCAGGTTTACGACTGAGTCAGGGGCTTGTTGCCTAGGCCAGGAGCCCCCAGGCGAGTGTATCTGTGTGCATGAGCAGAGGTGGGGGGTCCCCCAAAACTGCAGAGAACAGTGCATGTTATTGGGGGGTTAACCATGAGGCCTATGAGGCTAAGTAAGCTATAGAGCGGCTCGTTTGCTCTTGCCCCTTCCAAGGCCCTACAACTAATTTTGAATTCATAATTGCATATTTGACTTCAGTGCCCCAAAATCATGCAAATCTGAGGCCCCTGAAAAACCTGGATCCACCCCTGCATGTTGTTCTAGCCAGAGGCTCATGAGCTCATCTGATTCTCAGGGGAATCTGACCACCACCCTTCCAAGTTTGACACCCTCCCATCTGGGATTCCTTTAGGGCCCCTCTCCCCTAGCAGCCGCTTTGCCACCTGGTGGCCGAGTCCCAGAACTGCGTGCCACTCTTGGCATTTCATCCCAGGACCCAGGCTAGCAGCCCCCCATCCCGCTACAGTCTGGGTCTGGGAGGTGTGGGAGCCCAAATTCAAGGTCTCGTTCCATACCCCACACAAACCACTTTGGGTTATCTGTCGTTTGGAGTCACCTGTGGTGACCAGCTCATGAGGTGCTGTGCCAGGCATAGGGCGAACAATGGTGAATGAGGCAGAACACAACCCTGTCCTCAAGTTGCTTGCAGTTTCCTGGGGCAGATCAACATTCATCAAGCAGTCAAGGAAATAAAAACAGTTATAAACTGTAATGTGTGCCAACAAACAGCTGTCTTGGAAGCTTGATCTAGTCAGGAAAATCTGGGAGAGCTTCCTGGAAGAGGTGACACTTAAGCTGAATCAGAAAGAGTTGCAGTTAACCAGTTAAAAAAAGGAGGAAGGACCAGGGAGGGGATGCAGGACAGCATGTGCAAAGGCCCTGTGTCTCACTGCAATAGCATGTTCTTCCGTGACCACTCTAGCTGCTATGAGGATTGAAGGAAATCCAGAGAGGCTAGTGGAAACCCGGCAGGTGTCTTGGGCCAAGGTGGTGGCAGTGGAGATGGGGAGTGGTGGAGGGATTGAATAGGACATGCTGAAGGGGACATGAGAGAGAAGAGAGGACAAGGACAAGGGTGACACAAAGGTTTGTGGCTGGAGGGAGACCCCATCCTCTGAGGAGGGGACACAGATGGGCTGGGAGTTGGCTTTGGGAGGGAGCGCAGAGAGTTGCAAGCTGCCTGAATTAGGAAATGGACTGACAACTCCTTGAGGCTACAGCTGAGTGTGAGTGTGTCTGGAGAGACTCGCCAGGGCCCCTGACCAGCATTTGGGGCACCCCCACCCCACACTTATGCAGATGAGGAACTGGAGTCTGCTTTTCCTTCAATTCAAGGTAGAGCTCCTGGTGACTCTGGGCTGGGCACCAGGGATCAAGCAGGAAGCAGCTTGTCAGGAATGAGGCTTGTCTACGGGACCTCAGTCCTGGGGGCACCGGGCCTGGAACTCAGGTCTCTGCGAGTCTTTCTTGTTCTTCCCGCTGACTCCTGGCATCTAGGGAGAAATTCCTATGCCACCCCGTAATGGAGTATTGACTGAGGACTTTTACCTGCCCGGTGCTGGGCTCATCAACCAACATCTGGTAGCTCTTCGATGTCCTCTGTGGCCTGTTTAGCCAGAGGGGAAACTGAGGCAGAGGAAGAGTCACAAAGGAATGGGGAGTAAAGCCAGGAGTTGAACCCCAAGGTGCCTGGCCCCCCAGGTCTCAGCTCACACCTGCATCTCCCATTCTTAATCCCATTTCTGCTTCGGCCGTTCCTGAGGCCCCAGCATTCTTAGGGGAGTTCTCTTCCCGTTGACGCTTGCTTGCTTGTTTGCTTGCTTGCTTTCTTTTTAAGATGTATTTATTTATTAGAGAGTGGGAGGGGATGGGGGGAGGGGCAGAGGGTTGGGAGAGAATCTTAAGGAGACTCCCTGCTGAGCAAGGGCTCTACCTCAGGACCCTGACATCATGACCTGAGCCCAAACCAAGTGTCAGACACTCAACTGACTGAGCCACCCAGCCGCCCTGCATTAACTCATTCTTTTAAGATATAAGTTAACTTGTATATCCATAAAAGTCAACCCAAGGGAAAGAAAATTACCAGTGTCAGTGGACGGTGTTAAGGACCTGTTTCTATCATGCAGACACCAGCTTCATGAGAGAGGTTTGACAACAAGCTCATAGCGGGACTTCAGTGTCATCGGTCGCACGCCAAAGCCCTTTCCTGCTCCTCCTAAGATAATTTCATGTCCACTATGGCGGGCAGTCTGCACTTTGGGGACTGTTGTACCCCATCTGCCCCCTTCTAGTGGCATTGATGTAAATACTTCATGGGAAGAAGATCCTCTGTTCAAGTAGGTGGCAGATGCTTCCTGCTATGTCTGGCTTTAGAGCTTCACATTTGTCATTGGCATATCAAAGGCTCTGACAAGTCCTGTAACAAGTAAATATTGGTTGGCTTTCTTTAACTCAGGATTCCCCACCATTTATTGTATTTTTAAAATTCCCTCCAAATTGTGGTTCCGTATATCCCAATCTCAACAGGCTGTGGCTTCCCACATTTGCAGAACTGCCCCTCCAGGTTTATTGGACCCCTCTCAGCACCATGGGGGCAGTAGGGAATGGGCTCAGAGGGGAGGTGTGACATGGGCCCAGTGCCCTGTCCCCTGCTGCCCAGTAGTTCCCTGGACTGAATGTCCCTCATCGCATATGTGTGTCCCCCATCCTGTATGTGTGTCCCCCCAGAGCCGTCCACGGGGAAGACCTGCCTGCCCAAGGCCCTGCTGAATCTGAGCAACGGCCGCAATGACACCATCCCTGTGCTCCTGGACATCGCTGAGCGGACGGGCAACATGCGAGAGTTCATCAACTCGCCGTTCCGGGACATCTACTACCGAGGTGGGGCCCTGCACTGGGGCAGGGGTGATGCAGGGTGGTGAAGGGGAGTACTGTCCTTGCTCCTCTGACCCACGCCACCCCAAGAGCTTTCGTCTACGCCCGGGGTGCCATCACATGTCCAGAAACTGATCACTGAATGACTCCCGCTTCTGTCGGTTCTAATAGTCCGTGAACTTGGCTTTGGGACCTGAGGTGCCATGGCTCTGGGTGATTTAAGTCTCCACGATAGTAGTCCTATGGGCCAGCAGCACTAAGGGGCAAGGGGATTACCAGTCCCTGCTCCCCGGGGTCAAAGTTTTGAGATTCCATGAATCAGACTTGACTTTTCCGATTCCCAGATGTGGATATTCAAAGCCTGTGAATTTTATAAATTCAGTCCAAAGTTCTGTGGGACCACAATGCCTTGGTCTCCTGGGGTAAAGCCCCCTGTGAGTCTTGACCAGTCCCCACACTTGGGATCCGACACGTGGGCTCTCCTCTGAGTCTACGTTCCGCTTGCCCAACACATGTTAGGCCTTCACACGACAGAGATCCCACATCCAGGCAGCGTCTAGAGGTCCGTTGCTGCCCTTGGGAGGAGCCGGCTGAGGCCTGGGGCTGCAGCTCACACTCCGCAGCCCCCCACCCCCGTCCTCAAGCCTGGTCTGGTCTTTGCCCCCAGCTGGTGACAGCCCTTCACCCCTCCCCACCAGGTCAGACCGCCCTGCACATTGCCATCGAGCGGCGCTGCAAACACTATGTGGAGCTCCTGGTGGCCCAAGGCGCCGACGTCCATGCCCAGGCCCGGGGCCGCTTCTTCCAGCCCAAGGACGAGGGAGGCTACTTCTACTTTGGTGAGGAGGGGGCAGTGAGGGCTGGGGGACATGGGGTGTCCACAGCCCTGGCCCCTCCCCAGACAACCAGAACCCTCCTCGCATGTTGTGTTGGTCCCCAGGGTCTTACTATGAGGAGTAGAGCATCACTGGCTCCTGAAGCCTCAGCTTCCCCATCTGTACTGTGGGGACCATGAGCGCCCCCGGGGCTGTGATGGGTGGTCAGCTCCTGCACACAGCACCGCATCGTGCTCGTCCTTTAGTCCCATCAAAGCTGGGACCAGGATCCCGACTACAGAGCCCACACCCCCCATCACCACCACATCACCCCTGCTTAAGGCACACGCTATTAGAAGTTCAGGGCCAAAGTCCCTCCGCATCACAGAGCCACACCCCATCTCCAGCATGTCACCCACGGAAATGTGCACCTGCCTAATGCCTTGCTACTGACTGTCAGGACCGTGTCCAGTGTCCCCGGCTCTGTTCCCTGAGGATCCATGGGCAGAGCTCCCCCACCCTGGGCCCCCCCTTCACTGACCTTCCTCACCTCCCCCCCGGCCTGTAGGTGAGCTGCCCCTGTCGCTGGCAGCCTGCACCAACCAGCCCCACATCGTCAACTACCTGACGGAGAACCCGCACAAGAAGGCTGACATGCGGCGGCAGGACTCCCGCGGCAACACTGTGCTGCACGCGCTGGTTGCCATCGCGGACAACACCCGTGAGAACACCAAATTCGTCACCAAGATGTATGACTTGTTGCTGCTCAAGTGTGCCCGCCTCTTCCCTGACAGCAACCTGGAGGCCGTGCTCAACAACGATGGGCTCTCACCCCTCATGATGGCAGCCAAGACGGGCAAGATTGGGGTGAGTGCAGGGGGTGGGAGGCACAGCCAGCCAGCACCACCCACTCTTGTCCCTCTACACACACACACACACATGCTGGAGGAACAATAGCTAGTATTCGTTATTATTAATGTGCACCCACCTCCTATCATGCCAAGCCCTTGTCCTCACACAAGAACCTGCTGTGGCTCCCTATTGTCCAGCCACACTACTCAGCTTCATCCCAGAGCCTCTGTCCTCAACCCATGCCACTGGATGATCAGGCCCCACTCCCGCCAGCCAGGACAAGCCACTAATAGAAATCGAAGTCCCAGGCCTCAACCCCTGGATATTCCTCTATAATCCACTATCGGGGTCCTAGCTTAGCCCCTAACCTGTTGAGCAGCCCCGCGCAGGTTCTCTCCATCTCTGGCCTCACAGCACAGGGCACTGATGACATCGGAGGCTGGTTCTGGGGTGTGCGATGTGGCTGGTGCAGAGTAGGGTGATTAGCTATATCCTTGACCTTAAACCACCATGTACCAGTGGCACTCCCCACCACTGTGACAACCCCAGAAGACTCCAGACGGTGCCAGCTTGTCCCCTGGGAGGCACCGTTGCCCTGATTGAGAACCAAGCCCGCAGTGCTCTGGAGTCAGGAGCACTTGGGTCCAAAGCCTGGCTCAGCCACTTCCCAGTGTGTGACCACAGGCATCTCCCCTCCCCTCTCTGTGCTTCAGTGTCCTCGGCTGTAAAATGGGGACGAAAATAGCACCCACGACGACTAGAGAGGGTGATCCACGGAAGGTCTTTAATGAAGACCCTGGGATGGGTGCTTAGTAAGTGGCAGGAATTATTCTTGTTCTATTAAAAACATGGTGAAGACTATAAAAACTGTAGTTCATACAATTTTTATGAACTGCATAAATTTTGGCTTTTTGCACCATTAACCTGTGTGGTTCTGGGCAATGCCCACCCCCCCCTCTGTTCCTCAGTATCCCCTGCATGTAAGCTACAGATAGTGGCATCATTTAATATGTCAATAAGATGGATTCACTGTTGTTTTAATTACATAAACAAGACATTCGTCCCGATTCTGATTTTTAAGGCTGGCCCGGTTCAGTCTGGTGTCAGCTGAATGTTTGTGTGGCCTCAGGGAGCACCCTTCTTTTCCCTGAGCCTCTGTTTGGTCATCTGGGAACCAAGACCATAAGAGTAAGGACAAGAGGCATGCCCCATAAATATTTCCTCCCCTCTGCATCTTGCTCTCTGGGGAGGCGCCACAAGATGGGCTGTGATGGGTCCCTGGGTCCCTGGGATGTGAGGGGCTGAGTATGGGTGTCCTTCCCCGGGGCCTCCTGACCCACCCTTCCTTCCCGCCCACCCCATCTAGGTCTTTCAGCATATTATCCGCCGAGAGGTAACAGACGAGGATACGAGACACCTGTCTCGTAAGTTCAAGGACTGGGCATATGGGCCGGTGTATTCCTCACTGTATGACCTCTCCTCCCTGGACACGTGTGGGGAAGAGGCCTCTGTGCTGGAAATCCTGGTGTATAACAGCAAGATTGAGGTGAGCTCAGGGGCAGGGGACGGAGCCTTGGGAAGGGTGGGGTGGCTGAGAAAAGGGAAAGGACCCTGGCACCGGGAGTGGTCTGTAACTTATTTGCTGTGTGACTCAGGACAAGTGACCCAGCTTCTCTGAGTCCCAGTTTCCTCTATCTTTATCTATCTATAAGGATAGTTCGTGTCCCTTAGGGTTGCTGGGAGGACCAACTGAGTTCCTTTGAGAAGAGTCTGGCACCAAATAAACATTATATGTCAGCCATTATCATCAGTAGTCGTTAGACGAAGGTTTCAAAGCTCCTTTTTTTCACTTAGCAGTATTTCATGAACATCGTTCTGCACCATTAAATATTCTTCTGCAATATCATTGCTGCGAGTAAATGTACCACATTCTAATTAACCATTCCTCTATTCTTGGTCATTTGGGTTTGTTTCTGCCTTTAACTACCAGGAATAACACTGCAGTGGCATCTCTGTGGCTGCATTGTTGCACAGATCCGTGGTGATGAGGGAACTCACGTCATTAATGGGACAGGACGCTATACAAATGAGACAGAAACTGCTAGGGACGGGGTGTAGGTCTCCCTTCCCTCCCCAGCTCCATGAGCTTGGACAGTTGCCTTCCCCTGCTGGAGCTCACTTCCCCCATCTTTGAACTTAGGGATGAATTTGATTGAGGTTAGGGGTGGTGGGAAGTTTAGCATCTTGGTGCAAGCTTTGATGGATTGGTACTGTCTGTCTGGGAACCTGTATGGAGAACTATTGTGCAGGGCTCAATTATTGATGCCTTCCCCCCACCCACCCTACAGAGAAGAGTCACCCTTGAGTTAAGTGTCTATTATCCTGGGGCTAAATTTCCCCATCCTGTTTCCTGACTCAGACCTTCTGAGGTTGCAGCCCAAAGATTCATATATTTTGACAAGCCTATCTAAGTGATTTTGCCACCAGGAGCTGGGGACCTACCATGCTCAGGTTGGAGTTTGGGGACTATGAGAATAGCTTTCCAGCTGTTCTCTGAGAATAGCTCTGAGTGCAGAATAGCCTGGAAAGGTCAGCTCTGGCAGAACTGGGCAGAGCTCAGTGGGGTTGATTTGGAATCCCCACCCAGTTCCCCGTGAATCCTTGAGTGTCACAGAAGAGTGGCTTAGAGAGGAGAGTGCTCTCGGGGCCAAGGGTGGGGACGGGTGTGTTAGAGTTGGCCTGCCTGGACCCCACGTGGCCCCCGCTCGCCCTGTCTCCCACAGAACCGCCACGAGATGCTGGCCGTGGAACCCATCAACGAGCTGCTGCGGGACAAGTGGCGTAAGTTTGGCGCCATGTCCTTCTACATCAACGTGGTCTCCTATCTCTGCGCCATGGTGATCTTTACCCTCACTGCCTACTACCAGCCACTGGAAGGCACTGTGAGTAGCCGGGAGCCCAGCAGGAGCTGGGGCGCAGCTGGGGCACAGCTGGGTCCTCCTTTGCGGGTCCCTGTGGGAGGGACTGGAGAGAGCCCGAGATGGAAGTGCCCCCTCCCCCTACACCTGGGGGGGAAGAGAGTGAGGGAAGAGGATCCACAGGATCCAGGGGTTTGGGGGGCCTTGGGGGAACATCTGGATCTGGGGCCAAATGTCGGAGGAGCTGGGTGAGGACTTGTGTGCCGTCTGCCCCCCAGCCCCCCTACCCGTACCGCACCACTTTGGACTACCTGAGGCTGGCTGGCGAGATCGTCACACTCTTCACCGGGGTGCTGTTCTTCTTCACCAACGTGAGTGCACGGCCCCTCGCGGCGCCTGCCCTGCCCATCCTCCTTCCTCCTTTCATTTCCCCCTTCCATGCCCTTCTTCTGTCTTCTCCTCTAGGCCTATACCCTCCTTCTCTGCTTTTTCCTCTTTACCCAACAGAAAAAAGCCCATCAGCTCGGGGCGTCTAGGTGGCTCAGTCAGTTAAGTGTCTGCCTTCGGCTCATGTCATGTTCTTGGGATCCTGGGATCGAGCCTGCATCGGGCTCCCTGCTCAGCAGAGTCTGCCTCTCCCTCTGCCCCTCCCCCACCCCTCACATTCTTTCTCAAATAAATAAAATCTTACCAAAAAAAAAAAAAAAAGAGCCCATTATCTTGTCTCTGTACCACATTCTGCCTCCCTCTCTCTCCTCCCCTCCCCTCTGCATTCCTGCCAGCTCCACCCCTCTCACCTGCCTCCTCCCCTCTTCCAGATCAAAGACTTGTTCATGAAGAAATGCCCAGGAGTGAATTCTCTCTTCATTGATGGCTCCTTCCAGTTACTCTAGTGAGTCGAGGTCCCTGGGCTGTCAGATTCTGGGTGAGGAAGGTGGGATTGGGGTTGGGACTTCATCCAGATTTGGGGAGAGGGCGGGGGAGAGGTGACTCTATTAGGAGTGTATTCACCCAGCCCAGGCAGTTTAGCCCAAAGTCAGGACAAGACCAATGTCAAGCAATAGACTCTTCTGATTAAAGAAAGATACTGGTTGCTACAGAGCTATCACCACATACACCTTAGATAGAAGTAATGTAACCTCTTAGGCTGGTGATTGATTGCTAATGTCTGCTAGGAGTACAATGTGAAGAATCCTGAGGCACCTTTGTGTTTGGTGGGAAAGAGTACTGCACTTGATTAATGATGTCTGCCTGGGGCATGGGATGAGTTGCTGCCTGGGTACTACATCTTTCCCCTTTTTCTTAGGGAGCAATGAAATTCACTTATTCACAAAATCTCCACTCAACACCACTTTTTCTAGCAATTTCAAAGGGCATTACTTTGGGATCCTGTAGGGCCTGAGGCCCATTGCACACATATTACTTGCCAGCTAATTGAACATTCTGGTTAATAGAATCCTGAGGAACCCAGTGAATCTACTTTGTTTCTCTTCTGGGGGGTCCAGAAGGCATCGGGATGGCCTGGCTCCCTGGAGGGCTTGGGGGCGTGTCTCCCCCTCCAGTGCCTCATTGTCCCCTCTCCCCTCTGGGCCCTCTCATGGTCTCTGCTGCCTGTAGCTTCATCTACTCCGTGCTAGTGATTGTCTCTGCGGCCCTCTACCTGGCGGGAATTGAAGCCTACCTGGCTGTCATGGTCTTTGCCTTGGTCTTGGGCTGGATGAATGCCCTCTACTTTACCCGTGGGCTGAAGCTGACGGGAACTTATAGCATCATGATCCAGAAGGTAGGGGCCGTGGAACCTGATGGACTGTGTGTCCCTGGTGGGAGCCATGCACATGAAGTGTGCCGTTTATGTGTGTAGATAGTGCCCTTGGCCCTGAGGACATGGGGTTCTGTGGGGGCTGCAGGGAGGGTCTGGACATCGGTGGAGGAGGGAAGGGACAACGGTGGAGGTGGGAACACTTGGGATGGAGAAGTCAGGAAAATGAGAAACCACGTGTCTCATGTTTGTCTCCATATTCCCACTGGGGTCTTTAGATCCTCTTCAAAGACCTTTTCCGCTTCCTGCTGGTCTACTTGCTCTTCATGATTGGCTATGCTTCAGGTGAGCTCTGGGGAGCCGGGTGATATGCTGGGGGTGTCGCCAGGACCAGAAGGGCAGCCTGGTGCGTGGAGGACAATAACTAGCGCATGCGAGTTTCTCTCTGTGTGCCAGGCGCTGGGCTGAGTCCTCTTACGTCCCTGCCTCGTTAATCCCCCTGATGGGTCTGTGAGGTCAGTGCTTTTATTGTCCCCTTTACAGGTGAGAAAACTGAGGCTTAGAAAGGTTAAAAAACTTGCCCAAGTTCCAAAGCTAGAAAATGGTAGAGATGGCATAGTAGTGATTATTGCGAAAGGAGTCACCTGAACTTAGGGGCTTAAGACAGCCACTGTTTACTATTGCTCACGAATCTTTGGGTTAGCTGGGCAGTGGTGCTGACCTGGGCCAGGTTTGGCCCATCTCCACAAGCTCCTGTGTCCGTGGCCAGCTGTGGTTTAGCTGCCGGCTGGCCAGTCTAGCAAGAATGACCTTGGTGGGGGTGACCTCACTCTCTTCCCTGTGGCCACCTATCCTCCAGCTGGCTCAGGAGCATTCACATGCTGGTCTGAGGGTTCTGAGAATGTATGTGAAAGTGTTCAAGGTCACTGCCTGGCATCCCTTCTGCTTTACTCTGCTGGATAATGCCAGTGACAGGCCAGCCTTGATGGAAGGGTGAGGAAATAGATTCTACCTCTTGATGGAAAGACCTGCAAAGTCACATTGAAGGGGCATGGGTAGAAGGAAGGGTGAATTTGAATATGCAATCTACCAGTACAGATCAATTCTGGCTGTCTCCAGTATGCCTTCTCCGTGATGTCGTGATGCCAGGATGCCAGGGGACCTCAGTGGCACAAGCCGTGGGGGAAGTGTCAGGGATGGGGACACTGACTGAGCCATTGGGCTGAGGAGATAGCGAGAGGCTACAGCTGCCCCTTCCCAGGGTTAGGACTGGGAAGAACTAGACAGAGTGTCAGGGGATCTGTAAGGTCAAGGGTCTAGCCCTATGGTGGTCCTAATTATGAAAACCAAGGCAGGAGCTTATGGGTTAAATTAGCAAATGAGTGGTCAACTTGGTTGCAGGGCTTCTCCCAAGAGGGGACACTAGATCCCTCCTCTGAGGCTGACCTATCACAAACATGACACATGGGCCTTTTGTGTCCATGGCAGACATTGCTAATGGATCACAGAGTGATTTATTTTTTCTTTCTGATAGGTCCAGATAAGGTCTTAGAATCCTTCTCAACACATGCATCAGCAGCCGCTACACAACTTAACAGTGATAGCATATGGGTTGAAATGTGTTCACCGTAATCCCAGGATGAAGGTCCTAGGGGCTTGTATGCCCCATTGACCGAGGAGCTCAGCCTCCTTGTGCTCCCCGCCTGGGATGGTGTGGGGACCCTTGTTGCTGCTGAACTGTGTTGAGAAGAATCCTGAAGCTTCATCTGGGCTCAGCGGGAAGGGATGTGCGCCAGGATTGGTTTGAGATGTCTGGAGTGGGGGCAACGACCTTAGCAGTCACAGCCTCTAGAACAGTAGGGCCTGGCACCAGCTTTCAGCTTGCCCTTCTCCTCTGTGAGCTGGTGTGGACTGGGAAACAGGAGCATGGCAGGAGATGTGCCCCCAGGAATGCTGGCCTTCTAGACTCCTAAGACCTCTACCAGCAACAGGCTAGATTAGGGTTACCCACCCTTAGCCCTGTTGCCCCTTGGGGCCAGATGATGCTCCATAGGGGCCCTCCTGTGCATGGTGGGATGTCTAGCACCATCCCCTGGGGCCTCTCCCTGCCAGGTACCAGTAGCACTGGTTGTGCTCTCTCTGGTTGTGACAGCCAAACATTGCCAGACGTCCCCAAGGGGAAATGTGGACCCTGGCTGAGAACTTGTAGACTAGATCCCGGGACCCTCTTCCTTGTTAGCAAGAGTCTGTGGAATGAGTCAAGGCTTTGGACCCTTATGCTGGGGGACCCTGGGCCAGTGCGCTCCCCTCACCAAGCCTCAGCTGTCCCTTCTGTCGAAGGGGCACGCTGCTGTCCACCCATCAGCGTGTGTCTTCTCTCAGCGAATGTCATTCCGCCCCTCCCACAGCCCTGGTATCCCTTCTGAACCCATGTGCCAACATGAAGGTGTGCAGCGAGGACCACACCAACTGCACGGTGCCTACATACCCCTCATGCCGCGACAGTGAGACGTTCAGCACCTTCCTGCTGGACCTCTTCAAGCTCACCATCGGCATGGGCGACCTGGAGATGCTGAGCAGCACCAAATACCCAGTGGTCTTCATCATCCTGCTGGTCACTTACATCATCCTTACCTTCGTGCTGCTGCTCAACATGCTGATCGCCCTCATGGGTGAGACGGTGGGCCAGGTCTCCAAGGAGAGCAAGCACATCTGGAAGCTGCAGGTGACGCCTCAGGAGCCCCGCCCCCTTCCTGAACAGGGGAGGCCCGATCCATGGCAGGCCCCTCCTCTTTCTGCTCAGGGCCAGCTCCGTTGTCTCCTTCTGCCTCGACTTCCCTGTCTGTAAAATGGACACGTGGATGTGGGGCTTGTTGGCACAGGGGAGCTGCTGCCTTTGCTTTCCCCAAGTGCTCTATGCAATTCTAGAAAGCAATGGCCTCTGGAGGTCACATCCTTCTCCGGCCACGTACGGCTCACAAATGGGAGGTTCACAATAAACAGCACTAGCACGAGACCCAGGAATGCTGCAGCCCCTTTATGGTGCATTTCAAGGAAATGATTCAGTGAGAAGGGAAAAAAAAAAAAGCTCCAAGGTCATCCTCCCTGTTCTGGGTCTTGGGGAACGTCCGGCTGCTCTTAATCTTTATGCATACCGCTAGCTTTCTTTCCTAGGCCTCAGTTTCTCCACAGGGTATAATTCATAGAGTCAAAGTGGCAACCTGTGGGCTTGACCTTTATGTTTTTTGCATTTATGTTTTTGTTTTCTGCATTGCCAGATTTTTAAAAAAAATTAATGCAAAATTTTAAAATGAAGAGATTTCTCATAAAAATCCAGACTTCTGGCCTTTCTGGAAAGCTGGAAGCCTGGCAGGGCAGACCCACATTCCCTTCCGGCAGTGCCTGCGGGGACAAGAGGCAGCTGCCTGCGTCTACACAGGGCTTGCACTCCCTGGTTTGCCCCAGTCCCCACCCCTCCCTGGTGATTCCCAGCACCGAGTGGTGACGTCTTGCATGTGTCTTGGGACTTGGGCTGCAGCCTTCCAGCCTCTGATGCTGCTTTGCCCATTTGTGCTTCTGACAGGCCCTGTGGGCATCTGAATGTATGACCTTGCTTCTGGGGCAGTAGGGATGAGCGTAATTTCTGCCCCAAGGGCACTAGGCACTGGTGGGGGGAGGCTCACCAATGGCCTGCCCCTCTCCCCCGTGCAGTGGGCCACCACCATCCTGGACATCGAACGCTCATTCCCTGTGTTCCTGAGGAAGGCCTTCCGCTCTGGCGAGATGGTGACTGTGGGCAAGAGCTCGGATGGCACCCCAGACCGCAGGTGGTGCTTCAGGTGAGCTGGGGCGGGCAGGAGAGCGGGGTTGAACCATCCTGCATTGATTAAGCCTCTTTACCTTTTCTACCCATTGCAACTTCCTGAGCCACTGAGGCCTGATGGGCCCAACTGGAGTTCAGTTCTACTGGGTGATCTCGGGCAAGAAGGTTTTCTTCCCAGCCTGGGTTTTTTCCACGGATGACGACACCACCCCCTGGGGTTAGCTGCATGGCATCAATAGACTTGGGCTGTTACCCAGATGCATACGGAGTACCCCCTTCTTAGGGGAACCTCTGGGTGAATCTTTTCTTTCAACATGACTCATTCTTTGTAAAACGATTGCTGGCATAGAGTACGACCGTCTCGTCTTGAGTCAGGAAGAGCCAGTGTCCTGGTCTGTGAAGCAGGGACAGTAGTGGCGCCCGCCTCCTAGGACAGCCAGACAGTCCTGTTCAGTTGGAACCCGAAGTTCGAATCCTGACCCTCTGATCGGTCAGCTTCGTGACCTTGTATGAACAGTGTAACAAGCCCGAGTTTCCTCATCTGTCTAAAGGGGAACAGTGAGCGGATCTTCCTCGCTGGATACTAACCTGTAGAAATGGCTCCAAATAGGGCAGTTGAATGAAAATGACAAAAAATAATTTTCCAAGAGGGAAATTAGATTGAGCCTGTTGGAACCCAAGGGGCTGCCTGCTGCCTTTGCCAGGGCGTCCCATAAAGAGGAGGGAGAGAATGTCGAGAAGCAGGGTGTCCATTGCAGATGAACGGATAAGCAAAATGCGGGGCATCCTTAGGAAATATGATTCAGTAGTAAAATGGAGTATAGTCCTGATGCACGCTCCAGAATGATGGACCTCGAAGACGTGATGCTATGTGAAAAACAGCCACACACATAAGGCCACGCAGTGTAGGATTCCATTTATACGAAATGTCCAGAATCGGCAAATCTATAGAGGCAGAAAGCAGAGCACAGCTTATGGGGAGGTGGGGTAGTGGGACTTACAGCTTAATGGGTCCAGAATTTCTGCTTGGAGTGATAGGAAATATTAGAAATAGTGGGGATGGTGACCCAACATAGGGGGAATCTATGTAATCCCCTGAATTGTATACTTAAAAATGGTGAAAATGGCAAATTATATGTCACGTGTATTTTACCAGAATTTTTAGGGAAAGTAAGAGGATGGGTTGGGGAGCTGGAGAAGGGAGGCTGCCTGGGGGCAGGGAAGGGCTTCAGTCAGTGTAGGGGAGCCCCTGACCTTTCTGCCTGCTGTGGCCCGCCAGGGTGGATGAGGTGAACTGGTCTCACTGGAACCAGAACTTGGGCATCATTAACGAGGACCCAGGAAAGAGTGAGAACTACCAGTACTACGGCTTCTCGCACACTGTGGGCCGCCTCCGGAGGGGTGAGTGCAGGGGGCTGGGGGGTTGGGTGGGGGAGATCCAGAGGAGCAGAGGGGGAGCCTGGGTCGTCCTCATACCCGATTTGCTTTGAGCAGTCCTGTCCTCTTTCGCAGACTCCCTGTTCACATCTGTAGAATGGGAGAGCCCAAGGGGCCGGCCGCTGAGTTGTTGCCTTTGCCACTCATGAACGTCTGGGGCACCTCCCTTCCCCTGCGCTGGGTACATGAGACGCAGGGATGCAGGCCCTCAGCCATTCTGACCCAGGCTTGAATTCTGGCTCTTCCACTTGCCCCTGTGTGCTCCTGGGTTTAGAGGCTTGACCTCACGGAGCCCCGGTTTTGGCCTCTGTAAAACGGGGATGATAATCCTCCCCCTTTAGATCACTGTAGAGTGCCCGGGACACAGAAAGTGCTCAGCGCCTATGTGTGCCTTCTCCCCCCGCCCTCATTCCTCCCTCTGCCGTGCTCATGACAGATCGCTGGTCCTCAGTGGTGCCGCGCGTGGTGGAGCTGAACAAGAACTCAAACCCAGACGAGGTGGTGGTGCCTCTGGACAACATGGGGAACCCCAGCTGCGACGGCCCCCAGCAGAGCTACCCCCCCAAGTGGAGGACTGATGACGCGCCCCTCTAGGGGCTGTGGGCGGGTTAGGGTCTCTGGCCTGCAGCCCAAGCCTGTCCCTCCACCTGCCTCTTTCTATTCCACCTGCATTTCAGCGATGCCTCTGCAGGGCATCCCCCACATGCTCCTTTGACCTCCAGAGGTGAGGGCTGGGCAGAGATGAAGGGGAGGCCCCAGGACCCTCTGGTCCCCAGCTCCTGCCCCCCCAGCTCTGCCTCCCCCACCCCCCGCCCCAGGGCATGTGGCTCCTGACTGCTGGTCTCACTCCCATGGAGTCACATAAGCCAAGGCCAGGGCCTCTCTGCCCATGGGGGCTCGGTCCCCTGACTCTCCATTATTTATTTGCTCTGCTCTCAGGAAAGTGGTGTGACCCTCGCCCCCAAAGGGAACCTGACCGAAGCCTCAGGACCCCATTCCAGGTCACTGCCGGCCAACCCCCAGCCCCAGCCTGGGGCCTGGGTGGCACAAAGCACCCTGTGGCTTTGTGATGGGGCTGGGGCCCTTGCAGTGGGGCCCTGCCTTCAGTGTGTTCTGTAAAAGGGCTGGGGTTTGTCAGTGCCCAATAAATGTTCATTCACTGATGCTGAGGCTGGTAGGGATGCTGATGAGAGGAGTGGTAATGGCACGGGGATGAGAGCAGCGAGACGGGGGAGCTTGGAAATGCTGGTGGGGGGCAGGGATGAGAATGAGGAGTGGTGGTAGTGACCAAGGTGGTGTTTAGGGTGATGGCCAGAGGCTGGACTCAGCAGCGTTTGGTGGTGTGAGCCTAGGAGACACGGGCGAGATTGGAAGGGAGGGAGAAGATGGAGTCGAAGGGAATGGGGAAAGAGTAAGGTTGGCTGGGTGAGGGAGTAATGCTGAGGGGCAGAGAAATGTTACTGGCAGGGAGAGAACACAGGTGCAGGGAGAGTCATGTTGGCAGGAAATAGTAATGTTGGTAGGAGAGAGTAATGTTTGTGGGAAAGAGTAATACTGGGGGAGGAGAGTAATGTTGGTGCACCAGTAATATTGGTGAGGAGAGAGTAATGAAGAAGAAGAGTAATGTTAGTGGGGAAGAGTAATGTTGGCATGGGAGAGTAGTGTTGGAGAGAAGAGGAATGTTAGTGGGAAAGAATAGTGGGGGGACGGGCATAGTGGTGGGGGGAGAGTAATGTTGATGGGTGAGAGTAATCCTGGTGCAGATTAATGTTGGTAGGGGGAGAGTAATGCTGGTGGGTGGAGTAATGGTGGGAGGAGAGTAACATTGGTGGGAAGGGTACTGGTGGGGAGAGTAGTTTTGATGTAAAGAGTAATATTGGTGGGCAGAGTAATGTTGGTGCGAGGAGACAGATGTTGGTGGGAAAGGGTAATTGTTGGGGGAGAGTAATACTGGTATGGAAGAGCAATGTTGGGAAGAGCAATGTGGATGGGAAAGAGTAGTATTGGTGAGCATGAGTAATGTTGGGGAGAGTAATATTGATGGAAAGCGTATTCTTGGGGGAGAGTGGTGTTGGGGGAAGAGTAATGCAGGTGGGAAGAGTAATGGTGAGGAAAAGTAAAGTTGGTAGGAAGAAAGTAATGCTGGTGTGGCTTCATGTCAGTGGGAAGAGTAATATTGGTGAGCATGAGTAATGTTGGGGAGAGTAATATTGATGGAAAGGGTATTACTAGGGGGGAAGGGTATTATTCGGGGGAGAGAGTATTATTATTCCCCTGCAGGTGGGAAGAATAATGTTGATGGCAGGAAAGTAATGCTGGTGCAGATTAATATTGATGGGGAGAGTAAAGCTCGTGGGTGGATTCAGGGTGGGAAGAGAGGAATATTGGTGAAAAGAGTAATATTGGTGGGGAAGGATAATGTTGGTGGGAGGAGAGTAATGCACATGGGCAGAGTAATATTGGCTGGAAGGGTAACGTTGGTGTGAGGACAGTAATGGTGGTGGTTCTCCTTGTGTCTCTTTTTAGGAGGGAGGAAACCTGTCCCAGAACGACCTCCCCTCTTGTGTTATTGGCCAGAATAGTGTCACGTGTCTCCTGCTTCAGCCAATCAGCAGGCAGGAAGCCACAAAGTCCTAAAGCCCACAGGCACATGGAGAAGGTAGTTTCTCCTGCCAGGAATCCTTACTGACTGGGCCCCCTAGCAGTGGCTGCAGGCCTTTTTCCAGATGCCCACCCTCCGCCCCAACGGCTCTCCAATACCTGCTAATCTCTCAGGACAGCCGAGAGGCCGAGCTGGAGCCGGGGATGGCATGGGCTTCCCCCAGACCACAGGGACTGAGGAATGGGGGCACTTCCCGAGGAAAGTTGCAACATAGGTACCTGTGCCAGACCGGGTCGGTGCCCCCCCTTCCCCGCTCCTCCCTCTGCCCGTGCATTTGCAAGAGAGCCTTATAGTGTTCTCCCACTGTGCACAAAGCAGAATTTTGCATCCCTGGCTTGACTAAGAGATTTGTTTTAATCAGCGGACATGCGTGGGCTAGGCTCCCCCAAAGGAGGCTGCACGATCCGTGGAGCGCAGCAAGCCCGGGTGACCACAGAGGAACCCCAAAGATGCATGAGAAGGAGTTGTTCTCCCATGCCAATGAGTTTTTGTGGTAGTTACTTTTTTTTTTTTTTAAGGGCAGGCATCACTTTTGCAGCAACAACTAATGATTGCAGAATGTCCACTGCCCCCCATGTTTCGGATGAGGAAGCCAGGGCTCAGAGAGGTGAAGACTTTTGCCCAGGGCACCTGGCTGGGAAGTTGAACGCCCACATTCTGCCCTCAGAGCCCATCCTGGAGAGAATGCACTCTGACCCCCGACAGGAGACAGGTGACAAGGCCAGGTCCCTCCTTTACTCTGAAGCCCCTGGCTGTCGCCTGCCACTTTTGCTCAGCCCCCGAGACTGTCAGCTCCTGTTTAGAACCCTCTCGCTCTTTGAACATACCCCTAACTTTATTCCAACCCGGATTTCTTATTATGTGCGTGTATGTGTATTTAATAATGATAAAGCACTTATATGTCATATTTGACAGGAGGGCTTTTTTCATCTCAACTTTAAAGCACTACTGGGAAATAATTAGTGCTACTAGAGTCAAAAACAATGGGACCCCATCAGAAAAGACAGTCTCGGAAACTCTCAGATCTTAATTGAACAATTACCGCTTATGCCTATGAATACTTCATTATTACATGCCCTGTTATTATTAGCTGTTATTATTGTTTTAGATGAATGCTGGGGATTTTTTAAAAATCAAAAGCCATTTTCAACCACACTGTTCATCTCCCCGGAACGCACACTCCTGACATTTCCGAATATAATAACGTTGTAGCCGGCAGTCTCCACACCTCGCCCAGAAGACGTGTGTTCTGATCATTTCAGTTGTTTGGACGGAGCCGTTAAAGACTCTGGGCCTCTGTTCATACTGTTATTAATTGTTGACTCCCTGGCAAAAGCGTTGGTGTGAGAATCAAGCACCCCTTACCTTTTCATTTTTAGGAGCACAAAGCCATCAGGACAATGGGGAGATCTTCGTTCACCCCAGGCTCATGAGATGAAGCAAAAGAAGGGATGGTGGTGGAGGCAGAGGACAGGATGGAAAGGGCACTGGCTGCAGAGACCCAAGCCCAGAGAAGGCAGGCGAGCTGGGCATCTTCTCTTCTTGGAGGGAACCATGGGGGGAGGAAGCAGGCGATCGTGTGCTGGTAGGCACTGTACTCAGTGTTTGGTGTTCACATCTCAGGAGCCATGTGTGGGAACGGGAGGACGGGTGTTGGATGTCCCTCCAGAAACCATGTCCCCCTTCCTTCTTCGCAGCACCTGTTTTGTTCAGAGTTCTCCACTCTGCTCCACAGTCAGGAGCTTCCCTAGGCCAACCACTGTGACTCTATTTCCCTTACTAGGGATTGGTTGGGGAATTACCACGTGAACCTATGATTTCTGACCTATGAGACAAAAGGGGAAGTCTGCCGAAGGAGGGGGGATCCTGGGAAAATAAGAGAAATCTAGGAAGACGCTGTCTTTGCTGGGCACTGTCGGGTTTATGATGTGATGCCTGGAACTGCAGCAACCATTTTGTGACCATGAAATTGTTGGGTAGAATAGAAGATGGAAAGAGATCTTTGATGATACCATTGAGCTGCTGAATTAACCAACCCTGGGGCCATCCTACCTCCCTACCTTAGGGCTTCTTATGATTGTTGGAGATAATTTTTCTTTCTCATTTAAACCAGCAAGTCAGGGTTTCCTGATACCTTACCCAATTCCTGCGGGTACAAGAATATGTTTTGATTCCTATTTTACAGATGAGGAAAGTGAGCCCCAATGAAGTAAACACACTTGCCTAAGATCACACAGCCTAGATGTGGTGGAGTCAGGATTTGCCCCCTCTGTCTTAGAGGAGAACCCTTCTAGGGATTTGTAGGATTGTCTTTACATGGTGTTTTGGCCTTTCTAAAGCATGTGGTCATCCATTTCTCCACTGTAACAGCCTGTAATGGGTTCCAACAGGTGAGGACAGGGGAGGCTGGATGGAGCTGGGAATGGAACCCAGGTACCCAGATTCCAGCAGACAGCCTTCTCAGCATCTCGAGGTGCTCTGTGACATCAGAGAGTCTCGCTTGTTCTTACCCTCTCCCCCCGCCCTCCTTTTGGGATGCAGCCACCAAATCCCACAGATCAGCCTTTGGCCTGTGCAGGGTGGGACGGCTGATCCTCGAGTTTGGCCACCAGGGGCCGCTGTAGTCATACCCAGGGGCCTGCTCAGCAGGGGCCGGAGGGAACCTAGAACCAGCCAACTTGGTCAGGAAGAGCCCCTCACTGAGCTCTCCATTAGTAGCACCCTGAGGCTCTGAGTTCAGGAATTCCCTTACCTCCCAACAAGGAGAGAAGGCAGCCCAGATCTGCCCCTGGACAGTCTAGAACCTAGTTGCTGTGTGCCTTCAGGCAAGTTGCCTTCCCTCTCTGAACCTCATTTTCAAAATCGGGGTACACCCCCACTTGTCAAAGGAGGGATTCCTTCTCTTTCCTTGCAGATCTCTTCTCTCCTTTGGGCCTAGCACAACACAGTGAACAAAGACCAATTAGGATGTGGTGGCCCCAGAACTGAGGCCCAATGACTCCAGGTCAGGGTTGGAGTCCAGTCATTGCTCCACCAACTGGGGAAACTGAGGGCCACACATCACCAGAGAGAAGGAGCTTACTCAGTTTCCCTAACTGCAACACAAGAGGTAGGACTCTATATTTCCTGAAGTATTGTTCCTTGGGATGTTAATGGATAGAAACAAAAACTTAGGTGATCAAAAATATTAGGGAAATGCTGGGTTAAAGCTAAAAGGGTACCTTGCCTGAAGGACTTTTCAGAGCCTTTAATATGCTAATATGATTTGTGCAGCTCTAAGGTGGGGGAAGGGGGATGCATCTGTTTCTTTAATTCTTTTAACCTAGAAACCCATTTTCCAAGGTGAAAGCAGCTGGACCAGGTGATGACAGAAGTAACACACCTAACTTTTGGGGCATCTTCTCCCAAGGAGGCTCTGTCCCCTAGGAACCTGACCACCTGTTTCCAATATTCAACCCCTGGTGGTTGTAATGTGCTTGCTCTTTGTGGTGGAAAAAGAGGCAGCTCAAAGAGGGGTGGTCACTTGCCAAAGACCGGGTGCTCATGAGGGAACCAGGTCTGTCTGATCCTCAGCCCCTAGGCCCCACTGCCCTGGGACTGCCTCGGGACTCATTTGCCCTGTCATCCTTATCACACGTCACCTGTGGACATCCCAGGTCTTCAGAGGCCACCACCTCCTCTGATAGATTTGGAATTGAGTCTCAGGCCACACAAGTCCGCCCAGGGTCACATACGGTGTCAAGGAGGGCCACTTTTCCTGTCCCCTCCCCTCCCACTACCACTCTCTTAGGGAGCTGGCCCATGGTGGTGATTTAAATATAAATCCATGCGGCATCTGGGTGGCTCATTTGGTTAAGCATCTGCCTTCAGCTTGGGTCATGATCCCCCGGTCCTGGGATAGAGCCCCATGTTGGTCTCCCTACTCAGCGGGGAGTCTGCTTTTCCCTCTGACCCTCCCCCAACCCTCCCAACCCCTCCCAGACGCGCTCTCAAATGATAAAATCTTTAAAAAAAAAAAAAAAGAAAGAAAGAAAGAAAGAAAAAAAAGAAATCCTCTGACAATAGGTCCCCCTGGCTGGGCCACAACTTCCAGGCCCGAGCAGGGGCAGGTGGGGTCCCCGAGGGCCCTTGAAGGCCGCCTGGATTGCGCAGTGGGTGGGGCAGTGGGAAGCGTGCACGTGAAACCCACGTTGGCGGGCGGAGTCCCGCCCCTCTGGAAGCCCCAGTGTAGGTTCCAAGCTGAAGTCTCTGGCTGTTGCCACGCAAGGTCAGGGGTTGACCTTGTCTGCTTCCCCTGTCCAGGAGTGGGGAGGTGCACGGAAGGCCCGCCTATAGGAGTCGGGAAAGCACAGAGCTACCCTGGAAAGGTGAGTGTTCCTTGTGGCGGCTCCGCTCATGTACTTGCTCAAGCTTTCAAGCCCCTCTGGGGCTGCTCTGATGTCAGTGTGAGATGGGGTGATGCTCTCCTAGCAGTTGTTAATGACAACAGGCGTCACATAGTGGCGGTTATGTGCCAGCCATATGTGGCGACCACCTCGGACACTAAGGGGCGTGAGCGCAAGACCGCTAAAGGGAGAGAAGGAGCCCAGTGTCGCCCCAGAAGACCTAGAGGAAGGCTTGCAGCTCTGCCTGAGGTGGGGGGCAGACAGATGGCAGATTCCCCCACTCTGAGCCTTCACCCAGCACGAAGTCCTGCCCCCTGGGAGTGCAGGACCCAAGGCTGGACCCACGCACTGGAGCGAATTGGCCATATTTGGGGCGTGGTGGTAGTTCTATGTTCTCTGCAAAGTGCAGCCCACTCCCAGGGCAGGCTTGGAGTCAGATAGGCCCAGGTTCTATCCCAGCTGCTTCTCCATTCTCCACCCTCAGCTGACCTTGGGCAAAGTGATTGGCCTTCCAGGGGCCTCACTCGCCCCACCCCTGCCATGGAGACGTGCACCTGTGTCATGTTGCATGATCTATAGGGGACTAGATACCATTTAGCACCAGGTCTGGGGACCCATCTGCTGGCAGTGACTGTGGGCATTGTAGCATTGGTGGTGATGTCATCATCACCCGCCCTGCCCCTCCAATGTGGCAGGTAGTCCAAGGTGATTATGTGAATGGAGTGCAGGGGTGCTGCACGCTGGAGGGCCTATTGAGATAAGCCAGCCCTGCTCCCAGGAAGGAGCCCGGCCAAAGCACCTGGGAGCCGGTGGTGCTAGGACAGGGCTAGAACCCTAGCCAGACTGTCTGTGCCATGCACTCCTACTGCGCTATGTGTAGACCCACAGACCCTGCCCATGGAGGGCGAGGTTTTCCCAGATTGGAGGCAGGTCCGTCCTCAGCCCACATCTCCAGATGGGGGACCTGGCCTAGTTAGAAGAGTGGCTCCAGTCTTGCCTCCTTGCTCTCCCCTGATGCTCCAGTGTGGGTGGGCCCCTGGGAACAGCCAAGCCACAGGCCACCATCCAGCTCTAAACCTGGCTCTAGACCCCAAGTTCTTGCCCTGTGCTTTTGTACCCTTGAATTCCCTGAGTTATGGTCACTCCAAGTAGCAAAGCCAGGATTCCAACCTGCTTCTAGTTCAGGCCAGAGGCTGGGCCTCCCGGGCTGCCTGCCTCCTGGGCTCCCCCGGGGTGCTGTGAGGCCACAGGTGGGCTTTGGCTCCATGTGAGGGGAGAGGCTGCTGGAGTGTCTGGGGTGTCTGGAGGCGGCCTGAGCCAGGGTGTGGGACCTGATGCCGGAACCTGGCTTCTTTTTACCGTCCTTGCAGCCGTTCTCAGGTTCTGTGTTCTCGTCTGTAAAATGGGGATGATTTTGTCACACACCTGATGGTGCTGTTGTGAGGCTGTTTTGGGAGATCAGTGAAGCGCTCAGTCAGCTGCCGCTTACATACCACTTATGGTCACTCCTAGAGGCCTTCTATGTAGCTGGTCACCCAGCACGACCCCTGGACTGCTCCCCCGGGGCGTGCGGGGTGCTACGCTTGGTTCACTGACCTAGTTCCGAAGGGCTTGGGTCCTGTCCTGGCACCCAAGTAGGGCTGTGTGCATAGCAGGGGAGGCCTGCATCAAACTAGGGGCTCTCCAGGTCCCCCCCAGGCCAGACGGCAGGCTCCCCCATGCCTGGGCAATTAAGGCAGAGACAGGCTGTAAAGAAGAGTCCAAACCATGGGGTTCAAAGCCCCATTTTTCAGACTTGCTGTGTGACCTTAGGTCACTTCACATCTGAGCCTCGGTTTCTTCCGCTCAAACACCTACTACCTTGCAAGGATGTGGTGAGGCTCCAGGGAGATACAGTGTGTATGAAAAGGCCCAGCACAAATGGATTGCTGATAAACATGAAGTACCTTGGGTGGTCTTCTGCAGATCCCCTGCCCCCGACCCAGCACAAGGGCCTGGGTGGGTGTGTGCTGGGGCTGCCCAGCCTCTTTGGCCTGCCCGCAGTTGCACTGCCCACCCAAGGAAGCTTGGAGAGTGTCGGGGACAGAGGAGAAGCTGGGAAGGAATGTAGTGCGACATGGGGGACACCATCCCCAGACAATTCAGGGAATGAGCCACTGGGCCCGGGCTTGGTTCTGCCTCAGCCACGCTACAGACTGATCACTGGCCGTGGCCCAGGGGCCTTTAGCCTGGGTGCTGGCGCGTGAACAGGGTACATGACAGCGTCCCCCTCTCAAGAGCTGGAAAAGTAAATGACCCACGGAATGCCTGGTGCAGTGGGCACCCCTGGCCCGCTTCCTCGGGGCTCTGTGCTGGGTCGGCTGGGGAGGAGATGACCCCATTCTACTCCTAAGGGAGGGACGGCAGAAAGAACAAAACAGGAGCTACAGAACAATTCCACAGCTGAGACACCATCTGTGTTTTCCTTCTTTTTTCTTTCTCTTCGTTTTTAAAACAATATAGTGCAGACTGCACTTCTCACAGTAGAATATAATGGTCAATTTTAGTATAAAAAAAAAACATTCTCAGAGATTTGTAAATGCACTTAGTGCTTGAACAGGCCTTGGAGAGATACAGTACCGCTTCCGGAGTGCCAGAGGGGCCAGGGCTCAGGGAATTCGGGCCTTGGGGATGTAACCGGGGGTGGGGGGGTGGGTAGAGAGGGATCCCTGCCTGCCTCCCTCCCCCAACCCTTGATGGTGCCCAGCAGGCTTTGGAGGGCAGCTTGCTGGAAGGGAGTTGGATTGGGTCTCCCAACTAAAACCAGTAGGTCGCCTCCTCGCTCGCTCCTAGGAAAACCCCAGAAGGCGGCAGGGTAGGTTCCCTCTGACTGGTGTCTAAGATGGCAGGCCCACTGTTAGCCCCTGTGGTGCCTTTGTGCGAATAGGGAAAATGGCGCCCCTTCCTCAAGATTCAGAAAATTGCCATAATAAATATACAAGTCTAGGATGCAAATGGTGTCTCCTTGGATGAGGTGCCCTTGTGCAGTGCACAGCCTGTATAGCTGTGCCCAGCAGCCCTGTAAGATGTGGACAGAAGGGGGAAGGTGGTAGTACAGGGTTTGGAGAGAGTGGGAATGGGGTACAATTCTGTGTTGGGAAGGAATGGTAGGAGAAGGAGAACCTGGAGGAGGAGGAGCAGGGGGGACTGGTAGTCCTTGGAGCCTATATTAGAGTGGTCTTCACCTGGATTAGCCAGTGGGGGACACTGTAGGCCCTGTGACTTTCTATACCCTTTCTCTGCTCCGTTTCCAGGAGACTGGGGAGATCATGGTGGGAGATGTCTGACCCCCCCCTGACTCTAGACTGTCACATTTCCTCCTGTATCCCACCCTGGCCTGAGCTCCTCTCCTGGGAAAGCCAGAAAGAACCATTCCTGTCTTAAAGTGGTTTCTGTCTCCCTGCCTCTGCTGGCTTGGATGGAGGCAGTGGTGGACGTCAGCAGCTGCCCTGGGCCCTCCCCGTGTCCTAGGGCAGCCGGTGGCAGGGAGGGGCCTTGGGGAGCCTGGCCGTCGTGTTCCTCCCCATTAGGTGGCTGCGTGGCAGCAGCCTGCCTGGCTTCCCTGTGGGCATCCATGGGCACTCGGGCCCAGGGTGAGGCTGGGCACCCCTGTGCACTGCCCACCCTGTTCCACGGCCTGCCTCCCCGCTCGGCGCCCTGTCCGTCTGTCCGTGTGGCTGCCGGGCGGGCCTTATCTGTAGACGGGCAGGCGGATGTGGGCATGCTGGTGGTCAAGCAGCCGGGGCACGGCCACGGTCTCGTAGCCCTTGCCCAGCATCTGCTCCTTGATGCAGGGCGGCCGGATGTCATTAATGAGATACTCCAGCGACTGCAGGCTGCTGCTCAGCACCGCTGTGTTGCAAACGCTCTTGCTGGGCAGGCCCGAGAGTGCCTCCGCGGGGGGCCCTGCTAGCTCCCGGGCCGCCCCCGGCCCCAGCTCGGTGACTGCCACAGCCGCTGCCGGGTTGTAGCAGTCGCTGGTGGGGGTCACCAGCACGCTGTTCCAGGGGGCGGCGAAGTACTGGCCCACGGTGAAGCCAGTGGGCAGCCCCAGGCCGCAGTTGAGGGGCGACCCACCGGCCCTCTCGTAAACCCGCCCCCCGCAGGCCTCCGGGGACTTGCTGGCCACCGTGCCGCCACTGTAGGCCCGCAGTGGCTGGGGCGGTGGCGGGGGCGGCTTCTGCGGCCACAGCAGGTAATCCAGGCCCCCATCTGCGTACCCTGCAGGCTTGGTGGCCCCAGCCAACGTCAAGGCCGCTGCGCTTCCCTGGCCCAGCTCGGCGCCCTTCCGGCAGTCAGGCAGGCCAGCAGCGGCCGCATAGGCCATGCCGGGGAAGCTGGGCACGGGGCCATGCTTGGCCGGGCTGGGGTGGGGACCGGCCACAGCCTGGCAGGTGGCAGGCGCGGCGCCCGGGGCCTGGCACTGCTGGTTGAGCTGGTACAGGATACTGTGGATGGAGGGCAGGTTGGAAGGCGGCAAGGGCAGGCCACGGCCAGGCAGGGGGATGACAGAGGCAGCAGTGGCAGCAGCCGCGGGCAGGCCGGGCGGCGGGGCAGGTGCTTCGGGGGGCTTGGGGTAGGCCAGGGGCCCCAGAGTGCTGGGCGCCGGGTAGGGCGCGATGCCCACCTGCACGGCAGCCGGCGACAGCTTGGTCCGCTTGCCCTCGGCGCTCTTGAGCACGCTCTTGGCGGGCCCGGAGGGTGCAGCGGCGCCAGAAGAGGACACAGCGGCCTTGACAATGGCCAGTAGGCCCTGGTAGCCAGCAGCGTGCTGTGGGTAGGGGCTGTAGCGCTGGCCACTGGTGTCATAGCCGTTGACGGTGCGGCCGAGGTGCTTGTGCTGGGGCACCCGGATGTTGGTGGGGAAGATCTTGATGGACAGTGGGCTGTTGGCCACCTTCTCCGCATAGGCGTCCAGCTCGGCCGGGCTCGGGTAGCGGGACGAATGCATGGAGCTGGCCGCCGTCTCACCTGCGGGGACAAGCGGGAGAGGAAAGCACAGGTGAGAGCCACCTCTGTGACCCAGGGAGCCCACGGCCCGCTACCCGCAGCGGGGCTTACTCTGCCCCTCCCTCCTTCGGTTCCCCATCTGTCCCATCCCCTCGCTCCTCCAGCTTGTTCCATCTACACTCCAAAGCGGCACATCTAGCGTCAAGTACGGGAAGGAAAGCGCACGTCGTCAGCTGAACTCGCACAGACCAAATGCACTCCTGCAACACCCCTGCGGCCGAGCGATGGGACATGGCCAGTCCCCCAGAGCCCCCTGCACCCCTGCCCAAGCAAACAGCTGTCCTGACTTCTGACGGCAGTGTCAGGCGGGATGGAATCCTGCTATGCGTCCCCACCCATACAGGCCTCTGCCACTTAGGGTGGCTTGTGGGATATGCCCAGGTGGCGTGGTCCATGCGTTCTCGCTGCCCTGTGGTCCTCGTGTGGGACGCAACCATCACAATGTACTCGTCCTTGCTCCTGTTGATGGCATTGGGGGCAACACACTTAGCACCATATGTCCTCATGTACACATTATCCTGTGACTTCTGTTGGGACTATGCCCAGCAGGGGGATTCGGGGCAGATGACTCTGCAGCTCTAGGAGAAGATACCCGCAGTCTGCCCAGGAGACTGTCCCAGGCTCCGCTCCCCCGCAGAGCCCAGACGTTCCGAGGGCTCTGCAGCCTCAGTGATGCTCGGTGTCACCTGTCTTAATACCACACCGTCAGGAAGCTATTCCTCCTATTGCTTCATTATCCTCTCTGTGCCTCCCTTTCCTCATCTGTAAAATGGGGTGATGATGACCTGCCACCCTCTGTGGGACAGTTAAGCATGCTGCTCCAGGAATGGAGCACAAGGCCTAGAACGGGGGGACATGGTGCAGGCAGCAGCTGCTGTGTCAGCTTCTAGCCTTTTCTCCATCAGCAGGCAGGTGAGGGGGGAGTTTACCCACCCCGGCTGCCCAACCCCTCCCTGTCAACTGCAAGGCCAGTGGTGTAACCCCTGCCTTTTCTGCATGTGGTTGGCATGGGGCTGAAGGGTACACTTTGTGTGACAGACTGACTGTCCTAGTCTTGGTGGCACAACTGGCACCTTCTATGGGGCAGGTGGGTTGCTGGTGGGCAGACCCCCTTCTCTCATCCAAAGCCTCTCCCTGGGCCTGAGATATTTCTCAGCATTGCCCAGGTCCCTCCTTGGGTGGAGAAGGGAGCAGGGGCCTCCCAAGAAATAGTTGGGAAGAAATAGTTGGAAGTTGGGTTTAGAACCGGCGCACTGGGTAGAATCCTGTCTAGTTGTGGGCTTTGTGGCTCTGGGCAAATGGTCCGTCTGGCTGAGCCTCATTTTCCCCACCTGTGGAATAGGCATCAGGCATAATTATGCCAGTCTTACAGGGTGGCTTGGGGGAAGGGCTGTGCCAAGGGGCTGAGCAGAGGGTGTGAGGCTCACAGTCGGTGCTGGGAAGGGGCGACCTCTCTGGGCCCTTGGGCAAGGGGACCCCTCAAGGTCTCCACGGCACATTGCCTTCCTCCTGCCCCATGAGCACCCCTGGAACCCACTGGGGACTTGAGAATGAGGCTTCCCCACACTGTGGCTCTGTTTCCTCATCTGTAAAATGGGCATGATGCTCCTTGGGACACTGCCTCCCAGTGTGGCTGCAAGTTCCAATGAGTTGTGCGTGGTGGGGTGCGTCAGCAGAAGCAGGTGCTCTCTAGGCGGAAGTGGTAATACCCTCCCATCTGCCTGGGACAAAGGCCTTCCTGAGGAAGAAGGGGTAGCGGCTCAGGCTGCCCTTTCTGACCACAGGTGGGCCTGGCATGGTGGCTGGGTGGAGTGCTGACCCCATCACCTGCCCTCCTCCCCCTCGGTTGGAAGGCCTCACCCCACATCCCATCCTTCCAGAGCCTCAGCCCTGGTCCCCTTGTTGGGCTCACAGCCAATCTCGGCAAGGTATGTGCTGCAATGGGAAGGCACAGGCATTTTGGGGTGCGGGGGGGCTCACTCAGGCCAGCTTCGGAAAGCGAGATGGCTTTCTAGAAGAAAGAGCATCCCAGTTAAGGCAATGTTGAAAGGGGTGAGGAGAGAGCAGAGAAACACATATCAGGCAAAAGAAAACAGCACAGGCAAAGGTCCAGGGGCGAGGAAGCCTATCCCCAGTGGGAAATGTAATTCAGAATGAAAGCAGAAGCCAAGGGCGACGGGCGACAGTTGACAGTCGACCGTCGGGAGAGAGAGGTGGCCTGGGAGGGCGAGAGGTAGGGCAGTGGCTTCCCCCACCCCACCCTGAGGGCACATTAGCCAGTCTGGGGATGTACTTGGTCCTCACACTTGGGTTGGGGGAGCCGCCACCCCAACTACGGGGGTCCAGTGGGTAGTGGCCTGGGATGCCATGGGACAGCCTACAGTGCACAGGACCACCTCTGTGCGCAGAGAGTGTTGGAGAAACCCTGTCCCAGGCCATCAGCAGCCAGGCGAGGTTTGACACGGGAGAGGGAGGTCCAGGCATGCATGTCAGAGAGGTCATTCCTCTCTGCCCTGAGGTGCAGGAATGCAGTCTGACCTGGGCAGGGCAGCAGGGAGGGAAGAGGCAGGCAGCCCTCAGCATCCCAAGGAGCCTGGGCCAGTGCCCCTCCATCCCTGGGTCCTAATCTGGGCCAGCAGGTGGAGCTGACCCCTGGCAGGCCACAGGCCTCCATCCTTGACCCTGCCTGGGGCAGCCCCCTCCTAAGTGGCCTAAAATAAACTCAGTGTGGAGAATGGAAATGTCACTTTGGCCAACGGGGGAATCTTTCTCCGAGATTGGATTTAAACTACATTATACAAGCAATTTCATGGGCACTTAGCGCCGCTCGGAGAGTCCCGCAAAAAAGGGACCAGCTCTTCATTTACCAGCCATAAATCAGCAGTTGCTATAATGAGCACAAAAATGTCACTTTTATGCAATTTTACAGATGAACAAAACTGGTGAAATTAACTGTGGTAACCTACCAGAGTCAGCAAAAGCGGCTGCTGGGGAAAAAATTATATCTGTATGTATTTTTGTTCCTCTTCAACCCCCTTCCCAAGCAGGTTTCTGCCATTGTGGTGTGAAAACTCATTTGTCCTCACCATTATACTTTCATTTGGAGTTTATCTTGAGTATCCAATGAGCCACCAACTGTGAAAATGATTAAATCTACAAAATCTATCTAATGGATGGAATAAATTAGGTGTTTAAAACCTTTAAGAAGAAGATGAAGAAGAAGAGGGGCTTTGTAAAAAGGGTTCAGCCTGTTACCGGTTCCCATTCGCTGAAGGATGGGCCCGTCTGGGCCCCCCCAGTCAGCAGGGCTCCCCCAGGGCAGGTTGGGGCCTCCAGTATTTGCGGGAGCCGATGGGGGTGGGGGTGCCCTTTGGCTGCACTGAGTACAGGCTGGTCTCTGGGCCCACAGCTTTTCTCAACATCTCTTGTCTGGAGCACCTGAGCACTCTTGAGAGCCGGAAGCGGGGGAATGGGCAGTGACAAGTTCAGCACCATAACAGAGCCCCATGGGGTCAGGGACTCATAGGTTTATGTGTGGCAGGCGGGGGACCTGCTGGGGGACCCCAGGGCCTGTCTTCGATGCTGCTCCCTCCCTGCCTTCCCTGGACTAGGGGACCCCTACCCCCCTAGCTGGACTAGGGGATCCCTACACCCCCAGCCTGGAGGTCCCATTAGTGCCTGGGTGTGGTCACCACAGACACCACAGCAGATCCTGGTGGCCCTGGGCTTGTCCTTCTGCCCCCCAAGACTTGGGCTCCCTAGCTGGCCCGTCTGCCGCCGTGTCCCCCAGCATCTACAGGACACAGAGTAGGTCTCCAGGAATGTCTTACTGGACGACTAGGCTGTGCCTGGATGGACCCATCCGGCCTAGGGGCCTCTGTGTGCTGCCAGTCACAACACTTGGAAGAACGAGTCCCAGGAGGGACTAAGCTAAGGAGACAGCCCATGGCAAGCTGCCTCTCCAAAGCCCCTTTCCAGCCCCGTGTCCAGACACTTCCTGGACCCTTGTCTATGCAGGCAGCGCACAGGGCCTTGGAGAAGCAGCAGCAGCCAGAGCAAACCAAGGTTCCCGCCCTCACGGAGCTGACAGTCTCACAGGGGTGACAATCCTGAGACCCTCTCAGGCAGCCACAGGCCCCAGGAACAGGGACAAAGCAGACGTGGTAGCTTGAAAACCTGTCCACGAATCCTTTGGCACTCCTCCCACAAGTAGTGGAGGCCCATCTTCCTTCCCTGGAATGTGAAGGAACTCAGCTACTTGATTCTGCACTGAGTGGGTGGAGTGGGTGCCGGCAGGGTGGGTGGGGATTGTGGCTGGTGGGGCACCATGTGGCCCTCCTGGCTGGGCGGTAACAGGCAGCGTGGCTTTGCACAGACACCAAGGTGGCTCTGTGCCGGTCTGTGCTCCGGGAAGCCCCAGCCCCACGGAGGGCCACGTGTGGGTGTTTGAGTGGACCGCTGGCATCCACCACCTGACATGGGAGGAAGCAAGCCTTCGGAAGCTTCCAGCACCCAGCCCAGGTCTCCCTCATTCTGCTCACAGCAGCAGCACAGAGCAGACACACCCTCCCCACTGTGCCCTGTTCTCCCAAGCGCACCAGATGGCTGTCGGAGGTCACTGAATCAGGGGGTGGGTAGTTATGCAAGCACAGTAAGCAAAACAGTGGGGCCTGGGGGTCGCAGTGACCCCGCGGAGGGGTGCCTAGTGTGGACACTGTGATCAGCGAAGGCGTCTGATAAAGTGGCCTTTGAGGGAAGGCTGCAGAGTGAGGGAGTGAGCTACATGGCTCTCTGACAGAAAAGCGGTCTTCGCAGGGGACAGCAAGTGCCAAGGCCAAGGGGAATGGACCAGGCGTGCCTGGGGAAGCAGCGTCAGCAAGGGAGGATCGTAGAAGGTGGACGGGGTCAGGCACTGTGAGGACCTGGGCTCCTGCTCCACGTTGGAGGGCGGGGACCAGAGGAGGGACAGGACTTTTCTAGAGTTTTGATGGGACCCCTCCAGCTACTGGGTGGAAAATCGGGCAGGGAGAGGGGGCCTCACAAAGAAGTCCTGGGAGCAACTTGATTGTCCCCACGAGACAGAGTGTCCAGCAGGTCCTCAGTAGAAATGTGCATTGCCGGGCATTGAAACTTAGGTTCTAGAAGGTTCTGACGAAATGGGCAAAGGTGTACCAACAGTACAGGTCTGTGGAGATAGGAGGTAACAGAGGGGCTGTACCTGCAAGCCCTTAGCCTCTCTCCTTCCCTCTCGAAGGGGGGCCAAGCCAAGACTTAAAGACAAAAGCCCTTGAGGCTGGCATGGTCTTGCCTGGGAGGGGGGCATTTTAGTTCTCTGTGCTTTTTTGTAGTCCCCAGGGGGTGGCCCTGACCATGTGTCGTGTGAGGGTAGGGGAGAGGCGCTCAGCTCTCCTTTCTCCCAGGGCCCTGCCCTTGACACCTGCGTCACAGCAGCCTGCTTCAAAGCCACCTCCTCTACCCTTGGCCTGGAGCTGCCCAAGGCCCTCCCTGGCTCCCCGCCTGGGCCCCCGCCACTGAGGGGAGCGGAGCACCAAGGGCAGCTGGGAGCCTTTTGAGAAGGCATCTTCTGGGGGGCTGGGGAGGCAAGGGTGGGCTGAGTCAGGCTGCTACCTCTCTCCGGGTCTCAGTTTTCTCTTGTGTAAAATGGAACACTACTCCTGGTCTTGGGAGAGTTTTTATGAGCATCCTCAGGGGGGGCTATGGTTGCTGGTGGTGATGGCTTCACTAAGTCCCCTCCACAGCCTCCAGGCCCCCGGATGCGTCTCTGTACAAACTCCTCCGTTGAGCCTGTGTGTGTGTGTGTGTGTGTGTGTGTGTGTGTGAAGTCTGAGCTGCTCAGGCTGGCATCCAAGGCCCTGGCCATGGGACCCTAACCTCTCTCTGCAGCCCTCTTTTCCCACAGGCCCTGGACATACCCATGGTATCCCTGGGCTCCCTCTCACGTGCTGACAGCCATCCTTGGTGGAGCGCCCTGGGCCAGGCACACTGCCAGCTCCTTACAGCCCTGCCCTTTGGACATCCTCATGGCAGCCTGGGAGGTGGCCCTGGGTTTCAAAGGTGGAGGGGAGACATTCAGGGAACAGGGTGTCAAGTGTGGACTGCAGATGAGCGCCCCCTCCTGCCGCATGTTATTGCTGACTACTGGAGGACAGAGGGGCTAGGGATGGTCCAGGAGCCAGGAGATCAGGGCTGGGGGGCGGAGACTGGGGTGGGCGAGGAGGCTGTGCCCGGCCCAGAGGCGTGCACACCTCTTAGACTGTGTTTTGGTTTTGTTTTTTTTTTACCCAAATTTCCCCTTTATTCATTCAAAGGATACTGTCCAAAATTAGTTTAGTGAGAGTCTGGTATTCTGACAAATCACGCATTTCAGAAATTTGATTGTAGGAAAAATCCACCTTCTTGAGATTTGGGGTGGCTTGAAATTGAAGAATGTCGTCAATTTATTGTGAGAAGCATTAAGTTCTAGAAGGTAAGGCATACAACTCACACAAGACAGATCTTCAATTTTATTTACTGAAAGATCCAACTTCTGAGGTGAACATATTCACAGAGGTAGCTGGGAGGTAGCCCAAGGAGCACCAGTTTGAGAGCTAGGGTGGCACAGAAAGGATCTGTGAGCCAGGTTCTGATGCTCTCTGTCGCCAGGCATCACGGACACCGTGGCTCGGGACGGGTGTCTCCCTCCACAGGCTTCTCTTCAGTAACCAAATTCTCCCGGGTCCTTTAGAGCCTAGCTAGGATGATGCCACCTTGTGCTCATGTCCTTGGACACCCCCCTCACCTGGTCTGTGTCCCACACCCTGGTGGGAAACCCTCCATGTCTGCCTCCCCTCCTCCACACCCCCCAACCACTCCTCCTACCATTCCAGGGCGAATCTGGGGTTGGGTGGACCTGTCCATGTGCCGCCTGGTGCACAGAAGGCACCTGAACTCTGCCCTGGGAGGACGGAGGAAGAAGTGGGGGACGGAGGAAGAAGTGGGGCTTATACCCGGCTGGGGTGGCTGGCTTCGGCCTCCGTGGGGTTGGGCTCTACACCCCTCCCCGCCCCCAGGGCTCCCATGCTGTAACTGTCTGTTGTCTTCAGGGCAAAATACTGAGGGCAAACGTGGCTCTTTCTCCCCATCCTGACCCCTGGGAAGATGTGTGGGGTCCCAGCAGGTGTCTGCAGAGTCCATCGACTCCCCCCACCCCCACCCAGTTCCGAGGCCTGTGGGAGGAGGCAGGGGCAGAAGCCAGATAGAACTGAGACTCCGTGTGCAGAAACCATGGCCCCCACCCTGTGAGTTGGGCCCTCCCTGCCGCACGGCCCCCATTAAAGTCCTGTCAGGAAATTTAAGAGGCTGGCTGCCAGTGCGGATGGGCCGTCACTGCCATTACGTTAATGTTATGGGCCTTTTACAGGTGCCTTAAAGAGATGTGGTTATTAACGAGTATATTAAGCCAATTAAAAGCAGCCCTTTGAGTGGGATTTAATGTTGCTACAGGGAGACGGGAGAGTGGGACTCGGCAGCCCCTGGTGGCCCCCCACCAGGAGGAGGGGAGAAGCATGGGTGGCCAGGCGGGGGCTCCACAGGAGTGATGGCACGGGTGCAAAGCTGGGACCCTGGCTGGGGTCAGGCCGCGGTGTGACCACTTGCTGTGGGACCCTTGGTTTCTCATCTTTAGGGGGAGAAGGATGGACAAATCACAGTGGGCTGAAGTCCATGGGCTCCTCTGCCCTGTAAGGCCCGTGGTGCCTGCTCCCCGAGGGGCAGTGGAGGAAGGCATGGGGGTGGTTTCGGGGGTGGGGTTGTCCAGGGCAGCGGTGGGGGGAGATGCCAGCTCCCAGGCTCCAGGGTTCTCAGTGGGAGCCCAGGCACCTCCCACGGCCATGCCAGTGCCTCCAGGTACTGTCCAGCTGAAGGCAGGCTCCTGCAGGGCCATGGACATGCTCCCACAGACGTTGTTCCCTTGGGGGACCTTGGGTGTTTTTGACTGTAAGGTGGAGTTCTGTAGCTTTCCCCTGGGAGGAGTGGGAGGACTACAGGCATGCCAGGCACAGTAGGTACTCAGCGAATGTCATTTCTTTCTCATTTCTCTTTGCCCGTTGCCTCTTCCCTTAAGCCAGGGCACACACTACCTTGCTGAGATGGGGGAGGGGTGTCCCCAGGCACCTTAGGGCACAAGGGGTCCCTGAGCACAGGGCCTGGCCCAAGCCCACAGGGAGGAGCAGTCCGCATCTGCATTCCCCTTTGCTGCCGACACTGTGCCCTTGGAGGTGGCAGCCTCCTGAATGCTCAATTAACGTGACACTAATTAGCTGGTGGTACCAGCAGAATCCCTAATGAGGCCGCCCAGGAAGGGGGGTAGTGGGGAAGGCGGCTGGGCCGGGGCTGATGCAGCTGTCCTCTGGCCCACACTGCGAGGGCTGGGGGAGGGACGAGGACGACCACCAACAACCCTGACCTGCCCCTAGCCTGCTGACCCGGAGTGTGAATCCAGGTGCCCCAGTCCCCAGCAGGTTGACCTCAGGGAGGTGACCGCAGCTTCCTGGCCTCCATCCGCCCTAAGAGGACGGAGCGGGCGGGGATTCCACGAGAGAATGCGTGTCTGAAATCTTGGTACATCATGGGTGCTCAGAAAGGCTAGCTTCCTGCCTTCCAGCTCTTTCTGGACCAGACTAGGCAGTGCAGGGTGGCGGTGATCACTGGACGCTGCGAGAACTCTCATTCTCTAACCACATGTGTGCACGTGCACACAGGCTCACATGTACACACACCCAGATGCTCAGGGACACGTGTGGAGTCACAGGTGCCCAGATATTGAGGGCCAGCGTGTACACAGAGACCAGGAGATGCTCACAAGCTCGCACGTGTATCTACCCATGGCTTCCATGCCCTGGAGTGCCTGGGGGGCCCTGCGGGCAGGGCTGGGGGTACTTTAATCCTTCCCAGCCTGACCTTCCTGCCACTGACCTGTGTCTCAGTCTCCCTTCCCTGCTCCCTGCCTGGCCTCTGAGAGCCTACTTCTCACTGTCCCCCTGTGCTCAGCTTGTTGACCGCTGCCTGAACAGTGCCCTTTGGAACTGCTGCCTCATCTCCCCTCCTTGTGGCCACATACATTCCCCCCCTCACATCTCCATCCACAACCGCGTGGATCTGACTCATCCACCCTTTGCTCCCCAAGTGCCCGGCCCCCTCCCATCCCCTGCTCCTTGGCACTGCTTTCTCTGCAGTCACATCCCCGGCTCTCTGTTCTGGATATCGGTCCATTGTAAGTGCGGCAGACACCTTCCCTGTCTTTGGCTATCTTGACTTTTTTTATGGTGCATTTTGCCAAGCAGCAGTTTTTTGTTTTAATGTGTTCCAACCTGTTTTCTTTATTCGTGCTTTTATCCCCTCTTCCCATTTGCAAGTCCTTCCTGGTGGATGTTCCCTGTCATTTGCTTTAAAGAATGATACGGTTTTGTGTTGCATGGTACCAGATTTTTAGTCTATCTGGATGTCTTCATTGTGTGTGGTGTGAGGTAGGACTCCAATGTCATTCATTCCACATGGATAAGCAGGGGTCCCAGCCCTGCATGTCTATCCCCAGGGATCTGCAAGCCCTGCTTTGTCCCAGACTGAGCTCACATGCACACTGGTCCACATCTAGATGTTCTGCTCCATGCCCTGGCTCCCTCTGTCCCAGTGCTGATCCCACCACCTCAGCCTTAAGCCAGAGCAGTACGACCCTGGTCCTCTACCCTTCTATTTCTTTGTCAGGCGCGTGTTGCCCGTTCTTGGCCTTTTGTTCCTATCAACTTCAAAGTCAGCTTTTCAAGTTACATACACATACACACACACAAATGGTCAGGATGTAAGGATTGGACTGATTTTTTCCTCTACTGAAATCTCTGTCCACATGCAGGACGTACATCTACATTTATTTAGATCTTTAAAAAACATCACTGGCTGGTGCAACCACTCTGGAAAACAGCATGGAGGTTCCTCAAAATGTTGAAAATAGAACTACCCTATGACCCAGCAATTGCACTGCTGGGTATTTACCCTAAAGATACAAACGTAGTGATCCGAAGGGGCACGTGCACCCGAATGTTTATAGCAGCAATGTCTACAATAGCCAAACTATGGAAAGAACCTAGATGTCCATCAACAGACGAATGGATAAAGAAGATGTGGTATATATACACAATGGAATACTATGCAGCCATCAAAAGAAATGAAATCTTGCCATTTGCGATGACGTGGATGGAACTAGAGGGTATCATGCTTAGCGAAATAAGTCAATCGGAGAAAGACAACTATCATATGATCTCCCTGATATGAGGGAGAGGAGATGCAACATGGGGGGTTAAGGGGGTAGGAGAAGAGTAAATGAAACAAGATGGGATTGGGAGGGAGACAAACCATAAGTGACTCTTAATCTCACAAAACAAACTGAGGGTTGATGGGGGGAGGGGGGTTGGGAGAGGGGGGGTGGGTTATGGACATTGGGGAGGGTGTGTGCTATGGTGAGTGCTGTGAAGTGTGTAAACCTGGCGATTCAGAGACCTGTACCCCTGGGGATAAAAATATATGTTTATAAAAAATTTAAAAAAAAATCACTGAATATACTTTTTCTCCACAAAGGTCATTTACCTCTTCCACCAATGTATTTTCGTTTCTTAATGATACCATAACGTGGCTAAAATGGATGGTTCCTAGAAAGACACAAACTACCTGACTGACTTATGAAGAAACAGAAAATCTGAACAGACCTATCACCAATAAAGCACTGGAATTAGTCATCAGAACGCCTCCCCCCGCCACTGAAGTCACCACCACACAAGATCCCATGTCACACTTAGGGGGTATGGCTGGGATCAGAAAGCCAGGGGGTAAGTTTCAGTGAAGATGGGGAGAACTGGCACCTCAGCTGTGGCCAGCGGGCACGCACGACAGCACAGCTGCTCTGGAAACCTTTCTGGCAGTTCCTCAAAAGAGTTCAACGGAGAACAGCCATGTGCCCAAGCGACACAACTCTCCTCAGTTTCACCCGCAAGACCCATGGAAACCTACATCCCCACAAAGACTTGTGCATGAACATTCATGGCAGCATACTCACGATCGCCCCGAAAAGTGGAGCAACCTGCACATCCGTCTGTAGACACGTAAGGAAAACGTGCCGTAGCCACACCAGGGAAGATTACTCGGTAATGACGAAGAATGACATATGGGTACGAGCTACTTGAGGGCTGAACCTCGAAAACATAGGAAGTGAAAACAGCCAAACACAAAAGGCCTCACATTGTATGACTGCATTTATCTGAAACGTCTGAGACAGGCACATGCGGAGACAGAGGGTTAGCGAGTTGTGTGGTCCAAACTGATGGTTCATGGGTGTGGGGTTTCTGTTTGGGGCCATGAGGCAACGTTCTGAAACTTCATGGTGGTGACGACAGCACAGCCCTGTGAATTCACACTACAGGGTATTCACCGGTACGCTTGGAAGGCACAGAGCGTGTGGCGCATGTTACCATACACGGAAAGCTGTTTCCCAAAAAAAAAAAAAAAAAAAAAAAGTGATAGTATCTTTTTTTTTTAAATGTAATTTCCAGCTCTTTAGCTGGAAGAGCCTGGCCTGCTGCCTGCCTTTGTAAATAAAGTTTTATTGGAACACAGCCATGCCATTCATTTCCGAGCATCTGCGGCTGTTTCCGCGCTACCACGTGGCCGAGCAGAGTAAGTTGCCATAGAGACTGTGTGGCCTGTAGGGATGAAAATATCAGAAAAGTTACAGGAAATGTTCGCCAGCTCCTGTGTGTAGGGGAACACGATGGCATTTGGATGTTGGCCTCATAGCTGCGATCTTGCTGAATTCTTCCGGGGTTTCTATGCAGCTAGTTTTACTTCTTTCTAATCCTCGTAGCTTGTTACTTATTTTCCCTGTCTCACAGAGCAGGCCAGGACCTCTGCACCATGTGGACAGGCAGGGATGTGGATCTTTGTCTTGCTCTGATTTCACCAACCCTCAGCTTGGCTTGCAGTGGGTTGTGCTTGGATGCTCTGTAGTGAAGGAAGCTGCCTTCCTTCCTAGGGCTAGAGCTGATTTTTATTTGTTAAATCATACAAAGGGGGCTGACTCCGTCTGGCCCTCTCACAGCCCTTTATCTCTGAGCTTCTGTCCTTCTAGGCATGGTTCCTGTGGCGGGGGTGGCACTGGCCCTTCCTTCTGTCCTGAGGCTGCGCTCAGCGACAGCTACATAATTGAATCTGCTACCAGAGGTTTGTCTTTAATTTTATTGGAATTTTAAATTGCTTTGTTTCTTCCGTATTTTATTAGTGTCAGTGGAAGCAGCTGCACCTGCAGGAATGCTCATGTGGCCACCGGTCTAGCCTTCCGGGGTCAAGGTTGGTGGGTGAGGGGTGGGAATGGGGGAGAAATGCCTCTCCCTGCTCCTCCTAGGTTAGCAAGCCCTTCCTCCCATGAAGATGAGAGAGTGGGCTGGAAGCCTTTTGTCCTTTTGTGAGCGCGGGGAGGGGCGCTCCCACTCACTGCGGAAAGGTGGGACAGGTGATGTATTTGAGTCTGCCACCAGGCCCTAGGGGTTCTCTATTGTTTTTAATCCTTACATCACAATCGAGTTAACAGGCCCCAAGATGGCCACTCACTCACTTGTCCAAGACCTCACACACATACCCCACTCAGGGCACAGCTAGGATCTGACCCCCCAGACCAGCTCTGTCTCCACACCTTTGCCCTGGAGGCTCATGCTCAGGAGGGCAGTATGAGGCACAGAGAGGCTGTGCCACTCACCCGAGGCCTGGCAGAGCAAGGATGGCAGCTCACATCAGTGTCCTGGGGTAGCTGCCTCATCTCTTCCCTTCCTGGGTGACAGGTCCTGGAATGTCACCCCCATGCTCCCATGATGCCTCTCTGGGGCTCTCTCCTCAGCCCGTACCTAGAGCAGTGCGCATTCCAAGTTTATGGATCAACACCATGATGAGAAAGTCAAATATTTATTATCAGGGAAGGTCCCGAGCAGCTGAGAAAAACACGCTTCTGTCCCAGGTGTGGGCAGGTCCTATCGGGGACCCAGGGACTCTGGCCAGCTGGGAGTAGCCCAGGAACTCAGGCCTGAAGTAAGGGAGGGGAAATGGACTCCCCTGCCCACTGTACACACACACACATATACACCTTTTTTTCCTTCTTTTTTCTTTCCAGGTCACTTTCTCTAGTCACCTGTTCCAGCTGCCCAGGCTCCTGGACACAGGGCCACCCCCACGCCTGTCTCCTCTACTTGCCTGACCTCAGGCCCCAGAGAGGGAAATTGCGGCCATTTCTGGTTTGCTGGCCATGTTCTGGGCATATGTGGTTGCCATGCCTTGTGCAGGCTTGTGCAGGCAGATCCCATTTTATAAAGAATGGAGGGAGGGCATTTCAGACCGGGCCATGTCCTCCCTTGACCAGGCCTTTGACATTATTGTCACAGGTGGGCAGAGCTGGATGGCTTCTTAGGTCCACCTGACTTGACCCCTTCTTTACAAAAGGGAGAACACTGGCCCTAAGAAGCTGACCAACTTGGCCAAGGACAGTACCCTTCACCCAGTTGAGACCTTTCTCCTGTGATAAGAAATGCAGCCAAGCCTATGGTCCAGTCACAAAGCTCAGGGAGAGCCCTTCCCATCTCAGCTCTGCTGGAAGGCCACAGGCACAACTGCCCCACAGTTATGCCCAGGAGGAAAGGGCAGGAGCCTCACTCTGCCAAGTGTCTAGGCCCTGACCAGCAGCAGGGCACCCAATACAATTTGCTTATCTCCCTTCCTGCCTCCCTCTTTCCTGTGCTCTTCAATTACAGGCAGAGTCACTGTCTTTTCCAATCAGTGCAAAGATATCAAAGGGTCTGAGCGAGCTGGAGAAGCAGGACGTCCTTGGTGGCCCCCCACACTATTTCGTTCAAGCCTTGGAGCAGGAAGGAAGGACAAGTCCAGGTCATCACGCCCAGCCTCTGCCTCCAGCCAGATGCACAAGAGCAATCAAAGGTTACAACACACAGATCCTCTGAGCCAGTAAGTCCACCTGGGGAAGACCTTTTTATTTTTAAACAAATACACATACATGTACAAAGATCCATTACAGCCCTGTTCTGAATAGCAAGAGACTAGAAACCACCTAAATGCCCATCAACAGAGGGATGGTTTAAAATGTTATTCTTTATCCAAGTAATGGAATACAATGCAGCTGTTAAAAAGAATGAGGATATTCTTTCTATCACGTGGTGAATAACTGCCAGGACATAGGAGTCATGAAAAAAGGCAAGGAATTGAGAAGGGGGGGCGGATATGAATGTTTATACGAAAGGTATTTATTGTTCCTCCTGAATGTGTATTTTTCTGGAGGGTATTTAAGAAACTGCCAACATTGGTTTCCTCTGAGAAGGTGAGTTGTTTTTCATTTTAAATTCTTCTGCTTTCTGAATTGGGCACCATGGACAATCTATTCAGTGAAGTACTTAATTTAATAAAAGAGAATATGTTCTCTCTGAAGGTCATATAAAGGAATGAAGGGGACTGTGCATGAAAAACATATTCCTTGAAACCAAAGCCCCCCCCACCAAATTATCTGTCCTTGTTCTGTTTTTGATAAGGCAGACAAATATTTCTCTATACCCCTCTTTCTGGAAGAACACCAGCAGAAGAGTGAGCCTCAATTTTGAGAAATGTTGATATAATACCTTCTCTTCCTACAAATACCCCCAAAGCAACATGGAACAAAAACACAAGTTCCATTTTTTGGCAAAGTTAGGAGACCACTAAACCCCTAAACAACAATGGAGAGGCTGCCCGAGAGCAACAGCGATCCAGTGGGGAGTTGAGGGAGGAAGCAGAAAGAGTGCCATAGCTGTGCATTTCAGAAAGAACCGGCAGCATATACTTCCCAACTGTGACCGATACATCCTGTATGAGTCTAAACAAAATCTAAACCCTCTTTTTTGCAGTGAAACCAGGAATGCAGCAGCTGGTTATCAACCTTCCCTAGGCCTATGTGGTTCTGAAAAGCAAAGAAGGTAGGGCTAAATAAGAAATCCCACTAATAAGCCGTACTTGTAGGAACCGGTTTGTCTCTGAGGCCACTGGAGGGAAATAGCTGGGCTGAGAAAAACTCCAGAGGCAAGTAATAAAATTGAACCAGGATGGTACTTAATCGAAAGGAAAATGAGACAGGCAAAGCCTATGTAACAGCTGGCAAAAAAAATAAAATAAATCCCACTTCCCATCAGAAAATGTAGCCACAGATGAGACGAAGATTATAGCCCAATATTTCACTGTGAGGGAAAAAAAACTTTGTAAACAATTGTTTCTATAAAACAAAAACACAAGGCAGATATACAAGAGTAGAGGGAAAAACTTGTAAAAGCAAAAGGGGGAACATGGAATGTATAAGGAAAACAAAAAGTTCAAAAAAAAAAAAGTGAGCAAAGTGAAAAGGGTACATCAGGAAGATAGGCAAAAGACAGACAATCTTTGCTTAACTAGAGTCTCCAAAGAAGGAAACTGAAATAATATAAGCCTGGGAGATCCCCGTAAAAGGGCATGGTACTGTGTTCCGGGAAAAAAAGACTCTCAACGGTCAACCCCAAGGCACATGCTAGTGAAAGTAATAACATGAAAGACAGGAAAGATCTAAGTGAAATGTAAGAAGGAAAAACCAGGCTTCAACTTCTCCATGGCAACATCTGACAGTAGAGGAGAACACGGTATGGTCTGCAAAGATCCTCAAGGAAACAAGTGACCCAGGGAGAATTTTTCACTCATTCAAGCAGAAGGTCGACAAGATATACCTTTCTGCACTTGCAGGAACTCCTGGAGTGCTGTTCACTTGAGGCAAGCCATATATCCACGGACTAGCTTTGGGTGATGGGAAACTAATGCACAAGAACTGGTGGTGAGCAGTGACCCTATTTCTCTAGGAGACAGACTGAAATTAACTGTGGGACTGTGACCAACATTACAAATCCTGGGAACAGGAGCGCCTGGGTGGCTCAGTGGGTTAAAGCCTCTGCCTTCGGCTCAGGTCATGATCCCAGGGTCCTGGGATCGAGCCCCGCATCGGGCTCTCTGCTCAGCAGGGAGCCTGCTTCCTCCTCTCTCTCTCTGCCTGCCTCTCTGCCTACTTGTGATCTCTGTCTGTCAAATAAATAAATAAAATCTTAAAAAAAAAAAAAACAAATCCTGGGAACAGTGTAATGGTATTACTAATAACAGAAGGTTGCGAAGGGGAAAGAGAGGAATGGCAGAAGCACATAGATATCCTCATATTTAATAGTTGGGATCAAAATATATATTTTTTTAAGATTTTTTTTTTCAGTAATTTCTGCACCCAACGTGGGGCTCGAACGCACAACACTGAGATCAAGAATCATATGCTCTAACGACTGAGCCAGCCAGATGCCCCAAACAGTATTTCAAACTGATGTCAGGTAAGGGCACCTGGGTGGTGCAGGCTTGGTTAAGTGTCCGACTCTCAGGGTCATGAGATAGTGCTGTGTGTTGAGCCCTGTGTTGGGCTCCGTGTAGAATCTGCTTGAGATTCTCTTTTCTGCTCCCTCTGCCCCTCCTGCTTGTGCTTGCTCTCTAAAATGAATAAGTTAATTCATTGATGTCAGGTAATGGAGGCTTAATATGAAGAAGTGAGCTCTAAGAAAATGTTGAGAAAAAAAGGAAATATATCGATTTCATAATTTTGTTCATTTTAGGAAAAGTATAGATACTGTTCCGAAGAAACAGGTATCAGGGTATTATTTGAAGTTACAGCACTAGAACAAGGACAACCTTCTGTATGATCAGTAGGTACACAAAAAGCACAGATCACATAGAGAAAGACTTTTTTTAAAAAGATTTTATTTGAGAGAGAGAGACTGAGCAAGAGAAGCAGACTCCCCAGTGAGCAGGGAGCCTGACATAGGGCTCAATCTCAGATCATGACCTCAGCTGAAGGCAGGTGCTTAACCAGGGGAGCCACCCAGGCACCCTGAGATAAGACTTTTCAAAGCAATTAAAATAAAACACAAAATAGATCAGACACCTGTCATATCAATAAATGTAAATGGCTTAAAACATTCAAAAAATTTTAAAAAGACATTCAGATTGTCTCACAAAGCTTAATCCAACTCGACGGTATATGAGTCACATCTAAACCAAGTAATTCAGAAAGGCTGAAAGAAAAGGACTGGTAAAGTTTCATGGAAAATGTGAATTAAAAAAGCAGAAGTTACTGTTGTATTAAATATGGCAAAGAAAGATGCAATTCACTACAAAGAGTTAAAAGATTACTATCTGTGTGTTTTAAAGGACATTGCATCACCATGCAGGATGCCACACCTGTACGTGCTGCAAGAAGAAACAGACTGGGAACACATGAGTAGTAGGTGTCTAATTCATTTCTCCATCCCTGACAGGTAAGCAAGGAAACAGAAAACATAACCAACATAATTAATGGGGGAGACATAACTGATATACACCAAGCTCTGAATCCCCCAAATAGCCACACTTCTTTTCAAGCCCCATTTGAAAAGTCATAAAACTCACAAAAACTGATTACATCACAAAGAAAAATTTAAGTCCAAAAAAGTAGAAATCGTGGACAACATTCTCTGGTCATAATGCACTATAACTAGAAATAATTGATTACAAAAGCACCTACTACCGGAATGGACAGATGGAATTCAAATGAGCCTTAGGTCAAAGAAGAAATCAAAACCAAATTATAAGAGATTTTTAAAATAATGATAAAAATGCCTTCTATTAGGGCACCTGGGTGGCTCAGTGGGTTAAGCCTCTGCCTTTGGTTCAGGTCATGATCTCAGGGTCCTGGGATCGAGTCCCGCATCAGGCTCTGCTCAGCAGGGAGCTTGCTTCCCCGTCTCTGTCTGCCTCTCTGCCTACTTGTGATTTCTCTCTCTCTCTCTCGCTCTGTCAAATAAATAAATAAATAAATCTTAAAACAAAAAACAAAACAAAAAAAACCTTCTATTAGGACCTGTAGGGTACAACTAAGGCAGTGCTCAGAGAATTCATAGCCTTAATAATTCCTTTTTTATTTATCAGTAGCAAGAATTAAGCTTCTAACTCATTTTTTAAGAAGAAAAGTACAAAGACGACCTTAATAAAAACATAAATTAGTGAATTAGAAGCCAGAGAAGGGTAATTACTAATAAATAAATCCTATAGATAGATCTTTGAGGAGGGGAGGTTGGTGACCTCTTAGCTAACCTAATCAAGAAAAAATGGGGATGGGGTAGGGGAGGAAAGCACAAAATACACAAGAAAAAGGATGAAATCATCATTTAAAAGAACAGTAAATTAATTTGTTCAACCTCATGAAAGTAAATTTAACAACTGGATAAAATGAATACTTTTCTAGACAGACATAATTTACCAAATTCATTCAAGAAGCAGTAGAACAATGATAACAGATCAATTATTACAGAAGATCAATCATTACAGAAGAATCAAAGAGCTACTCTCCCACCCCAAAGAAAGGCACTGGCCCAGCCTGTTTCACTGAGGATCAACTAATCTTTAAAGAACAGATAATCCACTTCTACTTAAACTGTCACAACTGCATAGGAAAAGGAGGGAAGCCTCCATTTTCTTTACAAGGCAAGCTTAACAGTGATTGCGAAACCCAACAAAAATGTGTTCCAAAAAACTGAAGACTAACTTCACAGATGAAATTTTCTAGCAAAACCCCTAGGCAGCCAAGCCAATCCAGCAATATACTGAAATATTCACCATGACCGAGTGGGATTCGACCAGGAATGCAAGGATAGTTTGATGTTAAGGGATCGCTGTCATTATTCCTATTAAAAGATTAAAGGAAAAAAACCTACAATAGTCTTCACAGACACTGAAAAAGGATTTGGTAAGATGCAGCTTCCATTCTTAATTTTTTAAAAATTCTTAATAAAACAGGAATACAAGGACACTTATTTAACCTGATAAAACATCCGTCCCTGAAACCAGCATTTTGCATGATAGGGACATCCTAAAAGCTGCTTATTAAAGTCAGGAATGAAGCAAGCATGTCCATTATCAGCACCATTATTTCTCACTGTTGCAAGGATCACAGCCAACGCTATTAAGACAAAGAAATTAAGATATAAAACCTCCAAAGTATATGCACATGATAAAACAGAGTAACTGGAAAATCTAAGAAACCAAATGGAAAAACCATTACAGACAATAAAAGAATTCAGTAAAGGGACAGGAGTTAATAGCCTTTATGTAAATAACCTCCATTTCAGGAAGAAAAGACTAGCCAAAAAAAGGGGTAACTATCCAGAATTAAAACTTTTAAAATGCGCACGGATCTAGGTGAAACGAATATTAAAACATTCCCAGGGACACAAAAAAGTTGGAACAAACCGAGGGTTTCTCATGGCCCTGGAAGGCATCGACATAAAAACATAATTTCTTCCTGAATTATAAATTTCCATGTGATCCCAGAAAAAAAAATAAAATAGGACTTTTCTTCTTACCCAGATGAGCTGATTCTATAGTTCAGTCAGAAAAATAAATAGCCAATTTCCACTTCTAGAAATTTAGGGTAGGGGACCAACAAAGAACAGCAAGTACCACCATATAGTAAAAGGTGTTGTGTACATGCTACAATGCAAATGAACCTTGAAAACACGCTGCTAAGTAAAAGAAGTCAGTTGCAAAAGACCACATGCTATAGGGTTCCCTTCTTAGGAAAGAAGAAGGGGAATGAGGGGTCGGGGAGTGACTGCTGGTGGATAAGAGTTTCTTCCTCAGGTGTTAAGAATTTTCCGAAATTGACTGGGGTGATGGTTGCAAAATTCTGTAAATATACTAAAAACCATTAATTGTATAAATCACACGGGTGGGTTTTATGGCATGTGAATTCTATTTCAGTAAAGTTGTTAAAATTCTCTGTAACAACTCTGTAACAATTTAAACACCAACGCCCTAATGACTTGAGTATGCTTGGATCTATACCTTACATTTTATACTATGTATTTATTTTTATTTTTTAAAATTTTTATTTATTTGACAGAGAGAGACACAGCAAGAGAGGGAAGAGAAGCAGGGGGAGTGGGTGAGGGAGAAGCAGGCTTCCTATCAAGTAGGGAGCCTGGTGCAGAGCTTGATCCCAGGACCCCGGGGTCATGACCTGAGCCAAAGGCAGACATCCAACAACTGAGCCACCCAGCACCCCTATGCTCTGTATTTAAAAAAAAACTAGAAGAAACCTTGGGGAACTTAAAAAAAAAAAAAAAATCTCAGCATGAGGAAGGAGACATTCTAAAATCCATGACCCAAAATCCACAGGCCCTAAAAGGAAATACAGATTTCACTTCACAAAGACAAATGGCAGAATCAAAGACAAATGGTGAGTTGGGAAACCATATGTAATTCAGATGACAGACAGAGGTCTAATTCCATCATATACAAAGAGCTCCTGTAATTCAATGAGGACAAAAACTACCCAATTGAAAAAATGGACTAAGGAGATGAATAAGTTCAAAGATAAAACAAATGGCTCCAACATGAAAAGATATTCATCCTCATTCATGTTAAACTTAATTTAAAACTGCACTGTGATCCTACTTTCACTGATGAGGTGACCAAGCCTAGAAGTGTGATACCATGCTGTGATGGTGAGGGGGTGGGCAAACAGGCTATCTCACCCAGAGTCATCTGAAGATGTCAGTCAGACTACATCTATCAAAATTACAAAGGCAGGCGGGCACCAGGGTGGCTCAGTCGTTAAGTGGCTGTCTTTGGCTCAGGTCACCATCCCAGAGTCCTGGGATTGAGCCCCGTGTCGGGCTCCCTGCTCAGCAGTGAGTCTGTTTCTCCCTTTGCCCCTCCGCCTGTTTGTGCTCTCTCTCTCTCAAATAAGTAAAATCTAAAAAAAAAAAAAAAGTAAAACTTAAAAAAAAAATACTCAAATAAGAAAAATACTTAAGTAAAATACTAAAATAAGTAAAAACACTCAAAATCTAAAAAAAAAAAAAAAGATAAACACCTATTAAGAAAGGAAAAAGAGGCACAGCATAAGCACAATGATGAATGGCAACCAATCCTGGGCTACAGGACAGAGCCAACAGGGAGACAGCTGTCCCCCTACATTTAAAAAGAGAACGACAGCACATGCGCATGAATGGGGAGGGTGGGGGGTGGGGAATGAATCTTAAGCAGACTCCAACACGCCCAGTGTGGAGCCGGACATGGGGCTCTGTCTCACAACCCTGAGATCATGACCTGAGCGAATTCAAGAGTCGGACGCTTAACTGACCACCTAGGTGTCCCCGGAGCTGTCCCCTTTGAAGAGACAATAAGTGTTCATTTCTAACTGAGAACTGTAGTTCAGGAACCTGGGCCTATGTTACCAGATCCTCTGATTTTTTTTTTTTTCCCCAAGAGACATCAGAAATCCTGTTTTCAAATGTTCCCAAGGACTTCAAATTAAAAAAAAAAAAAAAAAAAAAAAAAGACCCTATGATGGCTAAAAAAAATCGGATCAGAGAGTTTGGTCTTCCTGTCCTAGAGGGTCAAGGAAGACAGCCCCTTGGAGATCACCTTGTCCAGCTCCGTAATTTGACACACTGAAAACGCAAGACCCAGAGTGGGGAAAGACATGCCCAAGATCACACAGCAAATCAGGCCCTGCACTGGGATCCCACTCAGGACTATGTGCTTCTACATCGTCCTCCTCTCTCCCAACAGCACCAGAAAATCATGGTGAGTGAGACAGACACGGGGCATTGTGGGTTCCCAGGCAGGGGGGTCCTGGGGAGGAGGTCACACCGTGCAGGAGTCACCCACCCAGCCAAAGGGTGGGTGCCATTGTTGGGGAGGGGGTGCAGCACAGGCAAAGGCCTAGAACATGAAGAGCTCTGGACAGGGTGGTGGTGGGTAGACTATCTCTACTGGGATCTGCCCCCACAGAGCCCTGGGGTGGGAAGAACTGGGTGCATCCGGGAAAGAGCACTCTCCCCCGACCCCCGACCATGGACTCAGGGGGCAGAAGAAGCGGACAGAGACGGGCTGGGGAGGCTGTGTACTCACACTTGCGCAGATCCAGGCTCTTGCTCGGGCAGGCCAGGTGCTGGCCCGGTGGATTCTGGGTCCTCTGGAGACAGGCCAGCATGGCTGAGCTGGGGGCCCGCGGTGGGGCACACTGTGCAGCAGGGTCCCTGTGAGGAGGGAGATGAGATGCTTGTCACTCGGGCTGCTCTGTGCCCGCCTCCCATGTACCCCGGCTTGCAGTTGCTTCCAGCAGCCTCCCCACTACGTGGCAGAACATCTGATACTTTCAAAGCAGATGCCCCTTTTCCCTTATCTGACAGAGGAGGACGCTGAGGCCTGGAGGCATCAAAGGAAAGAAAGGAAAAGAACCCACATCTTGGGTGGTGGATTTCCACCATGTCACAGGGGGCAGTGCGGGGTTCAGTAGAACAGACTGGTGGGTCACCTCCTCCAAGGGGCTTCCCTGATGCCGCCAGGCCTGGTTAGATCCTCACCCCCTCCCTGTTTCCTCAGCAGGTTGCCCTTCCAGCCAGGGGTGGCTTGTGGTCCTCTTGTCGGCACCTGGGAGTGGGTCTGTCCCTGCTTTTCAGTTTTGAGCTCATGGAGAGCAAAGACCCCACATGGTCACCTCTGGAAGCGATACTGGGGCCGGGGTGGGGTGTTGCCCAGGAATTGCCAATGGGCGCCTGGGTGTTCCAGTGTACTGAAGAGTCCTGGGACATTCTCACAGCACCCCTGGGGGAAAGGTCCAGGACAGCATTCCTGGGAGAACGTGCGTTCTCCAACCCTGACCGGTGTTGAGCCTGAGCCCAGGTCCCCCGGGGCCACCAGGGTTCCCAGAACACAGAGGCCCTGATGGGCAGGGTGAACACAGGCCAGGTGGGGCCTGCCCTGGAGGCCATGGAGAGGGAGAGGTGGGTTTCTCTGCAAGACCCCTCCCTTCTTCTTATCCCAGTTAGGAGCCAGCAGCCCGACACCCCTGACATTCACAGAGCTGACCCTGGCTCCCCCCACCTCCTGACCTCACCCCATCCCCACTGGTGTCCTGAGCAGCCAAGCTGGGCCAGCTCAATCCTCCTGCCAGTTCTTAAAAAAAGGAAGAAAGACAGGGGTGGGGGGGCGGTGTTTAAGGGGAAGAAAGGGAGTTATTTAATACTAAACAGGTGTCTGGAGCCCTTAAATTCTGCTGCTTTCTTCTAATAATGAAGTATTCATGAGGAAAAGCCTTTTTTCACTACTTTCTTAAGATACTAATTTCACAACAAGCTCCTTGTTACGGAGCAATTATTCCAATCTTGAATTTCCCCGAGACGGTTGCAGCCTCCTGTCTGTCCTGGCCTCTCGGTAAATGAAAGACAATCACGTAACCACCTTTCATTATGCTCTATTTTACTTTCAGCAAAGGTACCCTGAAAGAAATGATTTACTCTGAAAGGGACTTTTATTCAGTTTCAAAACCAATTTTCTCCTATTACTGTCTCAAAAAAAAAAAAAAAAAAAAAGAAAGAAAAAGAAAAAAAAGTAGGGGGTGGGTGGGGGAGGGGAGGCGGTTTGCATCCCCCTCCCTACCCGCCAGTCGCCAGCCTTAAGGCAGGCAGAGCTGCAGTATCCACTTCCCGACTTTGATTTCTGGTAATTTTAAAATATGCCATTACAATCAGGCAGAAATTATACAGTTTAAAAAGGGAATGAAGCGGGGTTTATTGCAGGGATGAAAGCCCTTGACAGTGGGAAGGAGGCACTGCTCCTGGGGGACAGGGGACCCAGGCCCTCTAGGACAGAGCCGCACACTCACACTGCCCCACTAGGACAGCCGGGGACGTGCGGGCAGGACGCCGTTCACGTGCATTCCATTCATCTCCCAAGGTGGGCGCCCACTGCCGTCCTCCTGAACGTGAAAGTCCTCTCCATCCACAGATGGGGAAACCCAAGCCTGAGAGAGGCAGCACCCCGCCCAGGGCCACCCTGCAGGCACTGGCTAGATGAGCCTGCTCCCTTACCAGTGGGCAGCCCCCCCACCCTGGGCTGGAAACCTGGGACCTACAGACCCCTGCCAGGGCCAACCATGGGACCTCAGGGGAGCTACTACCCTCCTCTTGTAAGTAGAGGCTCCCTTATCCCTCCCAGGTCATTACCCACCAGCATCCTCACCATGCCCAGCAGGCCCCCCTCCCCCTGCAGATCCTTTCACTGTGTGCCAGGGGCCCAAGAAGCCCAGCCCCTGTCCAGGTCTGCCCCTGCAACCCCATGGGTCACACATGCTTTGCAGCTGAACAGGGCAGGCTTGGAGCTGTAGTTGTTGGGGATAAGGGGCAGGTTGCCTAATCTGGGGCCTCTCTGGACCCCATCAGTTGCCCTCTCTGTGGGGCTCTGGTTTTCAGAATGCTCTGATGATGGATGCCTAAGCAGTTCAGGAAGCCGAGAGATCACCAGCTCAGGGGGCGATAGAGGATCCCCTGGAAGCGACAGCATCCACTCAGCTCAGTACGAACAGCCTGGATCACCTCAGCCTTGCTTCTGGAGGCCCCGCCGCCCGAGAGACTATCTCTACTGGAAGGCGGGGAGTTTTTCTCTCTGTGCCTCTAATCCCAGTTCACTGCTCATTTTCCCAGGAACCCTGTGCCTTGCTGCTGGGGCAGGTCGGGGGTCATGGTGGAGGGGACAGGAACCAGCCCAGCATGGTGATGAGCAGGTTACCACCAGTTCCCACAGCATCCAACCAGCTACAACAGGACAGAGTCAGGCCCAACATTCTTTGCCTATCCCCCCCACACCACCCGCCCTGGCCAGCTCTCTAGCCCTCCCTCCAACTGGCTGCCCCACACCTCCAAACCTTTGCCTGTGCTGGTCCTCTGCCCAGAGAGCACCACGACCCCAGTCCATTTTAACTCAGACTCTCGTTCAGCTGTCCCTCCCCTGGGCATCCTCCCCTCCACAGTCCTAATCACACCAAGTTGTAATTGCCAATTTTCATGTCTGTCTCTCTCCACTGGACTGTGAGTTTCTCAGGGGCAAGGACCATGTCTTATTTGTCTCTTTCTCCCGGTGCCTGGCAAAGAGTAATCATTTAATAAATAGGTGTTGAATGACTGGCTGAATCAATGAATCAGTTATTGTCAGATGAAGTGACCAAGGCCCAGAGAAGCCAAGCATCCTGCACAAGGCCACACAGCAAGCTGGGGACTGGAATGAGGCAAGTGCCTAAAACACTCCTGTTCTTCCCTCGAACCCACCCTGTACCCCTCTCTGCTTGGCATCATCCCATCTGCAGAAAGCCAGCTCCTCTGAGGCCCCAACCTGCCTCATGACCAGCCCCCTCACACCCCCCCCACCCCGGCTCAGGGACCATCCTGGGAACACTGCTGATTTTGAAACCCTATCTGCAAATCAGGCTGTTTATAAGCTCAAGGTCTTTTGTGACTTTAATAAAAAAAAGGGGGGGTGGGGGGGAGGGAGGGAGAAAATGTCGCAAGCCTCAATGATTAGAATGCTTTGGCATCATTCCTGACGTGGGGGCTGATAAGACGTCTTATCTCAGAGGCACCTCTAGGAAAAGGTCCCCTCCACCAGATAACGCCCCCAGCTGTCGATATGCCCTTTCATGGCTGAGGATTTAGATAAAGGAAATGTGACAGGGGAGGGGAAAGAAAGGAAGGAACTTTCGCAGTCCGAGGAGGAATGGAGTCTGTGCGACTTGCCTTGGCAGAACAATACACAGAGGATGTCTAAAGGCTGTCTTTATTTTTATTAAAAGAACAGGGAATTGGGGCCTTTGGCCCTCCCTGCCTTTTGTCATCTCTCCCTGCCTGTCTGGCTGCAGGGGACCTCAGGAAGCCCCCAGCCAGCGGGAGGGGGAGCTCACCAATAACCACATACATTAGCACTAATAAGAGCCCTGCCCATTTACCGAACGTTCCCTCTGGGCCACCTCCCACGTGCCTCCTGTCCGTTACCCCTCACTGCCACTTCCTAGCAGCCTCTGTGGGTTCTGTTGTTAGCCCCATTTCACAGATTAGGAAATGGTCACAGAGAAGGGAAGTAATCTGCATGAGGTCACACAGCTTTTAGGTGTCACCCCAAACAGAGACCGCACCCTAAGCCTCACACATGTGCAGCCCCCACACTTGGCTCCATCGTAATGGGGGGGATGCCCGCAGGCCCCAGCTCCCTGGGCAGCTGGACAGGAAAGAGCGGAGGCTAAGGCCTGCTTCTCCCCAGTGCCCAAATCCACTTTGATTCTGCTCCAGCAGGGGCTAGGATCACAGGGAGGGAGGTGAGGAGGGGAAGGAGGAGGGGCTCCCAGGAGGCCGCTTACTCATCCCATAAACATTCACAGAGCACAGCGTGTGAGGCCTGTGTTGGGCAGAACAATACCAAGAGGAATAAATAAATCGCAGACCCTGCCTCTGGGAGAACCATTCTGAGGTGGCTGTCATTTACCCACCCATTCACTCACTCACTCACTCATTCATTCAGGCAGCAAACACTCCCTGAGCATCCTTTGAGAGCCATCCCTGTGCCATGGGCCCTGTACAAAAATTGGTAAGAACGTCCTGCCAATCCCTGGGGCCTGCTTCTCCCTCTCCCTCTGCCTGCCACTCCTCCTGTTTGTGTGGTCAACTAAGAAATAAAATCTTTAACGAAAAAAAAAAGGATGTCCTGCCAAAGAGAACATCCAGTAAGAACTGACTGTCTACTCCCAAATCCAACCCACTGAAAATGAACTTTCCTGGGCATAGTCAGTTAAGTGTCTGCCTTGGGCTCAGGTCATGATCCTGGGGTCCTGGGGTCCTGGGATTGAGCCTCATGTCAGCTCCCTGCTCAGTGGGGAGTCTGCTTCTCCTTCTACGCCTCCCCCTACTCCTGGACTCGCTCGCTCTCAAAAAACAAATAAAGTCTTTAAAAAAAAGAAAAGAAAAAGAAAGAAAACTTTCCTGGCTTCTCCCTCCAGCTACTATTTCCCGAAAGTGGCAGGTGCGCAGAACCCTCCCTCATCCTGCAGGTCCACAGTCGGCCCCTTGCCAGGCCGTGCTGGCCCTAGAGCGCCACCAAGTATGAAGATGTGCTTGGGCTCCACAGCAGGGTGAGGCTGTGACCTCATGAAAGCCAGGGCTACACTTCCAGAGCCTGTCCTTCCACACTCCTGGAGCTGCCGACTCTGGCCTCGCTGGCTCTACCCAAGGCCAAAGACTGGCTGTGGCTTGCAGCAGAAGGTCATGCCAGGCCTGTCCCAAGGTCCAGTGGGAGTAGGATTTCACTGGGGAGAGTTAGCCCTGGACGCCTCTGGGTGGCACCTGCCCACACCAGGGCTCTGACTGGCTCAGTGACCTGGGGAAAGTCTCACTCCCTCCCTGACTCTGTTTCCCTCACTGAATCTTGATGGGGAACAGCCCAGAGGATTTTCTGAGAGGCACTTCCAGCTTGGACATGAGGGGATGTTTCACGATTTGGTTTTCAAACAATCCATGTGCAAGGCAGCAGGCTAGGACCTCTGTTGACACACAGAGGGAGTTCTGGGTGCAGCCTGTGCTTGAGGAATTTAGAAGCTTGAGTTGGGATGAGTCAGGGAGCTGGAAAAATACAGCAGTTCACATAAAGCACTGGGGTGGATGTCTAGGACCATGCTATTCCTCAAGGCCCCACAACCTTCACAGGGGAGGGGGGAGAAGCTGCACACAGTTCTCACCCTGATCCCTCCCGGAGGGACAGGAAGCCTTGTTCTTCCCCCTGCCCTGGCCACGGAGTCTGACCTCCTAGTGCAGGGAACAATGTGAAGTGGTGATGAGAGGCCCAGTGGCTGGGACAGAGGATGAGCACTGGATTGGGAGCCTGGGAGAGCTGGAGTCAGATCCTGCTCTGTGGCCCTGAGACACTTTTCTGTGATAGTCCCCAGAGCCACAAGCCAGGCCAGCACAAAGCCTCAGGAAGAGCAGTCCTCCTCTCTAAACAGTGAGGGACAGGAAATCACCCGCACCTGGCCAGGACTGCTGTACCATAGGGAGTCTGGGTGCACAGCCCCTCCCCCACAACAGGAGGCTCCACTGTCTCTTTCTTCCTCTTCCCTCTCTCCCTCTCCCTTACTCCATCTGCCTCCCTGTCCTGCTGCTTCCCTTCTTTTTTCCTGCTGTCCCTTCTTCTTGTTCCCTTCCTGACCCCACTCTCCCCTATTCCTTCTGATTCCCTCCCTCTGGCCACCCCCCAACCCACCCTGTCTTTCAAGGCAGCCAGAGTAGAAGCCCACCCCCATCCTCGTCCTGCAGCCCCCTCCCCCATCCCTGTTCTGAGCCTGAGGCCTTCCAGGGGACCCTGTTAATAATTAAATGTTAATCTAAAAAGCAATTTGAGCTGCGGCTAGGCAGATCTGGTTAGAGATTACATTAGCATGGAGGAGGTGAGGGTAATTTTCTTTAACCCCTCTCCTGATCTCTCAAGCCCAAGAATCTTCAAGTCACACCGCCACTCCTGATTAAACTGGTACAGGGCTGGGCTGTGGATAAGGGGTCTGTGAAAAGTGATTATTTCCCCACTGCCATTTGGGCCTCAGCACCAGAATGGGATTTTCTCTCTCTCTTTTTTTAAAGCTTGGGATGGAGGGGCATTGCCCCCTTCAGCAGGAGGCCTCATCTACTACCAGGATTAGTGCCATATCCATACCTACCCCCACGGGGCCAGAGGTCTCTCTAAAATGCAAATCTGGCCACAAGGCATACCTGGCTCCCTCTGTTCACCACACAGAGATGGATGCCAACCCTGGGCCTGGGAGAAAACTCTCCATTCAGTCTCGGCCCAGCTCTGGCCAGGACACTGGAGCCAGACATGCGGGTAATTCTGGGCCAGCAGGAAAGACCAAAAAGTGAACCAATAATCACAAAAGCCAGAGAGCAGGCAGCCACAGCCAGGGCCCTTGGGTGGGGGGGCACGAGCTTCTTACCACCATCCTTGCAGGCCTTTGCCTGTGGAATCCCTTCTGCCTGCCAGCAAGCCCTTTCTGAGTCTTTACCCACCCCATGAAATTCTCCTTGACTTTCAACTGAAGCTCGGTCCCTCAAGGGCTTCTCAGAGACACACATGGTGCTTGATAAATGTTTGATCAGTAATCGAACTAATGGAGTTCCTCATGTGGCTCTCTCTGATCTCTCCTCTGTGGGTTCACAGTGCTGTGACCAGTGACTGTGCATAGTGGGCCCCCAGAAAACCATCTCCTGGAGGAAGAAGGGGCCAGAAGCACAAGGCAGGGCTCAGTGACAGACAGGTTCCCAGCGGGCAGTTCCCCGGAGCACTTCAGCACCACGGCCAGCTCCCTGTGCACGTGCCCGGATAAAGGGTGGGGCAGAACTTGGGAGCCTAGTGACGTCAGTGGCGAGGGGACCTACCCTGAGCATCACTCCAGCCTCTGGAGATGTGATAAATTAAGCACCTACTGTGTGTGAGAGGCTGAGAGAGTGACAGACCCTGACAGCAGGGAGGGGGAAATTACAAGGCAAGAAGATAAGTCGTAGCCAAGGTGGGGCCAGCCTACCTACCCTAGGGGTGTCACGGTCAAAGGACAGACCCCTGCCCTCATAAGGAGGATTAACAATAGCTTCCAGTCTTTGGATCCCATGTCTGAGCTTTTTATCTCTTAACTATGATGTGCAGGGCACGTCGCTCTGAGACTCAGTTTCCTCCTCAAAAAGAGGGGGTTAATTCCACAGACTGTACAAGGGGTTGTACCACAGATTGTACTAATAAGGTGCCAGGGTCATCGAAGTACCTGCCTAACTGGTAGTTGTTATCAGTACAGTTTACGATTACCACGAGCAGGTAGGTGGTAAACAGCCAGGTAAAGATGGGGGGAGAAGAGGTCTAAAGCACAGGATGGCACACTCAAGCCTACGAAGATGTGAAAAACCAAGGAGTGTGAAGAACTTGAAGCAGCTCCAGGAGGGAGAAGAAACCCTCTTGATGAATTACCAAGAGCAGCCCATCTATGTTAAGGCCAAGCAGGGTCACCAGGGCAGAGGGAATTGGGGCAGGGAGCCCAAGTGCAAGGCGGCAAGATCCACCTGCTGAGGACAAGTGCTGGCTCAAGGCAGGGAAGAGCTGAGAGAAGGTGCTGGGTGGACAGAGGGCTCATGGGGGGCTTGAAAACTGCTCTCTCTCACCATGGGGTGAGGTGGCAGCTGCCACTAGCATCAGACCTGGTGAGCCCTCTTCCAGAACCAAGGGCCACCCAGGAGGCACCTAGGGAGTAAGAGGGGTGAGCACTAGGGGCAGGGCTCGTGCTCAAGAAAGCGAGCCTTCGGGAAGCCCAGCAGTCCAATCTCAGACACTCCCATCCAGCTTCCCCTCCCTGAGAGCCAGATCCCAAAACAGGAAGTGTGGGGGGAATGGTGCGATTGTATAAGTCACTCCTTCTTCCCCTAGTTCTGGCCTGGGCTTAAGTGACAGCCAGATCTCCCTTGTCATCTTCCAGCCAAGGGGTGAAGCTGGGCATCAATATACTGATGTCATCAGCAGAAATGTCCCAACCCAGTTTTTTGTTGGAGGTCATAGAACCTTTGTGGAGGAGAAACATACAAGTGGAGACCAAAATGATACTGGGTGCTCCCATCCATCCTCTCTACCTATCCCCCCGCTGCACTCCCCAGGTCCTTACACCCTACAGTTCAGGGTTAACCCAGCAACAGGGAAGGAGAAAATCTAATAATCAGAGCAATAATAGGAGCTGGTTTTTATTTTTAGTGTTCCCATGGGCTCAGCACTTTCCAGACATCACCTCATTTAGCCCACCCCACAACACAGAGAAAGAGAGGATCACTGGTCTGTGCACCCATGAGGAAATAGTGGCCAGGGACGGGGGCTGTCCAGGGCTGCAGGACAGGCAGTTAGTTGGTGGAGGGGGCAGGGAAGCCCAGCAGAAGAGGTGGGCCTGGGCCAGACTTAGACCCCAAGGGCAGAGAGGAACAGAAGAAAACTGGGCCCAGGGCAGGAAGGCAGGCTTAAGACACCAGGAGAGAGAAGCCCAGGTTGGGGGATGTGCTGAGGGGAGGGCTGGTCTGAGCCAGGAGCCAAGGATCAACAGATGCTTCAGAAGATCAGGCTAGAAGAGAAACAAGTAGAGCCTTTGGGACGGGGTGGGAAAACAGGACAGGGAACAATACTATCAACATATTTATAGACATGTTAACTCCTGAGAGCCAAGCCCTGCTTGTTTGTGGGCCAGGTGTCCTTTCCTGTGAGCTGGGCTGGGGGTGGCAGTGCAGCGTCTCTAAGCCCCTATCATCTATCCGCAGGGTACCATGATCCTAGCAGTGGGATGCTGGGGTCAGACCACCTGGGTTCAAATCCCAGCTCTGCCCCAGGCTGGCAGTGGGACTGTGTTTCTCTCTAGGGAGACTGACTCTTCTTTGTGTTTCTACTTCTAATTTTTTTTTTTAAAGATTTAAAGATTATTTGACAGACAGAGATCACAAGTAGGCAGAGAGGCAGGCAGAGAGACAGAAAGGAAGCAGGCTCCCAGATGACCAGAGAGCCGGATGCAGGGCTCGATCCTAACACCCTGAGATCATGACCTGAGCCGAAAGCAGAGGCTTTAACCCACTGAGCCATCCAGGTGCCCCTACTTCTAATTTTTCTACAGTAATCGTGCATCCCTTCTGTGTGTGTGTGTGTGTGTGTGTGTGTGTGTGTGTGTGTTTAGGTAACTTTTTGGAAAGGGATTTCAACCACAGGTCTCCTAGAGGCAAGGAGGGGGACATACTCGAAATTCTTGGCTGTGACAGGGAGCAGGAAGAGATAGGGAAGAGACGGTGGCCGGGGAAGTTGGGGATGAGTAGAGGGAGAGACAGGGGCAGGAGAAAGCCCAGAAGCTTTGAAATCTAGCAGCGAAGAAAGCCAAGTGTGGTCCAGGCAGCCCTCCAACAGGTCCTTCCTGCAACTCTTCCACAACAGACTGCTGCTCTGATCACGTGCCTCATCACGTCCCAAGGTCCCAGGGCCACTTTATGCTATTCTCTACCCTGAAGGGGCCAAGCTGGGCTTCCACGTGGAACTCACTTCCTTCTCCACTCAAAACTCCCCCGCTGGCTCCCACAGCATTTCTAACAATATCCTCTATGGCTGTGTGTGAACCCCCTCCCCACTTGGGTGCCCACACTGTCCCTCTGCCTTTGCTTATCCTGACCTTCCAGCAGGTCAACCTTGGTCTCATCTCAGGACCTTTGCACTTATAATTCTGTCTCCACCTAAATATTCTGCCCCAGGGCTCTCAAGTAGAAATATAATGTAATTACAAGTTTTCTAGTATCCACAAGAGAAATTACTCTTTTGTTTGTTTTTTTAAAAGCCCAACGTGGGGCTTGAACTCACAGCACTGAGGTCAAGAGACACAGGCTCTCCTGACTGAGCCAACCAGGAGCCCTGGAAAATCATGTCTACTGACATATCTTATGTAATCTAATATATGCAAAATAGTATCACTTCAGCATATAATCAATATTTAAAAGTGATTTGTGAGACTTTTTTTTTTCCACACTAAGTCTTTGAAAGCTGGGGTAGATTTTGCTCTTCTAGGACATCTCAGTTCATAAGGGGTGGCACTCTCCATGCCAGCTCTAACTCCTCATCCACACGTCAACTCAAACCTCACCTCCTCCAAGAGGTCCTCCTTGACTGCTCCAGCCACTATCCCATCACTGGTTGTAGTTCCTTCCTTGTCACTACCACTCTGAAATGACCTTATTGATGAATAGTTTAGCATCTGTCTGCTCTACCAGAACACAGACTCTGCTGTGTGTGCCCACTGGGGTGCACAGGTGGTAGGGGATGGGGGTGGGGCCCCAGGGCCCTTGTCTGTGCACCTCATTCTAAATTCTACTCTCGGTGAGGAAAGGCAGAGGCCTGCATGTGTGGGGGGGTTGCTGGGAGGGGGGCAAATATGCACAAACACACACACACACACACACACACACACACATAAAGACCCCCACCCCCTCCTCCTGCTTCTAAAGAGCAGGCCTAGAAGATGGGCCTCCTTTCAAAATCAGCCCGGCGCGGAAAAACAGCTGTGACAGCACAAAGCCGAGATTGAATCAGCGACGGCCCGATTGCCTGGTGACGGTTACAAATGATCTGATGTGGAAAAGACAGGATCAGATGTGTGCGGAACAACGGCTGCTCCAAGCCCCCACATGTCAGACAATGGGCTGCTGGGCGGGCGGGCAGGTGGCTCCCAGAAGCTGAGGCCGGAATGTGCCCATCGGTGTGGGGCCCACTCTGTGCTAAGCCTGTCGTGGGCCCTTCCTCTGGGCCAGGCCTGGCCTTGGCCTTGTCCATCCAGGTACTCACACAGGCCCCACCTGACAGGACGGTCACTTCTATAAGGCGAAATCAGGTATTGCCCCAATACCCAACACCTGGGAACAAAGTCCTCAGCCTGAGACCAAGTGCTGAGCTCTGGGCAGCTGGATGCTGGCTGAATTTTTCTTCATTGGACTTGTTTCCAGATACCAAAAGATGCCTTTCACATTCTTCCTACTTCTTATACCCTCCTAGCCCCTGGCCATACATAGGTCCCCGACAGCCACAGGAACCAGCTCTTACCCTCTCCCCCAAGAGTTGGGGGGAATGAATCCCCCGTGTGCGAGAGCCCCTAGGCTCTCAACCACTTAGTAGTACTGAATGTCAACTTCGGTGACACTCTACACTGCCCTGTCGAGAAGACTGAGTCCTGGGAGAGACCGTGGCTTGCCCAGAGGTGCACAGCTGGGAAATGGTGGAGACTGGGGCCTCGGGGACCCATCTCTAGGCTCTTGTTACACCAAAGCCAGGAACACAGGAGATGCTCAGTATATCCCCTTGAAGGAGGGACACACTGGGCCTCTCCTCCTGGACCACTGTGTGGCCCAGGGCTCACATGCTCTCACAGCTTCCCTCTCCAGTCACCTGCCCTGGCCCCTGTCACCTTTCCCGTATTTCACTGCACAGCATACCTACCTCTTCAGTCCTATCAACCCCTCCGCACATCTGCCACACAGGGGACCCTGGAGAACCAAGTGGGGTTTGACAATGCAGGTGGGTGAGTGGGATGTGGGCTGGGCAGCAACAGGAGCTCCACCCTCGGGGATGTCAAGGAGGCTCCGGGGCTGGGAAGTTTCTGGAAGTGGGGAGCGGAAGGGCTCCTTCCTCATGAGGTCTGGGCAGGGGGCTGCTTCACCCAGCCTGGAGCCCATCCTAAGGTATAGGAAGAGCCATGCCTCCCATTCTCCAGGGGGCAAGCAGAGCTTCAGAGAGGCCCAGGCCTCAGATGTGGACGTGAAGACAGGTCTGCTGCACCCTGAAGCCTGTGGCAGAGCCATGCCAAGGGAAGGCTGGGATTCTAAGTGGGCACCCAGTGTCCCATGGGCCACTTCTGCGAGGGGCTCTGTGTCACCTCCCCTGGACGCCACCCTGGGCCTGAGTAGTGGGCATGACCGCAGGCCAAGAGGCTGATTCCAAAGGGGCCGCCCTGAATACCATGAAGCTAGCCTTCCACCACCACCACCACGACCACCATGATGGCATCCTACTGGGCCTCATCCTCCAGGCTAGAAGGTGCTGCCTGCTTTAGCCCCGGATCAGCAGTATCCGGGAAGGCCAAGGCACAAACCCAGAACCCCAACTCTGCCACTTCCAGCAGGCCCTGCTTGAGGAAGTGACCAGGTCCCTTGAGGGCCTCAGTTTCGCCATGTGAAAAACAGGGCTAGAAACAGCAGCTCTGTCACCTGGCCATGGTGAGGACGAAGCTGGATGACGTCTGCATGGAGTGTGGTCACTTCCTCGGTGGTGCCCTCCTAGCTCCTTGAAATCCCACACTCCTCGGCGGCCCATGGCGCTGGCAACGTCCGCCCTCAGCTTTCACCGTCAAGGGCTAGAGATGACAGCAAGTGGCTTCAAAGAGGTGAAGGAATTTGTCCATGGCCATACAGAGCAGGGCGAGCGGACCGGGGAGGTACGTGTGGCCCTGGCCTGGGGACCCTTGGCCTCCAAGACCTAAACCCCAACTCCTTCCAGCACAATTTATCCTCAACTCCCAGGGACAAGCCCCACATGCGCCCAGTGAGTTAAAGCCTCTGCCTTCCACTGAGGTCATGATCCCAGGGTCCTGGGATGGAGTCCCGCATCGGGCTCTCTGCTCAACAGGGAGCATGCTTCCTCCTCTCTCTCTCTGCCTGCTTCTCTGCCTACTTGTGATCTCTGTCTGTCAAATAAATAAATACAATACTTTAAAAAATAAAAAAATAAAACCTTGCCCGAGCCCCACCTTCAGTGCTCGGCTGCTGAGACCTAGAGACCCAGACGCAGAGGAGATGATCAGGCACACGCCTTGCAAGGGAGCCCAGGGAAGAAGGGTTGCCCCCGGGAGCAAGGGGGAGCATCTTAGCCCCTTGATGGTATGCTTGGGAGCCACATGGAGCACAGAGGCACCCGACGGGCTTAGAGAGCCAGATGAGCCAGTGGGGGAACTCCACCCCACAAGCAGATGCCAGAGATAGTTGTTCACCCAGTGAATCTTCCTAACCCCCCTGAGGTAGAGACTCTTATTATCCCAATCTTCTGGGAGGGTAAACTGAGGCAGAAAGCAAGGTGGAGCCACTTGCCCAAAGCCATCCAATAAAGGACTGATGAAGAGGTATCGGAACCCATACCCATTTGGCTCCGCAATCATGACCACCCCACCCATGGCCCCTCCATCTAAGAGAACACGGGGCAGGGGTGGTGGTCTTGACAGCCAGGCTGAGGGCTCAGCTCACCACCCACAGACCACGGGGAGCCACAGAGGAGGTGTGGTGATTATGGTGAGGGCTCTGGAGCTGGCCTGTCTGGATTCAAAACCCAGCTATTCCACTCAAGCGACTGTGCAGCCTTGGGCAGGTCAACTAACCTCTCTGGGCTTATTTCCCCATCTGAAGGAAAGGGCACAGGACAATGAGGTTGAATTTGGGCACACAGTGAATTTCACGTGTTTATTAAATTGGGGGGACAAAAAAGAAAAAGAAAAAAACCTGAAGGCTGGTGGACCGAGACAGTGCCTCATCAGGTTTGGGGACAATCTGGTTGCTGGGCCTAGGGCATATTTTTGGCTCAGCGCAGTGGCCACAGACTGGCCTGGCCCAGCCCGGCCCAGCTTGAGCAGGGGTGCTGGCCCAGGGCAGGGGGCGGCGGCAGCTCAGGGCCTTGCTGGGACACGCGCCGGCGGGTGCGCGCACACGGCTGTGTCTGTTGCCGCAGCAGCTTCTATGCAAACATGTTAATTTGTTTTCATTTTGTGTTTTTTTTCCCTCGCAAGATAATTGGGTGAGTTTGAAGTCTTGGCGAGGCTGCTGATTATAGCTATTTGGGTGGTGCCCTCGTGGGGCTCTGGGCCCTGCCTCCTGCCTCTGGCAGTGAAGGCGGTATCTGGGGGTGTCTGGAGGGGTGCATGGGGCTGTGGCCGGGTTCTGGGGGCTCTAGCTAGCTGGGGATGGAGAAGGCACGACATCCTGGGGCCCACTGCATGCTCCCTGCCCAGAAAATACCATATCCCCAAAGGGTGCAAAATCCTACCCACAAATCTTTTCTCTGCCCTGTTTGCTGTCCTTTAAAAAAAAAAAAAAAAAATTATGACATGGTTGCCAATATTCAAAAGGAAAGAAAAACAAAAATTTCACCCCAAATTCTCATTGTCTGGCGGGTCTTGAAAACAAACAAACTAAAACTGGCAGCTCTGGGGCCTCCGAGCCCGCACTCCCATAAGGCCCTGCAGCAGCTGCTTTGTTCTTCACGTCACCTGGCAGGCCCCTGTGGGCTCCTGAGTGTTCCACCCTGGAGAAGGGCACAGGCTTTGGGGTCGCATTGTCTGACGCTGAGACCAAGGCTCTGCCCTCAGGAGCTGTGTGGTCTCAGCCAGTAGCTGCCTTGCTGAGGCTATTTTTCCATCCGTGAAACCCCTGCCTGGCCTTAGCAAGACTGAGATAAGATTGCGGGGATTTCAGGAGCAGAGTCAGGGTGTGGAAGGGTTGGTTGGCTCCCTTCTGGAGAGGAAGGTCGGCTAGGGTGGGAGCTTCTTGCTCCCTGGGTGTCCTGCACTTGATCCCACCCCGGGACAGGCAGCCTGGTCTCTGGTCTGTTTCGTATCCCTTTCTTCCACTGGGCGGGGACCAGAAGTCTGAGGCCAGGGCTGCATCTCTATCTTGGACTTCACTGACAGCCTACTATGCGCCACACTGTGGCAGAAGAGCTGGGAGAGATGAAAAGGCATGGGGAGCCAGTGGCAGGAGGCAGGGTGTGGGACCCAGGGTGCGGGGACTCTAAGCCCCACCGGGATGGAAGACTACTAGGGGAGAGCAGAGCTGGACTTACTCTACAGAGAAGGGAGGCATGTTTGATGTTTGTGGGGGGTGGGGGGGGTGGGGGGGTGGGGGTAGGGGTGTGTGTGTGTGTGTTGGGAAGGGGAACAATGAAGGCAGTCTCCATGGAAGCCTTGGGCTGACAAAGGCACAGAAGAGGGAATGGCCTGGTGGGTGTGAAAGGTCCCAAGTTGCTGTGATAAGCCGTGGGAAGCCACGTGGACTTTGGGGCTGCCTGTCAGTGCTCTGGGCCTCCCACAGCACGGAGGGGACTTGGTCAGTGTCTACAGCGGACAGCTGCCCAGTGGACTGGGTGGAGGTCAAGAAGAGACGAAGAGCTAGGCTTTCTGGGAAACTACCCTCCCTGTGTTCCCAGGACCCTTGACAAGTCGCTTCAGTTATCCAAGCCTCAGTCTGCTTTTCTGTAAATGGGACTGCAGCAGGGACCCCCTCCCCACCATGAGACAGTCCCTGCCGTGTGTTTATGTTCCTAAGACTTACGCCACCTGCCTGCCCCTGCACACTGCCTCAGCCTGTCCTCTTGCCTCTCCCAGGAGGGGGCAGGGGTGACAGAGGGCCCAGGCCATGGTCGTGTAGCCTAAGCAGGTACAGGCTCTGAGCTCAGCCCTTCACCCGTGTCCTGGCACATCTCCCAGTGCTCCCCGCAGGGGTTCTATTCCATTCCCATTTTTAAGCTAAGGACACTGAGACTCAGAGGAAATTTAGCAGGTAGGGCAGCCATCAGAAAAAGTCCTGTCATCAATACCCACTAACACGACAGCTGTTAGCACAGAGCCTGGCCAGGACGGAGGGACAGAATGGATGCCTAGTGCCTGCCCAGGGAACAAAGGCACCCAGCAGCCTTCTTGAAGCCACCTAGGCTACAGAGACAGGCACCTCAAGTCACAGCCCTAAGTCCCGGGACCCAAGACCAATGGGGCACAAAGGGCAACTCCACAGAAAGAAAAGGCATTGAAATGGGCCAAATACTGGCCCCGAGAGCAGCTGGGACTATGGTGAGTCCCCTGTCCTCTCTTGAATCTCTGTCTTCATCTGTGATGGGACTACTGCCCTTTACCTGCAGGGTTGCTGGAATGCACACAGTAGGCCTACAGCAACCAGGTTAACAACTGCCCTTGGCTCCTCTGGCAGCCAGAGGTTCCAGAACACAAGAGCAGGCAAATTATGGTGGAAGGTGGCAGCTGGGGAGACAACAGGATCCCTGGCCAGTCCCCTGGGGGTGGCGGCAGACCTCTGTGGAGGGCTTGGGCCTCCCCGGTCACACAGGGTGGCAGCTGGCAGCATCCCCTCCCCCACTGAGCACCACACAAAGGGGCCTCTATTCCCCTGCTCTGAGCATTTATCCTTGGCCGGCTGGGCCGCACCGCCCTCTCCCCACTCTGCTGGCAGCCCTGCCTGGCCCCGGCCTACCCAAGCCTATACAAAGGCCGGTGTGTCCCCGCCAAGCCAGCCTGGCCTTAGAAGACCCCGTCTGCAGGGAGGGAGAGAGAGCTCAAACTGGTCCTGGGGCGGGTGCCTAGTGTGTGGCAAGGCCTCACATCCGGGCCACGATGAGGAGGCAGCTAGGAAGGCAGGGGAAAAAGATTTTGGAGAGAAGAACCTGAACGTGGCTCCAGCTGCTCATAGCTGTGTAATCTCAGATTGGTCTTGACCTTGATTTTCTCATCTGTACAATGGAGACAATGACCAACTTTTGGGGCTACTGAGGGCTCAGTTAGGTGATACACGGCCTAACACACAGACAGCACCTCAGGGCCAGATTAAAGGCAACAGGAGGGGGTGGGGAGCCTGCTGGGAGGGGGTACAGCACCCGTGGTAGGCCCCTCCATCCCCAAGACCCACATATTTTGGTGCTGACCCTCAGGCTGGGTGCACCCCTGCCTGCCTGAGCCCCCCCTGCAGGGGGTGGATGACAACAGTTACTCCTGATGAAAACACCAGCTGTGTACTAGGACTTTCAGATCCATCACCTCCTTTCAACCCTACTGGCGTGATGACAAGGTGCAGCCAGTTGGCGTAATGGCAACAGGCTCTGGAGCCCGGAGAGCCCGGTCCAAATCCCCACACCACTTCCGGCCGTGAGACTCCTTGGCCCCGCTGGGGACAAGGGCAGGGCCCAAGCAACAATCCAGTGTGATGCACAGCATCCTCAGCCTGGGGCACAGCCCCAGTAAGCCTGAACCCCTCATCACCAAGCTATAAGTCCTAACTCACAGATGGGGAAACTGAGGCCCAGCTGGCAAGCCACACATGCCTGGTGTGCAGGAGGCAATAACCCCAACGGATCATTCCAGGAGCGGGACTCAGGGTGCGACGCCAAGGCTGCTGGACTCTGACTCCCCCTTTTCTGCTAGAGGATGCTGCAAACACATTTTGGCAGTTTTTTACTCATCTTATAGGCGTCCTCGGCTCAGTGGGCTGGTGGGCTGCAAGACCAGTGGAGGGTGGGACATGAGAGCAGAGCCTGATGCCTGACCCATTCCCCCTGGCTGACCCCCAGGAGCCCTCACTCTGCCTCACCAAGTCCCCCTTCTCTCTCCCCAACCCGCGCGGGGCGGCCAAGTGAGCAGCGGAATACCAAGTAATTAAGTCAGCGTACACCATCCGGGCGCCCAGGAACACTGTGGAGTTTCCCTTTTATGTTTATAGCAATTGTATGAAAATGTGCAACATGGAGCGGCACCAGCTGACAAATGAGACGAAACAGACAGGATTCCGGGCCGGCTTTTTTCCGGGCCTGATTGGCATTAATTGTGAGCGTTTACAAAGCACAACTCGGCGCCTGACATTTGCTTCAAGCGAACATTTCCTTCTAATAGTTTTAATGATTACAACGGGAGCTGGTGATCGCTGCCGGGCGGGGAATGGGCTGCCTGGTGCCTGGCCTGGGTTCCTGCCAGGGGTCTGACCAGGCTGTGCTTGCCCGGGGCCCAGGGGTCCCACTTTCCCCTGCTACCTGTTGTGGGAGGGCTGTGCCAAGTCCCAGGACTGGGGCACCAGGTCCCCTGTGTGGGGCCTGGGTGCAGGCACACACTAAGCCCCCAGCTCAGAAGATGATGGGGGAACCCCCAGGCATGGTGATCCTGAGTGCAGACCTGGGGCAGAGGGAGGGCAGGGGAAGGACGAAGAGCCATGGGATTTGGCCGACCTGGCTCTGAGGCTGGGGGGGGCCTCAGGTGCCTCATCCCATGACATGGGGTAGGAAGGACCCCACAGATGCTGGCAGCTATGTCTTTGCCACATGACCTTGGCCCAATCCCACCCCGACTCCAGGCCTATCCTCCTTCACCTATGACATGAACATCAGGGACTTGGTCAGCCAGTCACACTTCCGTGTTCCGGTCCCAGCTCCACAAACTTGGGAGAGCCCCTTGGTCTGAGCCCATTTTCCTCAACTGCAGAACAGAGTTCAGAATGCCCGCAGGCTACAGACTGGTTCCTGGACTCCGGCAGAAAGGGTGCAAAAACCCTGAATCTCTGGCCAGCCAAGAGCCTGTGGCCCATTTCATCCTGGAAAGTCCTCCCAATACCTCGCCCGCTCACATGTCCACTCAGTAGACCTCAAGTGTCCTGCTTAGGAAGCTGGGAGGAGGGGCGCCTGGGTGGCTCAGCTGGTTGAGCAGCTGACGCATGATTTCCGCTCACATCATGATCTCAGGATTGTGAGATCGAGCCCTACAATGGGCTCTGTGCTCAGCACGAAGCCTGTTCAAGATTCTCTATTTCCCCGCTCCCTCTGCCTCTCCCCCAACTCAAGCACATGTGCACTTTCTCTCTCTACACAAATGAATAAAATCTTAAGAAAAGAAAAGAAAAAGTCACCTGGGTGGTTCAGTCAGTTTAGCGTCTCTACCTTCGGCTCAGGTCATGATCCCAGGGTCCTGGGATTGAGTCCCACATTGGGAATCCTTGCTCAGCGGGGAGCCTGCTTCTCCCTCTGCCCACTCCTACCCCTGTGCTCACTCCCTCTCTGACAAATAAATAAAATCTTTAAAAAAAAAAAAGAGAGAGAGAGAGAACCTGGAAGGACATCACTAGCAAATGCAAAGACCCTCCCTTGAGGACAAGTTATGACAGTTTTGGATGCACTTGGGATGCATTATCCTACTGACTTCTCCCCATTCTACAGAGGGAGAAACTGAGGCACAGTGAGGGAGAAATGAAGTCTCCCAGTTGGGATGAGGTGGCCCAGCCATCGAACCCTGGCAAGCTGCCTCAGAGGTGAGTCCTCTCAGACCTGCCTGATGACCAGCCCACTTAGGCCCTGGGTGGAAGCACCCCCCTTCTGAGGGCCTGAGGAGGGCTGACCCCACAAGTGGGGGGCTCAATGTCCCAGCCAGGCTGGCAGGAGACCCAGACCACCCAGAGGAAGAGAATCTGTAGGGCCTGGGCAGCCCCATCCTGCTGGGCTGGAAATAGAAGGGGGTTTCCCTCATCTGTGGGCTCCACAACACCACTCTTTCCCACATCTCCATCAATGTGGGGCAGAGCCGCACCCCATGACAAGTCCTGCTGTAGAGGCCAGCCAAACAGCATCAGTGAGGTGGCTGTGAAAGGACAGTGGGTCCTTAGATAGCTACAGGGCATGTGCAAAGGCCTGGAGCTGTGGAAGACCCCTGGGGGTTCAAAATGCTGGCAGTTTGCAGAGGCAAACTGAGTGGTGATCAGCAGTCACCCCTGTCCCCCCACCAGCCCCCTGCCTTTGCCAGGCCCACTCAGTAGGGAGCCCCCTGGATGCGTCCCTCTTCTCTGCTTGGCTCCAGCCACCAAAACCTTGGCAACCACTCCATTTGGAGTCAGTTTGGGGTGTGGGGCAGGGAGAATTTTTTTTTTAATGGGAATTTTTTTTTTTCCCTTTTGCATATGGTGGCACAGATGGGCCCATGATCCATAAAAACTGTTTGCAATTAAACTCCCACTTTGCATGGCTGGATTTGTCAGTTGTTTGAACCTCGAGTGTGGGGTTCCACACGGATGGGGAGATGGGATTCGGGGCAGGGTGGGGCTGGATTCTGCAGGATGGGCGGAGGCCCAGGAACCTGCTCTGGGCGTGGGGCCCAAGCTGATGGGGTATCATGACAGCCCCGCCAGCTCCCTCTCTGGGCATCCCCCAGCCCTCGCCAGGACTCGGAGTGTGGCCAGGCAGCTGGGGTGGGGCTTGGCAGGGTTTCCCAGCCCGGTGGAGACTTGGCCCGTGCTGGGTGCCCCGGCTGCGGGGGTAATGAAGGGGGAGAGAGAGGAGCTAATCACCCCTCAGCCCTGCCAGAGCCTGGGTCTGGGACGAGGATAGGCAGGAGGGTGGTCAGGCAGTATGAGCCATCACGGGGGGTCCAGCAAGCAGAGTGCAATGGCAGGTTCGAGGCTGAGAAGCCAGAACCACTGGCCCAGTTGGCAGAAAGGTCTAGGATGGTGCCAGGAAGAACTGCCAGGAGCCAGCAGAACGGGCTCCTTCCTTGTCCCCAGGGGAACTGGCCCAGTCTCCCTAGGCCTCTGTGAAGCAGGCAGGGAAATCAAGGCAAGCACTGAGAATATCTCAGGGGCCCAGGCTGCCCTTGCCGAACCAATAGGCTCTGCCTTTGGGAGCTTTTTCAGAAAGCTTCTAGAATGGGGGCAAGGGGCCTGCACCCCTTCTACCACTCTTGGCCTCAAAATGCCAGCCTACACTGCCCCCTCCTACCTCCCCAGCTGCCACCCGGGGATGCTTCTTGTTTGGGTTCAAAAATGCATCATTTGGCTTTGGGAAATCCTGAGATCGCTAATAATTGTTCCCCAATGAAAAGCATTAAGGCCCTGATACCCCCTTCCCCCCGCCCCTTCCAAGCTGGGAAAGAAAAGTCATAAAAATAGCTTGTTATCTCACCTATTGAGGCTCCGACTGGATGTTACTGCTAATTGGGTATAACATCCTTGTCTTGTTCTCTCAGAAGCTAAATCAAGAAAGCGCCACCGCTGCGCACTAATTATATCTCCGGCCTGCAGCCCGCAGCTCGCATCTCTCCCTTTACGGAGTTAAAAAATGGTCACGAACCCTCATCTTTTATCCCCCCAAGCACCGGGTCCAGGCTGCCCGCCAGGCGTAGACAGCCCAGCGGGGAGGCCGAGGCGGTGCTGTGGGGATGGGTGGCAAGGTGTGGAGTGCCGAGAGGGAAGCCAGGGCCCCGGGTATCGGCCTGGTTGGCTGCCTCCCTCCGCCACCACCCCAGGCCTCTGGTCTCTCTCCTCCGCGCAGCTGGGCCCGCTGGGAAGTCGGGAGCATGTCAGCCCAGGGAGCATCCGTTCGCTTATTCATTCAACACTGCTTTGGGCTAAAGCTTCCGGTAGACCAGAGGTAGCCCCAAGCACCAGCTAACCTCCCTGGGTTCGAGGAAACACTGAATGAATATACCGAGATGGGCCAGGAGCGCTCCTCTGCTTAAAGAGCTGCCACAGTTCCCTACCATGGAGTCCAGAGGCCCAGACCAGCCCTGGCTCCTGTCACAGTCCCCCATGTCTCCACATTCCAGCCATGTCCAGCCAATTATAGGACCCTTAACCCACACTAGGTCACTCCCGCCTGCCTGTCTCTGAGCTGCTTCTCATGCTGTTCGCTTCACCCAGAAGGGGCCCCACCCCTTTCTCAGAAGGACCAGCTCTGTCAGAAGGCCCCCAGGGCTTTAACGACACCTCCTCCAGGAAGCCTGCCTTGGCTGCCTGCCACACTTGAGCCGGCTTTAGGCTGTGGACCTTGAGACCTGAGTGTGAATGTCAGCATAGCTGCTCATCAAAGTATACTACCCTATTCTGTTTAATGGCTCTGAGCCTCGATTTCCTCATCTCTAAAATGGGTTAACATGTCTTCCTAGAGGAGCCAAGAGGCACAATGCAGTGCTCTGCAGAATGATGAATGAGAGGGTATCCGTGAAGGACCGAGCTCTCAGGAAGAGCTCCGTAAAGGCTGTTATTATTATGCAGGCAGAATGCTTTTGGAATCCACCCAGAGCTCTTGAAACGAGCATGCACTGGGCCACACAGACACAGGTCTCTCCGGGAGCTGGAGGATGGTAATAACGGGACTTTTACACTTCAACAGCTCCTGCAACCGCAGAACCACCTACATCCACGGAGAAGACCCCCCCAGTGTCCCTCATTCTGCTACCATATGGAGATGGGCCGGGAAAGACCTCTGAGCTCATCAAGGCCAGGCAGGCAAGCAGGCTTCAGCTCACAGGCCCCACTGATTGATTGGAGCTGCCTGCCCAGAGCCCTAGAAAGAACCCAAGGTCAGGGGAAGAACTCAGCAGGGGAAGAGGGCGGCAATTGATTGGCGATGTCTGCCAAGGGCACAGCGGTGGAAGGCAAGCCAGGCATTCCACAGATTTGCCATCCTTGACATTTTACAGAGGACACAGCTGAGGCTGGGCTGGGGTGGGAAGTAACTTGAGCTCAAGGTCATGCATCTCATAAGGAAAACAGCTGGCCTAGAACTGGGTCCCCTAGGCCCCTGCCCTAGGATCCTAGGATCCTCCCTGCCTTCCTTCCTTCCCAGGAGGAAGACAGGCAGAAGCTAGCACAGATAGCCAAGGGGATTCTGCTGATCTGCCAGGGTGCCCTGGGCTGTCATTTTACCTTGCTGAGCCTCAGTTTCTTCATTTACACAACAGGGATAAAAATACCCTTCCCACAATCATAGGAAGATTAAATGAGAGAACAACGTGTCAAAGCAGGAAGCTTAGTCTGGGGCACAGCAGAGGCTAGCAGTGTCCTTTGAGCCCCATAATAGGCAAAAAGGGTTTAGACAGAAATCTCCAAGGCTGGCCATTGAAAATCCCTCCTCTTCCTCCTCCTTCTCCTCCAGGGAGCCCTCCCTGGTTCTCCCAGCTGGTAGTAATGGCTTCTGCCTCTGATTTCCTAGCCTGCTTTGAGAGACTGGAGCCCCGAAGGGCAGGGGCTGTATGCGGCCTGTCCACTGCAGTCCCCCTACCCCTGGCATGGTGCCTGCACACTGTGAATTCTTGTACTGTGGTGACCGACCCGCTGCACTGTGATGGGGTGTCTGAGGCCTCACCACCTTTTAAGGCAACTGGGCATGCTCATTTCTGCGTCCCCAGCACCTGGCAGGGAGCCTGGCACAGAGCAGTGAGCTCTCTGAATGAACGGGTGAATACAGAGTAAAAATAGCAGGTCCTGTTTACTGCCCACTCGCTATGGGCTCCTGCCAAGCCTCACAGCTGCCCTCCAACGTGTACCCCTGGCCCATGTGACAGATGAGGAGAGGGAGGTCACACAGATGCTGAGGAACAGGGCCAGGCTCCCAGTTCAGGGCCCAGGGGCTGCAGGCTGGAAGGCTGTGCCCCTCCACCTCTCGCAATGCCAAGCTCAGACCTGGCCCCTATGGAAGCTGCCCCTGCCTTGGCAGCGAATCCTGGAGCAGACAGCTGGCTGCTGGACCGCCCTCCTCCCCCTCTTCCTCCAAGGGAAGCCCCTCCTCCCCACAGACTCCGGGTCATTAAGTTCTGCATCATTAAGTCCCCATCCCCAGGAGCCTGTTCACAGCCAGCCTCAGCCTTACTCCCTGACCTCCCAGGCCTTTGTCCCCTGTGCCCTCTGCACAATGGCAGGGGCTTCCCAGGGCCCCAAACAGCTGCTGTGGCTGGGATGCTGGTTTGCTGTGGGGCTGGGGTGACTGGCTGGGGCCTGTGCCTGAGCCCACCCACTTCTGAAAGGCTCCGACTCACCCGGGGAACTCTGCACACTTAAGCACATCCCACCCACAAGCCTGGGGGCAAACTGCCAGTACTTCCTTGAACGGATGAGAAAAGTGAGGCCCAGGGGGGCGCCTGGGTGGCTCAGTGGTTAAAGCCTCTGCCTTCAGCTCAGGTCATGATCTCAGGGTCCTGGGATCGAGTCCCGCATCCGGCTCTCTGCTCAGCAGGGAGCCTGCCTCCTCCTGTCTCTCTCTGCCTGCCTCTCTGCCTACTTGTGATCTGTCAAATTAAAAAAAAAAAAAAAGAAAGAAAGAAAAGAAAAGTGAGGCCCAGAGAGGCAAAGTGACTTGTCTGAGCACACACAGCTAGTGAGAGTGCAGGAGCCCAGGGTTCAGGGGCAACTCCTAAGGCCCTGCAAAGGTTGCCAGACTGACTCTCTGCACCCGGATTTGCTGGCTTCAGGTTGTTCTTCCCTAGACACATCAAGTACTTAGCTCAGCACTTGAGGCCCAGCGCACTCTCTTAGTTTTTCTCCCTTTACCTCTTCCCTATTATAAGCTCCCCCTGACTTTCCTGGTCATGTCCTCAAATCTCAAAGTCCCTCTGCCAACAACATCATCATTTACTCCACATGGGGCAGATTCACCCAGTCCTCAAGCCCAAGAGCAAAAGCTCCCTCTGTCAGGAAGCCCTCCATGACCAGCTGCAGTTTTTCCCTCCTCCAGCCCTTCCTCTGGCTCTGACCAAAATTCGAGTTAGCTGCAGGCTCCTCTTCCTCCTCATGGAGCCTGTGGGCCATCTGAAGGCAGGGTGCCCTTGCCCAGCTCAATGCCTGATCCCGAGTGGACCCAGGAGGTGGAGGAGGGGGTAGCTGGAGCCCCAGGCTCACTCCTTCATCGGCTGCTCACTGGCCATGTTGCCTTCCGCACTCCCACTTCTGGCCACCAACAGACTTCTTGCTTGTGCTCCTTCCTGACTCTGTGACCTTGGGCAGGGAAGTTAACCTCCCTGTGCTTGTTTCCTTCCCAGTAAAATGTAGTAACAGCACCTGCATTTCTTAAGGCGAGGACATACATCCCAGGAGGTACAGGTGACCTCCAACCCAGGAAGGCTCACCGCTATTATTTCTGTCTACATCTCATCCGGGGACCAGCACATGAATTTGGGGGGCAGAGAGACCTGCAGTTCCAACCACTTATTGCATATATGACTCTGAGCTGGTGGCTCATTCCTCTAAGCCTCTATTTCCCCATCTCTGAAATGGTACTAACTCCACCCACAGGAGCAACCGCGATCTCCGAACCTCTCTTTTGTTCGAGGCACGCAGGAGGCACTCCGGTATTTCTCAACTAACGAATCAGTGGTCCAGGTGTAAGGAATCCATCCCCCTACCAGCCTCCTCCTCCGCCCACCCTAGCCTCCAGAATTCCCTTCCCAACCCCCAGCCCGTGCAGACTAAAATAGTCATTAGGCAAATTTCAAAAGATGTCAGTAGCTTATAATTATAGTCGACATCCTTCTGAGATAAAAGTGATTACCTTGGATGCAAATCACTTAGCAACCAATCAGGGCGGTGGGCGGCGCCCGCGTAGGTGACCGGCCCCGCGCAGCCCACCGCCCGCAGTCCGCCGGGCACAGGAGTAGAAAGCGCACAATAGCTCTTGACACGCAAATGGGTTAACACAATAAAGGCGGCTCCGGCCGCTGCTGGGTGGGGGGGGGGGAGGAGAGCAGCAATTCCCCGCCCGCGGGAGGTAATAAAGCGGCCCTTTTGTGCGCGCCTCCTCGTTCTCACCCCCGCCCCGAGCCCAGAGGAATCGCCGCCTGATTGAATTACGGTTCATGAATATGAGCTGCTCCTATTGCCTCCTCCGGTTTGTGAAGGACTAGAAGGTGGAGGGGGCCGGGAGAGGTTTTGGGGGGCGGCGGGAGGGCGCTGGCCAGGGCCCAGCCCTGTAGGAACTCAGGTAGGAGGGAGCCACGTGTGCTCACCACGTGGGGTGCCCTGGGTAGGTGGGTGGGAGATCAAGTGGAGGGTGGCTGGAAGGGTCCCTGCCTACCCTGCAGTCTTTGATCTTTGGCTCCAGGAGGGACTGGGCTGAGCCATTCGAGGCACTGTTCTGAGGATGAGACTCAGAGAGGCAAAGCTGCTCACCCAAGGTCACACAGCCAACAAGGGTGGACCCATTCCATCGCGTGGCTCTTAACCATGAGCCACTGCCCACCAATGGGGTTTAAGCAACCCAGCCCAGACCCTGGCCAGAACAACTGTGAGGCTCAGAAGAGAGAGGGGATGGGGGAGCTTACGAGCTTAGGTGGAATTAGACAAGTGAGATAAGGATTACTGGGGTGAGTGGGAGCTAACCTTGAAAGAGGAGACTGGTCAGGGTTACCATCCCTGTTAAAGAGCCCTAACTGGATCCTGTCCCCTGCTTCAATCTCTCCCATCCTACCTAAGTCTCCAGGGTCCCTGCTTCCCCTCATCCAGCACACCCAGCACTCATAGGCCACACCCAATGCCCAGTACACGCTCTGCACTCCTCTGTCTGGTGGATCCCGGTTGGTCCCAAGAGTCCCAGTGCACCCCCCGCCCCCAGAGGGCCCTTGCCAACCTTCAGACTGGTCAGGAGCCACATCTACCAATGTTGCCGTTGACCCATCGACATCCTTGACTTCTCTACCAGCAGAGTGCGTACCTGGAGGGTCCCTGAGGTGACAGAGTGCAGCCTCAACCCTCCTGGTGGGGAGCTAGAAGGGGCATCTCTCTCAATGCCTTCCCCCCCTCAGGGCGCTGGCCCACCTTACTTCCCCCAGTGCAGGAGAAAGGGGATGCCAGGGGTGAGGAGAGCAGGCTGTCTGCAAGGCCAGCAGACAAGTTACTACTCAGCTCGAGAGTATCCTGTAAGCAAGGATTCAAACTCAGGTTTCAGTGTGGGAAGGCCTCTTGGTGAGGCCAGACTCCTTCTATAGCCGACAGCCCCCCACTCTTGTGGGGACCCTGTCCAACAAATGGTGTAAGGCTTCCTCTCCCCCTGGGGAAGGGTGGGAAGACCTGGGGACTTCGGTGCTGGTGCCAAGGCACCTCAGAGCTGCGGGGCTGCACACCTGAGACTGTTTCCTCATCTGTAAAATGGGCCACCACGCGTGAGCCACTCTGAGCGGTAACTGAGCTCCCCCTGTGCAGTGCCTGGCAAGCGAGGAGACGCCGGGTAAGCTGGCATCCCCTCCTGCTCGTCGCCGGGTACTATTGCCAAGCCCAGGGAAGGGAACAGAAGGAATTGCCCAATTCTGACAGCCTTTCCCTCCGCTTTGGCTACGGAAGTGTAAATACTCCGAGGAGGACCTCCAACCGCCTGTGTTTGTGGAGCTCTGGCGCACACTCCGGGTTTGTTTCTAAACTGGGAAGCTTCGAGAGGCAGCGCAAACAGCCCTTCTGCCCACCTCTCCCACTTCTCCCCCCGCCCCCATCTGCTGTTGCTCTGTCCTTGGAAGCCTGTGTGTTTAACGACACCATTTCAGCTGGAAATATCATCTCCCTGCCAAGCCCCCCAAAGCAGCTCCACTGATATTTATTGACCTGTTAATCTAGCTAGAGAGCCTGGGAGTAGAAGAGAAAAAATGCTAGCTGCATCCAGACTGGGGCCTGGCTCTCATAATGACCCCACACACACTTCCCTCTGCTCTCACCCCGCCCCACAACGAAACAGTGCCACGGTTCTCTAACCTTTACCTCCAAATGCGATCACACCACTTTCACCCACATCCGACAATAATAGCAATTGCTGGAAGGAACTCAAGACGAATCAAAGAACCCAGCAGCAGGATACTGGCTGGGGGTTCTCTGGGCCTTCACAAGGAACAGGGCCAGGGCTGGGGCATTGTGGGGGGTGGGGGAGTGTGCGGCAGAGAGGGCCGGTGCCTGACTCCCATCAAAGCTGGCCCCTGGCAGGGACACACTTTTTCCAGACCTTGGCACTGACGGGACTGACTTGCCCTCCATTCACTTAATAAGCACCATACTGTGCTTGTCAAAATCATCTTAAACAGCAAAAGGAGAGCGGGAAGACAGGAGTCCAGGCTTGGCCAAGGCCCTTCACCTTGGGGTTGTGCAGCAGGGGAAAACCCTGGACTTGAGGGGTAGCAGGCAGCAGCTCCTCTGCACCTTCCCCGCACCTTTTTCCTGAGCGGAAGTGGCCTCTTTTAAGGGGGGGCGGGGCACATCTCTCTAGGGACCCTGGGAACTTCAGCCGCTGGCTGGGTGTATAGTGGGGTTCGAGGAAATCTCCGTAGCATCCCTTTTGAAAGCACAAAGTTGCTCTGTTTGGCAGTCCTGAGCCCCCAGGCAGTGCCAGGCTATATGGGCAAAACTGAACACCTGTCCTCGGAGGGAGGAGCATCAGCAGAGACAGCTGGCACTGCTTCCCTCCCCCACCTCATGAAAAGCTGGGGATTTAGGTCAGAGGACTGCAGTTGAGGCTGGGGGCGGGGGTAGGATCTGCCTTCACCCCTCCCTTACCCAAAGGCATCCAGTCTGCCCCTGGTTACCATGACCCCGCCCCCTCCGACCCTGGGTCAATGCAAGTCCTGTCGCCACGGCAACCCCAGTGACGTCAGATGCCTGGCAGTGACGTCAGGCTGTGGCCCCACTGGGAAATCCACCATCCCTGTGAGATTTTTGTTGGAATGAGGGCTGTATGGGAGACCCTGCTATGATCTAGCATTGGAGGGCACAATCCTCAAACGCAACCACCTGCATGGGTGGGACTCCACAACCACCGCTAAGCGGATGTCCCCTGAGGACCTCAGAGGCTGCTCGGGAGCACCCCAAGGGTTCCATCCTGGGTGCCCTCCTCCTTGGCCCTCCAAGACGCGGGAGTTCCCTGGGAATTTTCGCAAGATGGAGCTACTACCTTTGTCTGTTGGCTTTAGGGGTGGGGTGACCTTTCCTCTCTGGCATACGCCTCACCCGAGGCTCTGTGGAGTCCCCCAACGGGCTCCCAAGCTCCATGCCGGCCGCTTGGCCGGTCTAGACAAGTTGTGTGTGAGCGGGAAAGGGCTGGGGGGAGAGAAGGAGCATCTCTGCTTCAGGATTCCCAACAGCTCAGGGCCCCTTTATTTCCAATCCGGCCGCCCCGACGCCAGGGAGTGCCCCCGGCTCCAGCCCGGAACCCCGCCCCGCGGAACTCACCAGATCAGCCAGGCCGTTGAAGGGCACCAGGTCTCAGCGGCGATGACTCTTCGCTCGCCGGGTCGCAGCCATGCAGAGGCGGCAGAGGCTGCCTGAGACCGACCCCCTTGGGGGCCGATACCTTTCTCCGGGTGCAAAGGGACGCTGTCCGTGAGGGTGATCCAGGCACCGACTCGCGCCGTCCGAAGTCGGGGGTGGCGGGTCTCTCCGCTCAGCGTGGGTCGTACCCGCCCAGGACCTGGGCCGTTCCGGCGCTCAGGTGGCGCATCCTCTCCGGGGCCTGTGCTCACCACGTCCGGCGGGCGGCGCTGCGCCTCCCCTCGGGGTCCCGCTCAGGGCTGCAGCTCTGCCCGCGCCGCTCCCCGGGGCGCCCTCTCCGCTCGCGCCAGGAGCCCGGTGGCCACGGCCCCTCTCGCCGGCCCCAGCTGCAGCCTGTCTTTGTTGCTTCCTCTCGCTCGACCGCCCGCCTGAGGCTCGCAGCCCCCCGGTCCGCCTGGGGGTGTGAGGGGGGTCGTCTCCTCCAGGGTTACACGCACCTGCAGCGGCCCCGGTTCCTCACCGGGCAATGCACCGGCCCCCGCAGGTTGCAAAGAGCGGCGACGAGAACGTACTGGCCCCTCCTCCTCCTACTCCGAGCCCTGGGTGTGGGGGGAGGGGAAGCTGGAGAGTGGCGGCTGCGGCGGCAGCAGCGGGCGGCGGAGGCTCGGATGGCAGCCCGGGGGGCCTCGGCGCCGCGAAATAACCGGTCCGGGTGGCGCAGCGCGGACGTAGGAATGGCCCAGAGCACGGTACACCTGGCGTGCGAGCTCGCGAGCTGCAGCAGGGGCGGCGCGCGCCGGGCTCTCACGCGCCCGGCTCTCACGCGCCCATGGCCCCTGGCGGCGCGCAGGGGCTCCCCGGGCTCAGCCTCGCGCCGCCTGATGCGCGCCGGCGCCTCGCCTCGTCTCAGGCCCAGGTGCCGCACGCCGCGTCCCGCAGATAGCGGGCTCGGCTCTTCACCTCCCTCGGCTGGAGTACGCAGGCTCTTCGCAGAGCCGCCGGCTCAGCAGTGCCGCCCGTTGCTCCGCTCCGGCCCGACTGACAGGCGCGAGCGCCCGCAGCGGCCGCGGCGTCTCTCCCCCCGCCCGCCCCCTGAGGTCCGGCCCAATCAGCGGCGGCCGAGAGGCGGTTACCAGGGTGACGCGGCGCCGCGTCCTGCGGGGGGCGGGGCCGGGGGCCGCCACGCGCGCTTTTCGCGGCAAAATTCAAAGGCCGGCAGGGCGGCTCTCCAACCTCCTCCCCCAGGCTGGGGCGAGGCGGGACCTTCCTCTCCAGGACTGCAACTCCCGGCATGCGGTGCGCAGACGCCGGGCGGAGGGGCCCCGACTTGGGGCGCGGAGCATGCTGGTATTTGTATTCCCTTTGTCGGGACCCCGAGTTGGAAAAACCGGTATCTTTTATTGAGCACATATTTGAGACAAGACACTCTGCTAAGAGCATTATCTGCATTGTTTCTTTTAATTTTGAAAACAATCCTATGAGGAATTTGTTAAAGATAATAAACTAGAACTTATGTAACAAAGTACTCTAATGTTCACAACAAGCTGGTAAGATAGGTATTATCACCCCTATTTTACAGATGAGAAAACCGATATGGTAGGTACTATTCTCCCAGCTTATAGAGGAAATTGAGGCTAAGATATATGAAGTGACACTCTGTCCGGAGTGCTTTGCCCCAAGGCATATTTTTGGCGTTGGATGATTTTTGGCATCACAGTTGAGATCATGGACCACGAACTATATACCCCTGCACTGTGCTGAGCTCTTTACAAAGTCCACCGCATGGTACCCACACCACAGATATGGACGGCAGGTCCTGGTATTCTCCTCCACTTAACAAACAGGGAAATTGAGGCACAGTATCACCTGGTACCCAAATTTTGACTCCATCAAACTGTATTGCACCTTGCCTTTTACTTTCTTTTCTTCTTCTTTTTTTTTTTTTTCCGCCTTTTACTTTCTAAGCAGCTTCATAGGTTCTCAATAGGTCTGTCTGACAGCCCATGGGTGGCCTGTTTAGCAGTCCCATTTTATAGCTGGAGAAACTGAGTCCTGGGAGGGACAGTTCCCTCAGTTGCCATGTGTCCATTCCACAGCAAGTTGGGGAGCCAGCTTTCCAGGAGAGACTTTAGGATCCCTACAGAAATGCAAAGCCGCAGCCAGAACTCCTCTGAGCACTGTCAGGCTATGTCCGTGTGACCCCGTGGAATCCCATGGAACTTGGGTGGGATTCCATCCTTGTCCTTGCTGGCTGTTGGCTTCGGACATGTACCTTCATGGCTTTGTGCCTCGTCTCGTGTCTGTGTATCATAATGCCTATCAGAGGGGGTTGTTGTGTGGACAAAAAGTTTTGCTGGAAAGGATTCAGAACACAGTAAGTGCACAATAAATGCCAACTGTAGTCATCTAGACCTGGAAGGCTTTGAAGACCCTTGTGAGTGTGCCCAGTGAGATGGGCTGCTTATACCGGCTGGTGGGGACGGGGTGGGGGCGGGTTGGCTAGCCTACTTTTAGGCCAGCCAACCTGCCCCTATCCCCAGCCTGAGAGGTGCCCGTGGGGGAGCTCCAGGGCCAACCAAGTAGGCCACCCCCTGTCTTATCTAGGGCAGGAGCTGGCCCTGTTTCAGGCCCTCGAGCGGCTGCCACGAGTGCCATTCCCAGCAGCTCCTGGCTTCAGGGCACTGCTCTAGTTCTCCTGGGCTGTCCCACCCAACCGTCTTGGAGTTGGAGTCGGAGTGGGGATTTACCTGTGAACTTGATCCAATCCCCAGCTGCTTCCTCTCTCTCGGCTCCAGGGGCCAGCTGCCAGACCTGTTAGTGACGTCAGGGCAGGTTGCCAGGGCAATGCACTGGGTGGATCCAGGGTGTGGACAGGTGGAGAGAATTTGGGGCAGGACTCAAGCCAGGTGCAGGGACAACAATGGTAACAACCAAAACCCTGTGAAGAAAGGGCGGGAAGTGGAGAAGACTGTGGGGCCACACCATCCTTTTTCCTAAGTTTGGGCTTTTTTCCATCATAAGTTGACTTGACACCTACTATGTGCAGGGTACATGCTCAGTGCTGTTTATATCACGTATTTCTATCTCCTTTTATCTTCACAGCACCCCTAGGAGGTCTATTCAATTACCATCCACATCTTATAGCCAAGGAAGGTCATGTGACTTGCACAAGGTCACACAATGACAGAACCAGGTCCCAAATGCCCGAGCCCCTGATCTTGATTTATTGCACACTGTGCCAGCCACTAATTGACAGGGTGTGGCCTTGAAGGCAGGATTCCTCTCCTCTTTGGACCTCAGTTTCCTCTGTTGTAAAAATGGAGTGTGGGACTTACGACCCAGCCCTACCAATCAGGCTTTTGCGAGCTGGCACCCCTCCCTGACTTAGTGGCTTCCAAAGGTCCAACTGTGGTTCCAATGTCCAGCCAGGGGTTTAGAAGGTCTCCACCTCCAAAGGTCTGTGAGCCCATGATGAGCAAGTGGTGGGATTTCAGGCAGGAGCGGGCTGGAACATAGCTCCACAGGTGGACAGCTCCGTCTTGCAGGTGCCTCTCACACACATCCAGGCAGGTGAAGAGTCTCAGAGATGCTCAGCTGCAGGCCTTCACATATACCCTCCCACACTCATACAGTGCCCATCACCCTGAGGCCAGGCCTTCCTGTCCATGCCCCCTGGCCGCCCAGTTCCCAGCCTTGATCCAAGCCTCCCCTTGCTACGGTCATGTGCAATAACTCTGCATTATGTGAATGGAGACAGTGTCAAGATAGATTTGCCACGGTCCACGGAACCATTAGGCGGGCCAGTGCTTGAATGTTGGCTCTGGCCAAGGGTTCAAGAGGCCCTGAGGGGGTTGGGTGACAGAGAGCACCTCAGTCCTCACTGTCCCTGTATACCTCCTATGTTCCCGTCTTGCTGAAATGCCTGCACATCCTCCCAGGTGTCTCTCTGACTTCCAGTCCTTTACCCATTCTGTCCATTTCAACTAGTTGACTCCCCCCAGGTAGTCAATTCTTGCTCCTCCTCCAGATTTTAGCTAGGGTGCCACTTCCTCCGGGAAGCTTTCCCTGACTACTGCCCTCCAGGCTGGGGCACTTCCCCCTTCATATAAGGGTCCACTTATTGGACAGTCTTCCTCACCAATCTGAGGGCTCTGAGAGGGCAGGGGCTGCATTTGAACTGCGTTAGCCCTATCACAAGCCTGGTATACAGTCAGCACTCGATATTAAGTTTTGTTGAATTAATCTCTGAATCAGTGAATAAATATGGCTCAGGTTTTCTTTGTAGTGGAGAAGCAAGGAGAGGAGGAGGGGATGGAATCAGACCAACTGGGTTTGAATCTTGACTCCAGCCATGTGACTGATCTGTTCTGTGCCTTGATTTTCCCCATCTGTGAAATGGAGTTAATTGTCACATAGGCACTGCTCAAGGGGTCTGGAGCCTGAAACTTTTGCTCCCACCCTCCCATGTATGTAAGGTTAGTCATGCCCATTCCCTCTTTAACTCTGCTCATTCATTCATTCATTCATTCAGCATTTCCTAAGTGCCTGCTCTGTGCTAGCCACTAGGGATTCAGCAGTGATCCAAATACAGTCCTTGACCTTGTGGGACTCAAGTTTCATGGGGGGACAGATAAGACAACTAGCAGTTATCATCTAGGGTAACAGGAGAGGGAAAAGCCCAGAGCAGCCACCTGCCCCAGCTGGTGGATTGGGGATGGTGGAAACGCTGATCAGTGGCCCTTTGAGAAATGAATAGAAGGTAGCCAAGGGGAGGGGTGAGGGGAAGAGTGGTCCTGGCAGAGAGAATCGCCAACGCAAAGGCCTAGTGTCCCAAGTGAGGGGGATATGAAAGCCCCAAGAGTGGAGATGGTCAGAGTCTGAGCTGGCCTGGGGAGGAAGGTAGGGAGGCAGAGACTGATTTTTGTCCTGGTTGGGGGAGCAGGCCTGCCCCAGCCTCCCTCTCCAGCCCCCACCTGCCTCACCTGCCCTTGTTGCCATTATCTAGGCCAGAGCCTGGAGGGAGCCGAGCCCCCATTGGTGCACACCATGTAGGTTTTTCAGAGATAATTTAATCAGAGCTATTAATAAGCAGAAAAGAAAGAGCGCTTTATGCTCCTTCTGGTGAAAAGGGGAAAGAAGAAGCACGTGTAACCTTGTTATTCACCCAGCCCTGGCCCCCAGTACCTGGAACCTCTCCCTAGGGCAGGCCCAGGGAGATGGTGCCAGAAGCCCAGGAGATGGAGGATGAGGAGGCCCACAGAGCCTCAGGGACCGGCCCCTGCCACACTTACCTCTAGCCAATTTGACCCCCTCTCGATCGCTGGCAGGTGCCAAACTCTTTCCCTGAGGCCTTTGCCCAAGCTGTTCGCTCTACCGAGAACACTCTTCCTTCCGCTCTTTGCACGACCTTAGTCTCAGCTCAAATGTCACCTCCTCTGAGAAGCCCTTCCTGACCACCCCATCTACAGTTATTCTCCCCAGAGGCCCTTCCTTTGCTTTCCCTCTGCAGTGCTTATTATTGTCGGCAACTCCCTGGACACTTGTGGGTTGACTTGTTTATTTTCTGTCTCTGGTCTCCATGGTCAGCTCTGCGGGGGGCAGGGAGGACTGCTGGGCGTCATCTTTGGTGCTGTACTGCCACCACCTTGCACACACTAGGTTCTGGGTCGATATTTGTGGATGGAATTGGAGAAGGTTCAAGATGCCTGGGGAGTTGGGATAGCCACCAGAAGGTGGTGGGGTCCCTTGTACTAGGAAAACCCAAGAGAATCTAGGAATTGTTAAATCCCCCTTATTTCACCCCTGGGGATTAGGAAGCCCAGAGAGGGGAAGGAACTTGCACAAAATCATGAGGTAAGTTTGGACCAGAGGTGGGCCTTGAGCCCAGAGCCCTCTTGGGGCATCCAGTTTCATCTGAGTCTCAATTCAAAGGGAATTCTGAGGCCTTACCATGCCCAGAAGGGAATGAGTGCTGTGCTGCCATCAGTTAGTGATGTCAGCCGAGTCTGGGGTTGGCTGTCGGGGGTTTGGAAAGAGCACTGGAGTGGGAGTCCAGGATTTCTTTCCTTCAATCAGCACCACCAGCTTGTCATGGGACCCCTCTGGACAAGGCAGGCAGCTTCCCTGGGCCTCAGTTTTCTCAACCGAAAGTTGGGACTACTTAACCCTGCCTATTTCAAGGAAGGACCAGAAGCATCATATGGGCTCTACAAAAGGTCATCAGTGATGATTAGTGTAAAAAAAAGAGGTCACAGTAACAGGGATATGCATATAGTGAGGTCCCGCTATGGACCAGGCACCACCCCAGGTGCTTCTCATCTGGGATCTGTAAACCTTGCAGCAAGCCCATGAAGGGGAACCACTGGCCCATGTTATGGATGTGAACCTTGAAGCTGGCGTCAGTTGCCTTGCTCAAGGTGGCATGGAGCTCCTGGGTGGGCGGCATCGGGATCTGAACCCTGATGGGTCTCTGTGATAGCTTTCTGACTTAGTTGGAGGCCTTAACACACAAGAAACAGTGACTGGATGTGGGGGTAGTCCCCATGACCCCCCACAAGGTCAATCTCTGCTCTCTGGCCCCGCTGGGCCGGGTTCTCCCAGGCTCTAAGTGGCAGGGAGATTTCCAGAGGATTAAACCCAGCCTGCCCTGCCTCCCCACCCCACCTCAGCCTGGAAAAGCCAATAGGCCCTCCCAAGCCTGCCCGGCAGCTCTCCTTTTGTACAAAAAGTTATTGACTTATCAAGGTTAAAATACATTCAGCACAGGCCAATAAAACAGGGATATGGCCGCATCCCGGCTGTCACGCGCGGCCTGGTTTTCATGGCAACAGGCTCTCTTCTGCACATGAAACGGTTCAGTTGTGCAAAGTTCAGGCGTTACATAAACAGGGAGTTAACAACAGCCGCAGAAATCAATGTCTGGCCAGGCATGGCCTGGAGAGATAGCATTGATTGGGCCCTACGCTGTCGCTGTCGATATGCCAGGTCTCTGCTTCCTGCCCAGTCGCTTTGGGCTCTCTCCCAAGGCCCCAGCCCCTGGATCAGGGCCATAGAGCTCCAGAAAGGTGCCTCGGCCCTGGCCCCAGAGTCCCTTTCTGGCTAGGATCCAGCAGGGAGGGGATCTGTTAAGCTGTCTGCAGCTGTTTCATAAACTATTCTATGGCTCAGAGATGCCATTCCATTGCCTTAAAATAAGTTTACCCCATTGTTAATAGAAAAGAGAAAAGCATCTCTCTGCCTTTTGAGCCCTCCTTGAGATAAAAAACAATCCCATTGACCCTGTGTTTAGCCGTAAAAAACCAGCCATATGTCAAGATGTGCCCCAATCAGGTCAAATAGATCAGGATATGAAACCAAACTGGCTGGGTGACCTGGGATAAGTCACTTGACCTCTCTGAGCCTTGGCTTTCTGTTTTCTAAGAGTAACAGCATCAACTTCATGGGGGTAGGGAGGAAGAAATGAGGGGACAAGTGTGAAGCCCCTCGCTTAGGGCCCATGTCAGGAAGCTAACCCACTGTGTCTCTCTTCTACTATGCATTCCAGCAGGTACCTAAATGGGGTAGAAAGAAACAGGGAATTAGGAAGTGGTATTTGAGCTCCAATCCCAGCTCCTCTGCTAGCTGTGTGACCTTAGGCAAGTCATTTGACCACTCTGAGCCTGAGCATTCATTCCCTTATGTAGTATGGCGAAGGTGCCTTTGCAAGAGTGAAGAACAAAATAAGCTCACTGTTCTGGGCAGGCAGAGGTGACCAGTAAAGCGTCATCAAATCAGGTCCTTCCTCCAGTATTCCAACGTCAGATCTACCCACCCTCAGAGAATGGAAGCTCTCATGGAAATTTCTCTCAGGAAAGGGAGGGTTCCAAAGGAAAGAGTTATCTGTCCCATTTACTGGAATGTTCTTAAGGGCAGGAGCCAATCCTTGTTCATCTTTCCGTGGTCAGTGCTCGGTGCAAAGCCCAGGTCTATAGTAAGATATCTGTGCGTGCTTGTTGAACAAAGTTAAGCTTGTCGCAAGAGCTGACTAGGCCCTCTCTATCTGGCATGGGATAGCATGGAGACAGCAGGACGGCTAGGATGATTTAGAATGGGTTTGAAGTGCTTCTTGCCACACTGGGTATGGCATGAACATCTGTCCAGTTGCACCAGTAAGATGTCAGGGGCTTGTTTGTTACAGCGGTAGTGTTGCTGTTACAAACTCACAGGACTTCCCAGAAGGGACTCAGAACACTGCCCCCCTCTCCCTGCCGCCCCCAATACAAACACACCAGCACAGTCCTCTCCAAGCCATGAAATGTTACAGAGCTGAGAGGGGGACCCTTATTTAATAAAGCAAGTGCATGAATGGGAGAATCCAGGTAGTGGATATTGAAGTGTTTGTGGTAAACGTCTTTCAACTTTGCTGTATGTTTGAAATGTTTCATCATAAAATGATTGAAAAAATGTCTATTCCAATAGTTTCAAAATTTTCCTAGGAACCTTAGGGCTTTAGGAAGATGTGTCAGGGACCACTGGTTATGGTGGGGGAGGGCAGAGGAAGCTGGAAAAGGGAGAGCCCCAGGGTCCCCGCTATCATCCTCTGCCTCACCCACTTCAACTAGAGCTCGGTCTATTTCTTCTCTTTTTCATATTGGAGTTCCGCATGTGATTTTCATTCGAGGAAAGGTTTCCACTGTTCTGACAATAGAAGCCTGAAAGCCACTGAGTTCAATCCTCTGGGGTGATTGATGGGGAATCAGGTTCAGAGCGGGAAGAGACTTGTACCAGATTGCACAGTGAGCCAGTGGCTGGGTAGAAATTCACACCCAGGTCTTCTGGTCCCCAGGATGTCATTCTCCATGGCTTTCTGGAGGTTCTATGGGGGTTCCAACCCTGGGGGCTGCTTGGAAGCAAAGAGGGCAGGTGTGGCACTCTGGACAGGACTCCTTCATATCCTGTACCCTCCAGCTAGAGCCCTCTGCCTTTGGCTGTGTTCTATGTTGGGGTCCTAGGTATTTGACCTAAGTGTTCTGCAGGTGGGGAGTGACCGCTTGGGAGGTGATGGAGAGGGACACTGAAGAAGACTTCAGTGGGGCCAAGAGTTTCCTGGAGTGGGATTCTCCCCTTTGATCCCTGCACCACCCCCTTCTCTCTAGCTGTGGTGAGAAGATGGATGGGGAGAGTCAGGGCTGGGACAGACCACTCAGGAATGATGGATTTGGGCCCCGACCAGAAGCTCCCAGGGTCATCTGGGGCCATGGGCAGAGGTGAGAGTTCAGCCAGCCAGGGGCAGGTGGGTCAGTAAGGGCCAGGGAGTCAGCTTGGGGGTTTGAGGGCTAGTAATGGAAGGAGTGGGGTATACCCTAATCCTGGAACTCTTCTAGTACCAGCTGTTGTATTCATTCATTCATTCATTCATTCATTCTACTATTACAGCATGCCAGGCTTAGGCTGGGCACTGGAATTCCAGGATAAATGGACACCATTCCTGCAGGGAGAAGGGCAGCAAGGCAATGAACAGTGCAACCTCACCCTGCCCTAGCAAATGATCCGTCACATGTCCCTGGGCAGGTCCCATCAGCCCTCAGAGCATCAGTTCCCCCTCTAGAGAACGAGGATAGTTGTAAGTCCAAACAGAGAGCCTGTGATGCAGGGGGTACAGAGCTCGGTGCAGAGAAAAGGTGACCCTCTCCCCAGACTGCCGATCAGAAGAGAAGTGTCACCCTTGCCCATATGGACTGTTTCCAGGAATCATGGGCATGGATTCAAATCTTTTTTTTATATATATATATTTTATTTATTTATTTGACAGAGATTACAAGTAGGCAGAAAGGCAGGCAGAGAGAGAGGAGGAAGCAGGCTCTTGAGGAGCAGAGAGCCCAATGCGGGGCTCAATCCCAGGACCCTGGGATCATGATCTGACCTGAAGGCAGAGGCTTTAACCCACTGAGCCACCCAGGCACCCATGGATTCAAATCTTAACTCCCATAGTAGCTGTGTGACCTTGGGCCAAATCGCTTCCCTTCTCTGGACCTTGGTTTTCTCCTCTGTAAAATAAGCATAGTAATAACAGTAACTTCTTTATCTGATGGTTGTGAGGTTTCAATGAGTTAGCATATGAAAGCATAGGGTCACCTGGCTGGCTCAGTCAGCAGAATGTGCGCCTCTTGATCTTGTGGTCGTGAGTTTGACCACATTGGGTGTGGAGCCTACTTAAAAAAAAATACATATATATATATATATATATATATATAAAATATGTATATTATATATAATGTAAAATATATTTATATAAAATATATATTTGTATTTGTTATATATTTATATAAATTTATTTTATATATAAAATATATTTTATATAATATATGTAATATATATTATATACATATAAACATATATGTATATAGAGAGAGAAAGAAAGAGAGAGAGAGAGACTCTGGTCTATTACAGCAATAATAACACTATTGGTGAATATCAGCCTAGTGCTAGGGGAGACCTTGCTGACAGTCTAAACCTAGCCTGGTGTCCATATGCCAACTCTGTCCCATCTGGAGGGAATGCCTAGAGCTCTGGTTTGGACTGGCTTTGCTAGCCCCTCCAGGCTCAGTGAGAACAGTACCACAATTGATTAGCAATGCCTGCCACGGGCAAGGATGGGGAGACTGATGGGAGGCATGTCTTCTATTAGCCATTCCCGTGCTGGCCCAAGCCCTCCCCTTGTACAGATGGGGAAACTAAGGCTCAGAGAAGAAAATAAGACTTGCTCAGGGCCACACAGTCACAGACATGGTTCCTGTGCCCGCCTTCCTGATTCCTCACTGGGCCCTGGTCTATGTCATTTAATCCTGTGGAGAAAAGTCATTATTTCTCCATTACATTTCTCAGCCTGTTTTCTGGAAGGGAGTTAATTGATTTAAACTTTTCCAGGATGCTTGTCCCTCCTCCACCCCTCCCCTGGGCCCCCGATTCTATTATCGCTCTGCCTCTCGGAAATGAGTAGGTGGCATCTGTGAGGACAGGCACAAAAGTCTCTAGGCAGGGCCTCTAAGTGGGTGTGAAGAGTGTGGACCTTGCCTGGAGCTGGGTCTTCTGGGGACCTCCACAGTTAATGACCGTAACTGCCAGGACCCGAGTATGTGGTGTTCTTTTTCCTCAACCAGCTCCTGCTTATGCTGTGTGCTAGGTGTGGCTCAGAGCATGTGGCTGGTCACATCTGCCTAATTTACAGACGGGGGAACCGAGGCACCGGGATGGTCCCAGAACTGGGATTCAAACCGAAGACTGCCTGGCCTTGAATTCTTTATTCTCTCCTCTTTCTAATCACTGCCTCCTTGGTTCTGTTGAAACTCGGTCACCCTAAATGCCCTTTCAGATTCTCCCTCCAGACCCATGGGCTTGGTTGAGGGGTGATCATTGACACCCCACTGGATGGATAAGGAAATCGAGGCCAAGTTGGGGGCAGGTGGTAATGGGTCGGGAGCCACATGGCAAGTGCGGCCAAGGCTCCATCTTCATCTGCCCCTGTGGGGAATCGGCAGGACAAGAGAGGCTCAGAATCGGGCTGGTACGGCGGTCATCCTGGCTGACTCATCTTCTAAGCTGGACTATTTATTCATGCACCCCATTTAATCAGGATATGCCGTAATTAGCGGCAGATTTGTGCCTCCTGCCTGTGGTATTATTTATTTCAGCTTCTGGGCAGCCACTTCCCTGGTCCCAGTGTGCACTGGGCCTGGATTTCAATCAGATGGGGCCATGGCAGAGCAGTCCCGGGGGACCTCACGGCAGCAATGCCCCCCTCGGAATGATAAATGAGCCCGCAGACAGCAGCAATGCTGCCCAGCTGCTCTGGCGGGGTGGCGTGCGTCGGGGAGGAAGGGGTGTTCTCACCAGTCCCGGGATCCTGTCACCGAGGACCTTCTCCACCCCCAGTGCCAGACAATACCCTGGCATCCCCATCCTCAGAAAGAAACAGCCAAGAGAGAAAACACCATGCATGCCCCACCACTGTCCTGCTTCTGGGGTCCCAGGGCTGGAAGGAAATTGGAAGAGCCACTTGTCCCTATTGTTGTCTTGGTTCCCATTTTTACCTTGGCATCTCTTGGCCTCGACAGTGAGGAACACACTCTTCTCCTTGCAGCCCTCATGACTCAGAATTCCTTCTGCTGTCTAACTTGAGTCAAGGTAAAAGAATCTGCAACTTGGTCCCCTAGATGATCCCATAAATGCCACCCTCTGTTGCTGTCTAGAAGGAGGCAGAAGATAGAGAAAGGATGGGGAGTGAGGGCAGGGGTTCTTTGGACTCTCAAGGGAGTGGAACAAAAATAAAAGCTTAGCTTGCCTTTATTGATTTGGCCTCCTGTGTTAAGGTCTTCATGTGTGTTTGGGTGATTTTCTTAACCTCTTGGTGCCTGTGTTTGCTCAACCATAAAATGGGGATAACAGCAGGAGCTACTTCCTGTGATTGTTGTGAAGGTTAAGAGTTGATAGACTCAGAGCCCTTAAGAAGTATCCAACACACAGTAGGTGCTCAGTTATTGTTCACTCTTGTTATTACCTGGTGATTAATTATTACACTAACCTGACAAGTCAGGTTCACACCATTTTACAGATGAGAAAACCGAGGCCAGTAGCCAGTGCCTTACCCACGAGATGGCTCTCATCATCCTCATTTTCCAGCAGGGGGGGGGGCCAGGGTCTGGAACACCAGGGACCCCCCCAAGGTCTGCATCCAGCATGGTGGGCTCTGTGGATGGTCTCCACCCCTGCTTTGACCTGGACTCTTCCAGAAGGTGGGGACAGAGGTACTGACCTTGCTGGGTGTTTTGGGAATCAAGTGAAGGCATCTGCGGGAGGCACCCAGTGTGGGCCTGGCAAGGAGAGAAGCCCCGTCGGGGGTGTGAAGCTCGTATTCCAGCCACAGATGAGCTGAGTCCTGGGGCTGGCTCAGAGGTGCTCCAGGCAAGTGTTTCCTGGGTGTGTAAAATGATCACAGCAAAGCTGGCACACCTCCCGGGGGTGGGGGGACGATGCCAATTAGGCCAAATGCCCACAGGGGGATCCCGTTGAGGCTGGCCTAGTTGGGACGGGTTTTGTGGCTGAGGTTCCGCCAGGGACAGCTGCTTCCAGGCCAACTGCCCTAACGAGGTCAGTGAGAGAGAGATGTGGCTGTAACTGGTGTGGGGGGAAGGGAGCGTGCACCTGGGTCTTGTTTTGTAGATGAGGAAATTGAGACTCAGCAGACGGGTGACTTGCTGGGTGGGGCACAGGCTGTAAACCCTGGAAGCTGTGGGAGGGCTCCTGATACAAGGTTCCCTGATGGCCACATCCATCCATTTTGCTCCAGAGCCAAAGCATCTTTGCTGTGTGGCCTTGGGCAAGTTAATCAACCTCTCTGAGCCTCCCTGGCCTCAGGCTCCATAATGGGAATACTACCTACCTGGGGAGGGGGCATGGGGGTGTGATGGGTGTGAGCAGCACCCTGCTGCTCCAAGGATTCTGATCTTGAAACAGAGCAAAGGAGTTTTGGGGGGTGGTCACTTCTGTGTCTATACCCTGTTCCTTCTCACTGTTTTTCAGGCTGTTCCTGAAATGCCCTTCTCTAACTTCTCATTGTTTGGGTCCCAGCCCAACTGTCACCTCCACCAGGAATCTCTCTTACTGCTCTTCCTCCACATATGGGATGAGTTTCACGTCTGTACTCCCTGGTATCCCCTTGATCACATCGAACTGTGTCACCTGCTTCCTTGCAGTCAGTTCTGGAGCAGGGGCAGGGACACCGATTATCTGGTTTACACTGCAGCCCTGGTGCCCAGCGTGGGTCCTGGCACATGGTGGGTGCCAGTAAACATTTGTTCAGCGACTGACTCACTCTCTAAATGAGTGAATGATGGAACCAATTAATAGGATTCACTGGTGTTCCTCTGTGGTCTTGAATGTGTCCCCCTAAAATTCATACATTGAAAACCTGATGCCCAAGGTCATGGTAGTAATGGGAGGTGGGGCCTTTGGGAGGTGACAAGGTCCTGGGGAGAGAGCTCTCAGGAATGAGATCTGTGCTCTTAGAAAAGAGGCCCAAGAGCTCCCCTAATCCCTTTAGCCACAGGAGGACACAGTGAGAAGTCTGCAACTAGAAAGAGGGCTGTTGCCCAACTGTGCTGGTTCCCTGACGTCAGACATCAAGACTCCAAAACCGTGAGAAATAAATTCCTGTAGTTTATAAGTCCCTGAAACTCTGGGTATTTGGCTAACAGCAGCCTGAACAGAGTAAAACACATGCCCACCTCTTCCGAGTCAACCTTCATCCCTCTTCACAGCGAATCAGGAAGCCGGCAGCTGGGGTGGCCACAGCTCAGTGTGGATCCTGTCTCAGAAGCCACACGGGTGTAAAGGCAGGTTCTCTGCTCTGGGAGTTCACTGGTTTTCTCCAGAACGGCTGCGCCGGCTAGATGCTGCTGGAGGGAAGCCAGCTTTGGGCTGTTCCCCTTGGGCACCTATGGGAGCAAAGAAAAGGCTGGAATTATGCAGGGCCTGGGTTCAAATTCCAGTCCTGGCACAACTGAGCTGGGGACCCCAGACAAATGCTTTCACCTCCCGGGGCCAAAAGGTCCTCATCTAGGAAATGGACTTGGCATCCTGAAGCTGCGGTTCATACTTAGAGACGACGCTGGGATCGGGCAGGGGGATGCCTGTAGGCATATTCTGTTCCACAGCTGTACCTCCTCACTTGAGGGAGGGCCCAGGCATCAGCTCAAGGGACCCTGACCATCTGCCAATCCCATCCCTCCTTCCTCTTCCACACGGAGGTTCCGCTCTCCACATGGAAATTGCCACTGGGAGAAGAGCTGCAACTACCCACGTTCATTTCCTGAACACCTACTATGTGCCGGGCACTGGCTCTTTCTGCCCTCATGGGATCCTTCCTACTGCCCCACCCCACCCCGGTTGACAAATCAGGAAATGGAGACTCAGGGAGGGAGAACAGAGGCCCCCAAACATACGGCTGAGAAGTACTGGACCCAGGACTTGAACTTACACCCCACCCCACCTCTGGAAACAGCCTCGCTTTGAGTAATGGTTCTGTGGCCCCTCTGACATCAGAGAAAACATATATCAAAACCCCCATCCCAACTGGGGTACGAGAGCAGAAGGGGGGTTAATTTGGGGGGAATGGGAACCAGACAAAGCAAAGCAGCTCCTTGTAGAGACCACTGACTATCAGGATTATTGCAGTCTGATTAACAATAATAATCACCCAGGAGAGGTTTTGAGCCCACCAAGGCCTCTTAACTCCTGTCTTAGGATGGCTTCAAAATGTACCTCCATTTTATAGATAAGGAAACTGAGGCTCAGGAAGGCGAGGTGGTGTTTTGGGAAGGCACCCAGCTTGGAAGTAACAGTGCCATGATTAGAATCCTAGGAATGTCCAAGCTTATGCTCCTTGGCCAGGAGCCTTGTCTGGAGATGATCAGGAAACATTTGTTGATTGACTGACTGATGGACTGAAGGAAGGAATGATTTAATGAATGAATGGCCAGCTCTAGGATGCCAACTGGGGGCACTGGCAGAGGCTGGGGCGGAAACTCCAAATCCAACCCAAGCCCCTCCTGATCTTCAGTAGGGCCTTGTCTCCTACAGGGCAGAAGTGGGTGGCCAGCAGGTGGCAAGGCAGGGGTAGGGGCCCAACTCCCGCAGCCTCCATCTTGCCCCTGAATGCTCACACTGTTTGTGACTTACTGTTTAACTTTACAAGCTCCTTGGCTTTTATGAGGGTTATTTATAAAGCTCTGGGCTTTGATCCGCAGCATAAAAAAAAAGCAAACTCCTGTGTCTGCAAATGTCACCAGGGATTAGGGAGCCTTTGATGTCCCCTCCCTGCAGGCAGCACCCGCCCAGCTTTCCCTCCAAAGGGCCTCTCAGCCTGGGAGCCCTGGCCAGGGTCTGGGGGCCTTCCTTTGGGGTGGAAGTGGCCCCCCTGTCTGGATGACTGACAGGTAGGAGGTCCCCTCCCCCCGGAGCACTCCACCCAACTGGGCACTGTTCCCAGTTCCAGTCAGGACTGAGCCTTCCTGATCTCCAGATGTTGGCAACATCTGTCTCTCATGTTTATGGACAGCCAGAGGCTGCTATCTTGCATTCTTGAGCCCAGAAGTAGGGACTGTGAGGGGTTTAAAAAAATGGATTATTATTACTGGCTTATTAGGAGGGTGGGGTACAGGGAATGTTAATAGGCAGGTAGGGTAGAAAGAACAGCTCTCAATGAGGCAGGTGGCCATCACCTCCCTCCTAGCCCTGGGGTGGGACCTTCTCTCCTGCCTGCTCGAGAGGGGCCCCTCATTTCTTTCTTCCCTTTTCTTTAGTCAGGTGACAGCTGGAATGGTTTAGGCTAGTTCATGGTAGGGGGGCGATGGAGAGAGGGACCCAAGTAGCCAGTCTAGAGAAGCAGTGTTTTTCCCTGCTCCCTGCCTGGCTCCCAAAAGGAGGAACCGGATGACCTGGCCTGGGTCCATTCAAACATTCCCAGTGGCCTGAGTGTGTTTAGGACATTTCTCTCTCCTTCTCTCTCTGGATCTTCTAGGACCTCCAAGCACCTTGGTAGTGAGCTAGCAAGGAGGTGAAATCCCAGCCTGTCCTTGCTCTGAGCTGTGTGATCTCAGCCAAGCCCTCGTCCTCTCTGAGCTGCCCTTGCCCTACCTCATACCAGATAAGAGAGTATAGGGATTAAACAAGGTCATTCCCAGGAGCATGGGGGATGCTTGGTATCCCTGGAAGGATCTGGCCCTGGCTTCCTTCTCCAGACTCAGAGAAGGCAAAGCTGGGGCCCCAATGAAGAGAATCCTTAGCGAAGGCCCTCTGTCTGGCTCTCTGCACAGCTTTCTCCCAGACCCAAGGTCCAGCCTCAGCTGGTGGAGGAGGTGGCTGGCCATGACCCTCCATGGGGCTGGCCTCACTGCCACCACCTTGACTTAATAGCTTTTAAAGCTCATAGAGGAGGAATATGGTTCTTCCGTCTGTGAGGGAAAGGCAACACCGTTGATCATGGTGTTGTTTACAGGACTGTATTCATTTGTGTACAAATTGTATGCATTTGTATACATTTATAAACTCATCCAGTTGCTCGCTTACCATCAGCAAATATTGTTGTGTGTAAATTACACTTCCGCTGAAGCTAAATGATTAAAGTAGAAAAACCTGCAAGCAAATAAGAAAACTACTTGTTACAGAAGAATATAAGATGAAAAAGTAAACAAGTACAACTCTCTCCCACCTTCAACTCTTCCCCCCAGAAGCAACAATGCATTCATTCATTAAGACACCCAACTAATTCTGATTGCTTATCTACCTACTATGTGCTAAGCACTGCGGTCATCACTCTTAATAACTGTAGGTATGGATGTGTGTGTGTGTGTGTGTGTGTGTGTGTGTGTGTGTGTGTGTGTGTATGTCTTTCTGGCAACACTTTCTGGATATAACTTTGCTTTCAGGTGAATGTGAACAGACCAGAGTCTATTTTCCACATTTTGTTCATCCATCAGCCCAGTCTAGAGAGATCGAGTTCTGCATGAACATATTCATATTTCCCTCATGCTTTTTCAAGGCTGTGTGTGGGTCCGTTGAATGTATGAACCAGGTTTATTAAACCTGTTCTCTTTCTTAAAAGATTTTGTTTTTGAGTTATTCTACACCCAGTGTGTGGGGCTCGAACTCACAACCCCACTATCAAGAGTCGCAAGTTCTACCGACGGAGCTGGCCAGGTGCCTCTAGACCTGTTTTTTTTTTCTTGACAATTCAGTAGGTTCTGTGTTTCAGCACTGTTTCATATACAACACTGTAGTGGACATCCTTGTACAAGAAGGTGGCCTTATTCACAGAGCAAACTCCTGGCTGGGGGGGGAGGTCAAAGAATTTTTACATTTCAAATCTTGAAAAAATCCAAAATTTAAATCTCTCAAGCCAGCCCTCTACTTGACATTTAGGCATGTTTCCACTCCCTTAGAAAATGAACCCAAATCCCCACTCATGCCAGCAAGCTGCAGAGTCCTGCCCCTATCAGTTCCTTCAGCTTCATCTCTCTCTGTGCTCCAGCCATACTGATCTCTCTTTCCTACCACAGGTCCTTTGCACCTGCTATGCCATCTGCCTGTAAAGCTTGCTCCCTCCCTCTTGTCCCCCTGAACTTCCTACAGGAAGGAAGTACTACTTCCTCCAGGGAGCCTTCCCTCATTGCTCTGACAGGGCAAGTCTCCATTACAGCTCTCAGAGACTCTGTTCCTGACTCTGTTGCTTCCTTTCAAAGCACTGATATATATTCATTTATATTATATATATTATATATTATATATAACATATATTGTATATATATATTCATTATAAAGAAATTTGTTTTGGGGGCACCTGGGTGGCTCAGTTGGTTAAATGTCTGACTGTTGGTTTCAACTCAGGCCTAAAATCTAAAGATTTTACTTATTTACTTAAGAGAGAGAGCAGGGGGCAGAGAGCATGAGCAGAGCAGAGAAGCAGGCTCCCCACAGAGCCTCATGAGGGATTTGATCCCAGGATCCTGGCATCATGATCTGAGCAGAAGTCAGATGCTTAACCAACTGAGCCACCAAGGCACCCCAGAAATTTGTTTTTCTAAGACTCTGTGAGTAATACCTGTCTCCCCACTAGACTATGAGCCTCACAGAGCAGGTCTTAGGTTGGACCCTGGCACACACAGAAATGGCCAAAAGGACCCTCGGTGACCTGAGCAGGGCACTAATTATACCCACTGCAGGTGACACCTATTTTCTTCACTATCCCAAGCACCTCGTATAGTGCTTGGCACAGAGCATGCAGTCCAGAAAGACTTGGTCAGTAAGTGAATGCATAGGGGAATACACATGAGTTCATTCAGAAGGAATAGCATCAGCTAAGGTCAGAAGTGGAACTGGGCAGTGACGCCTGTATCAGTCCAATGAGAACCGACTGTTACATTGTTCAGAGTTGTGTGAGCTCGTTGTGAAACACAGTAATTCTGCCACATTGTAATTCTGCCACATTGTAATTCAATCCAGTTCTGATGCTTAACCACCTGGAGTTAGCCCCAGACTCCACTGTACTGGTGAACATGTATCCCAACAAGATTGCAAGTTCAACAATCCCTACTTTCATGACCAAATAGGTGTAATTTCAGGGGAGCCCCAGAACTCCCTTCACATCCGAAATGTTGCTGGAACAGATCAGAGAACTCAGGAAAGTGCTATACTAAGATGTAGTATAGTTTTGTTATAAAGGATTATAGTTTTGTTATAAAGGATGAAATTTGGACCAGCCAAACGAAGTGTGTGGACTTGGGGGTCCCAAACTCAGAGCTTCCGTGCCCTCTTTCGGTGGAATTTAGTGTCTCACCCTCCTGACACAGCCGTGTGTTTACCCTCCAGGAAGCAGTACTGAGCTTTGGGGTTTGGAGTTTTTATTGGGGTTCCATTACCTAGGTATGGTTGATCGAATCCTTGGCCACGTGCTTGAACTCAGTCTCCAGGCCTCCCCTCTCCTTGAAAGCCCTAACCTGATCACATGGTCAGTCTTTCTGGTGATTAGCCCCATCCTGAGTCACCCCATCTCAGGGGTGATCCAAGCGGCTTACAAATCATATACGGTCCTATCACTTCAGAAAGTCCGAGGCTCTAGTCTTCTTCCAGGGAACCAGGGACATGGGCCAGCCACACTCTTCATACACAACACGCAGTGATTACTGACGTTTAAATTACACAAACTTACAGCTAAATCAATTATTTTATAGACAGTAGTAAATACTCAAAACTCATCATCTCTTAATGTTTTATTCCATTTTGCTACTATCTGTGCCCTTGAAGTTAGTTTTACCTATTGCCTCTCCATGGTGGAAATACTACACGGTGAGATCTTGCATCTCTCCCCAGGCTTATGCTCACCATCCTATCGGTAAGTTTGAAATCTGAGCATCTGATGATTGATCGTTGGTCACTGGCAAGTGTTATGAATCTGGGCTTAACTCCACGTTGATCGTCTACACTTAGCAATGGAGGAAACTCTTAACAGGGAGGAAATCTGAACATGTGCTATGTTTCTAGCCATTACCTAGGGATAGCACAGGAAACTGAGGAAATGTTCTTCCACTATTCAGAAATCACTCTGCAGTTCTGCAAAGGACTTGCTCACATCACCGATAAGCAAGTGAAGTTTTGACGTCCACCTTCCCCGTCCCACTGGCAGTCTGCCCATTAACAATGAAATGAAAGTATCAACCCAAATTGAAGTCTGAGCCACACTTGTTTCATCGCTTCCCACCATAGGATGACTATCGATACCAGAGTTTGGCAAAAATCAATGAAAGCATTTTAGGAGAATCAGCTAGTTCTAGGAATTTACAATAAAGACGATTGTGTATTTTGCTATTATTTTAAGATTGTGTGACACACGTCAATATCGATTATCAGTAGAAGTTATATTTATGCACACACAGGCATCACGGAGATACTAATTTTCCCCAGAGAGCTGGGATTAAGCCACTGTGATCCAGCATGCTGGATCCAGGCTGGCATGCCTGAGAACTGAGGCTGGAGAGACGAGGTCCGGTTCAGACAGTGCAGAAGCCTGAATGCCAGGCTCAGAGAGGGAGACAACCTAGATCTAAGTCACACAGCCAGGAAGTGGCAGAGCTGAGTTAATCTGAGGGTTAATAGCAGGGACCCCTCCCTCGGTCCTGGGTCCTCCGCTTCCCCTCCCACCCAGGGCTCCAGCTCACATTTCAGGGGCCAACCTGGAGTGGTCTGGCTATGCAAAGTTAATCCAGCCCAGCCTGGGAATCCCACAAACAGAGCCTTTTGTCAGATCTCGGAATGCCTACTAGTGGGGCAAGAGCCTGATTAGTCCCTGCAGCATGACGGATTTGGGAGAATTAATCAGGCCAGAGGTGGTGGCAGGGAAGGGGGTGGGGTCATGGGAAGGTGGGCCATGGGCGCTGAGTGCTGGAGGACCCAAGTGATCATTCCTTAGATCGGGCCTGCTTGGTGGGGAGCAGCTGAAACTTCTGGGAGATGCCATGGGAGGAGGGGTATTCTGGGGAATCAGGAGGGCCTGCCTGCCTGCCCTTCCCTAGAAAGATGGTACTGGGTTTTAGATCCAGGTGGTTCAGGAAATGGCCGCAGATGGGGTCCTGCCTTCCATGCCTGGAGGGTAGAGGAGGGTGGAAGAAGGGGGCTAAGTGGGATAGGAGGGAATGATCTAGGGCAGCTGAGCAGAGTGAACTAAGTCCTATACCCCCTCCTTGTTGGCCCCAGCTTCCCTGGGAGAATGCCAGGAACTGTCTCCCACCCGCTAAGGCTGTTCCTGGCATGGAGACCCACTGGGACTCACCTCAAAAGTGTCACCTTAGAAGCTGGGCAGGGGTTCTCAGCACCTGCCGATGTGTTTCCAGCAGTTCTGGGAGCCCATGTGAGGGCTTTGCTAGCATTAGGAAAAAGCATCCTGTCTGGGCAGACCAATTAGGAAAAATCACCCTTCTGGGTACAATAATTACCAAAAGGCTGCATTTTCTCTAGGCTCCTGAAGGTTCCTGTTATAAGCCTCAGCTCGTGGATGTAGAGCTGAATTTCAGATACATTTCCCCTCCAATACCAGTGCCTCAGTCAGGTGCCTCTAGGTACAGAACAACTGAACAGGTGTATCTTGCAGCCCTGTTCCCACCTTAGGGAACCCCAGGAATTGCCTTGGGCCCCTCTGACACCACGGAGAGAACACGGGCTCCAGAATCAACTAGCACTGGACCTGAGTCCAGCACTGCGTCTAGCTTTGTGTGCCCTCCCACTCCTCTCCCCTGACCTTGATTTCCTCATCTCTAAAATGGGATGCTCACAGCTCTTCCATGCCAGGGCTTAGGGATGATTGAAGGAGATGACACGTGGGACCCATTGAGAGCTCTCCGTACATCTTTGGGCCTGAATGCCCAACATCAGCCCAGATCTTGGCCTGCACCCCCACCCCACGTCTCTGAGAACCGGGTCTGCCTGTCTCTCTCTCTGTCTGTGGCAGGTGTAGAACCGGGCTGGGGTCTGATAACTGGGGAGGCTGGCAAACAGCCTGAGGACAGGGCCTGGAGTCTGGGGCTTGATAGCATGCGACAAGCGTCCAGACAAGGCCCTCAGGGTCCTTGGCTTTTTTGGGGGGGGGTCATGGACCCCTTTGGGCATTTGACAGAAGCTATAGATGCTCTACCCAGAAAAAGGCAACTGCACACACACAGTTTTTCATATTATTCTAGGGGCTCACGCACATGAACCTATCCATGGACCCCAAAGAATTCCCACCCTACAAGCAGTAGGTTCTGCTCCCCCTCCCTCAGGGCAGTGGATTCTTCCCCAGGGCCGGAAGAGAAGAAGGAAGGAAGGAAATTGGCATCTGATGAGCTGACTTTACGTGTTTTATTAGGTCATCGAAGGCTGTCAGCAGCCCTAAGGTATAGCAACTAGTCCCTTAGGACAGATGAAGAGCCTGTCCCAGAGACTCAGAGACTTGTCCAAGTTCACACAGCCAGTGATGGGGCCAGGACCCGCATCTTGGTTGTCTGGTAACAAAGCTGGTCTAGTCAATTTGGAGGCTTTTTCCTGGTGGTCAAATGACCTGGTTATGACTTTGCAGGGAGAAAGGAGGGAGTCAAAGGCTTGTTTTTTCTGCTTCTTGACTGTTCATCTATCTACGTATCCATCTCACCTCTGCATCCATCCATCCATCCATCCATCCATCCATCCATCCAACCACCAACCTGCTCATCCATCTATCCATCCATCCACCCACCTACAAATCCACCCACCAACCTGCTCACCCATCCATCAACTACGAATCCTTTGTCTCTTCATCTATCCATGTATCCATCTCATCCATCCAACCATCCAACCATCCATCCATCCATCCGTTCATCATCCATCCTTGCATTATCCAACTATGTTCCCTTAGCACCTCCTCAGTGTAAATTTCTAGAGATAAAGTCAAGAAGAAAGCATCATCTTTGCTTTTAAGAACTTCTGGTCTCCAGGGGAAGATGAGATACATAGTTAGATTATTTTCTCAAATGTGTCTTCCCCGCCCTACCCCAGGGTGTCAGGAAAAGAAATGTGGGAAATGTTGCCTATTAGATCCCCTCTGGGTGATTCACTACTCACATTATTAGCACATTAAAAGATCTGACAAGTCCTACAGTCAAGATCTCTTTTCAACCACTATTACCCCAAATGACTTGTCTCTAGAACCTATTTTAAGAGGATTGCCTGTTAAAAATCCCATGGAATGAGATTGTCTCAGAATAGATTTTGGGAAATGCTGATAAACCGAGGAAGAAAGAACCAAGTGTCACTTAAAAACCACAGAGTCGTACTGGATTATAACCCAAAGTATAAAATAAATATCCATTAGTCCAAATTGATATAAATAAATGACTAAATCAATAAACAAAAGGGAGAATATACAAATCCCCTGTGCAGAAGAATTCCCAAAAATTTATGTAGATACTCTGTCGTCCAGGAGTGGGAGCATAGCTCCCCAGACCTTAAGTCTAAAGAGAACAGTATGCATAGAAGGGGAAAAGTCACTTTCCCATGGAGAAGCCAGACAAATGCTACTCCAGCCACATGATCAGGATTAAGATCAATATTGATATCTCAAATTCATAGTACGTACCCTGACGTGATGAGAGCGGCACTTTACCTCTGTGGTCTTGCTAAAACACATTAACCTCATTCGAATTATGAGAAAAATGTCAGACAAAGCCCAGTTGCGGCACAAAAGACCTGAACAGCACTCCTCAATGTTGTCAAAATCATCAAAAACAAAGAAAATCCGAGAAACTGTCGCAGCCAAGAGGACCCTGGGAAGAAATGACAAATGAATACACTGTGGTAACCTGGGTGGGATTCTGGAAAAGAAAAAGGACGTTAGGTAGAAACCAAAGAAATCGGAATAAAGAACGGACTTTAGTTAATAATAATGTATCGATATTAATTCATTAATTGGGACAAATGTAGGATGTTAATAATAAGTGAAACTGGGTGGGGTTATGGGGAAATCTCTGTATTATTTGTGTGATTTTTCTGTAAGTCTCAAATTGTTCCGAGATTAAAAATTATTTTGGGGGCGCCTGGGTGGCTCAGGTGGTTGGTCAGCTCATACTTGTTTTTTTTTTTTTTTTTAAGATTTTATTTATTTATTTGACAGAGAGAGATCACAAGTAGGCAGAAAGGCAGGTGGGGGGGGCAGAGGGAAACAGGTTCAGTGCTGAGCAGAAAGCCTGATGCGGGGCTTGATCCCAGGACCCTGAGATAATGACCTGAGCTGAAGGCAGAGGCTTAACTCACTGAGCCACCCAGGCACCCCTGACGCTTGTTTTTATGCAGGTCATGATCTCAGGGTCCTGGGACTGAGCCCCGTGTTAGGCTTGGTGCTGGGAGCAGAGTCTGCTTGTCCCTCTGCCTCCCCCTCTGCCCCTCTCCCTCTCTCTAAAATAAACAAATAAAATCTTTAAAAAATTAATTAAAAATAATAGAGAAATGAGTAAATAACATTTAACAAGCCAAGTACAGGGTTTGAGGAACAGCCTGGGAAGACACTGGTTAGGAGAGGAGGTCTGAAATCAGAGAAGCCTGAGTTCTGTAGCTCACTTACTATGTGACCTTGAGCAAACAACCTTATCTTTCTGAGCTTGTTTCTTCGTCTGTAAAACGGTGATTTTAAAATGACAACTATTAGTTGATTTGGATTAAAGGAGGCAATGCCCCTAAAGTGCCAGGCACCAATAAACACTGTGGGACTGTTAAATTTACTATTGTGTCATTTGGGCAGGTAAGTGGAGGATCTGGGAAGGTTGCAGGGAATGGGGGATACTGACACCCACCCTTGGAGAACTGGTAAAATATGGATGGGGTTGGCAGTGGGAGGTCATTTTCCCTCCAAGCAGAAAAGTGTTCTCTTCTTCTATCCCTAACTCTTACCCCTTGGTTCCAGAGTAAGTCTAAGGGGCCTGGGAGGAGATAGAGACCTCCCAGACAGGCTCCCAACTTCCCATCCCAGGGATGGCCCTGGCTTGCCCTTCCGTCTGCCAGGGTCTCTGGGCTAAGTAATCGCTAATTCCTCCCTGATGAAGCACCTGTATCTGTAAGCAAATGAGCTGGCAGGTGGCGGCCCGGATAAAATATGACCTGCTCAGCGGGGGATTTGCTTACCAGTCGGGAGGAAGCCCATCCTGCTGCCTACAGCCTGGAGGCCTCCTGGATAAAGCATAAATCATCGGTGGCCACAGGGCAGGTGGGAGGGCAGGAGGCACCGGGAAGAACAAATGCCCCTGCTCAGTCCTTTGCTGGCTGTAGGCCAATGAATACTTTCTCAGTGGCTTGGAAAAGAACCAGGACCGGGAAGCAGGAGACAAGGGGAGTTCATTCTAGCTCCACTACACACTTGCTGTGCAGCCTTGAGCAAGTGACTTTGCCCCTCTGGGCTTTAGTTCTCAACTCTCTCAAATAAGAAGTGCTCTTTCCCTCATGGATTTGCTACAAAAAACAGAGAAGAAACTGTATGAAAATTCATAAAATTTGTTATAATCTTGATTACTACTGTGTTGTTACTATGTTGCTCTTGTGGAAACCCCCATGAGCAGAGCTCAGGGGCTAAGTTTCTGGTGGGCTGGTAGTTTTAGGAAATTACCTTCAAGGCTATAGTATCTGTTGGCAGAAAACTGATCAGAGACTTTTCTAAGGAAACAACAGGATGTCAGGAAAAGCAGAAGGGCCAGAGACATCAGAGCTCGGTTTGAATCCTACAGCTAGCTGCTGCTTGTTCACTGAAGGGATGCGGGCCAGTCAGTAACCTTTTCTTCTGATGCTCAGTTAACTGATCTAGAGAGCAGAGTGAAGAATAATATCTTTTCGGTTGTGGATTATAAGGTATAAATGAGATTACATTCCACAGTGCCTGACTCATAAGCAGCTGCCTGATAAAGTCTAGTTCTTCAAGGCTGAACAAGGTTTACAAATCAGATTTCCTAACTTTCTACTCAGCTCTTTTCCGAGACCTCAGAAAGTCTTGGGGAAATCTCCAGGCCTCTGTGAGCTCAATCACTGCCCCTGCCCCCAGTCCCCTGCCAGGAGACTTCTGCAACTTGGACCTGGAAGACCCCTTGGGAAGTGCTCCAGCCCAGAGGCTATGGCGACGGCATGATGAAGACAGAGCCGTTTGCTAATACCATGTGGCTGCTGTGACAGTCTGTTAATGCCATTTACAACGTGCTGTAATTATGTCTCACACATGCTGGCGGCCCAGCCAGCAGGAACATTCCCTGGGAGGGGCCTCGGAAAGATTCCTTTAGCAGGATGGGGGGTTGGGCTTTCTTAGGAGGTGGAGGCTAGGGGGTTGGAAGCCACTCTGAAGGGGAGGAGTTCCTCCCCTTTTACAGACCTACTTGGCTGCCCTGGGCACCTGAGAAAGAGTTCACACCGACTGGGACCAGGGGTTCCCACCCTGAATTGCTGTGGAACTTTGGGCAAGTCTTGGTTACTCTCTGGGTCTCAGGATCACCTTCCCTGAAATAAGGATGTGGAGAGAGATAAGAGAAATGTACCAGAGCAGTAGTTCTTAACATTTTTTTGTAGCATCTCTCTAGAAAAATGCACATACTCACATCCAATCCCAACGTATCCTACATTTTCAGGAGTTTCATGGGCCACTGAAGTCCATTATAAGGCACCCATGACACCAGGCCAAGACTCTCCGTCTAAATCATCTCATGGACCCACTACGGATGTGTTTCAGGCTATTTCTCCCTCTGGGTTGTGAGGTCACTATCTGCCAGATGTTGCTGCATATTGTTCGAGATGTAGGTATTCATGAGAGTCAGCTGCTTGCTCTAGATTGGGTTCCTTATCATAAAACGCCCAGAGTTGTCTCTTAAGGCCTTCTGCCTTGAATTTAATGGGCCAGTTAATTTCTACAATGTGGCCCAAACTGACATTCTAGGATCTTGCTAGTAGGTGATGTGTATAACCCTTGAGGTTTGGTAAAGAGAGCTCAGCTTTGGAGTCAAACAGGTCTGAGTTAGAGTCTCTCTATGCTTCCTTGCTCTCAAACGACCAGCTTCCCCTAGCTTCCATTCCCCCTTCTAGGGAGTGGTTTATCATGAAGGCTAAACGCATCCGTGCCCCTCAGGTGCCTAGCGCAGAATAAGCACCCAACACCCGCCAGTTCTTCTGCTCCCATCACTTCCCCTCCCCTGCCCTAGCCACCGCTGCAGCCTCTGCTGCCGCCTCCGCTGCCACCACCACCACCACCACCACCATGCTGAGCTCAGATCCTCCTCTTCCTTTCTGGAGGGAGCCGAGGAGTCTTGGGGAAAAGCTCTCAGGAACGGAGAAGCCTATTTCCAAGTCATTAGTCCCCCAGTGTTGGGCTGCAGGATGGATTTTGATCAAGAGCGGGGTGACATTTGGCAAAAGTTGCTGATGAGGGATTGAATGATTAATCGTCATGACAACCAGGCTGGAGTAATGACAGGGATGCGATGGCGCCCGAGTTAAACACAAAGCGGCCCGCGAGCCGGGGCGGTAAATTACTAGGCATGTCACCACTGCGCTTTTGGAGAAAGCGGCCGTGCGTTCCTAATGAGAGGTTAACTGTGTCCCCAAAGTAATTACAGCCGATTGAAGAGGTGGCTGGTAATTAGAGGATTAGCGGTGATGAGGCTCACCTGCATGGTTGCCATGGTGACGGAGGGTGGGTGGGGTAGGGAGGGGAGGACAGTCCAGACTCCTCCCCAAGGCAGGTGCCGGAGACCTCTCTAGTGGTGCCAGGCTTGGTGACCTCGACTGATGGGACAGGCCCAGGAGAACTGGTCAGCAAGCCCCAAGGTTCTGCCTCTGGTGGTTGGGCCTCAGTCTTCTCATCTGTAACATGAGGGCTCGAACCCATTCAAGGACATAGAATATCAAAGCTGGAATTCTGGGATGTGCTGGTCAAGTCATGTGCCATCTATTTCAGACTCCAAATAGACTGCCACCTTCCTCCCAAGGCTGGCATTGCTGGGACCCAGGAAACCACACACAGATTCCACTTCTTGGCTGAGTGACTCAAAGTCAGGGGTCTGAGTGTGAGACTCCACTTCCTCACCTCTAAAATGGGAAGAACAATCGTTCCTGCTTCCAGGGGTTGTCTGGAGAATAAAGTGAGGTCCTCATTGCAGAGCCCCTAGGACAATGCAGGGCCACTGCAAGAACTCTATAAATGTTAGTGTTTACGGTCACCTTTACGAATATCTCTTCTTTTCCCTGACTTGGGGTAGCTGGGGACAGGGAGGGGTCAGGGGGCTCAAAATTTGTTGGGGAATGGGTTAAACTCTCCCACACGTGACAGGGGACAGGAACTCCAGGCGAAGACAGTAAGCACACACTTTTTGCTCACCTGCTGTGCATCCTTGGTCAAGTCTCTTTGCATCTCTGAGCTTCCCGATTCCTGTCTACCAGCCTGCCTGTTCTGTTGGGAGAAAGGAATAAAATGCTGGATTTGTGGTATACTTGGCATGTGCCAGACCCTCCTTTGGTACTTTACAACTCTTATTTGATTCTCCACATAACCCATAAAATAATGACTTTGCCCATTTTTAAAAGATTTTTTATTTTTTAAAAAGATTTTATTTATTTATTTGTCAGGAAGAGAGAGAGAGAATAAGCAGGGGAGCAGCAGGCAGATGGAGAAGCAGGCTCCCTGCTGAGCAAGAGGGCTGACCCGGGGCTCCATCCCAGGATGCTGGAATTAGGACCTGAGCTGAAGGTAGACGCTTAACTGACTGAGCCACCCAGGCATCCCACAATTTTTTATTTTTAAGTGATCTCTACACCCAGTGTGAAACCTTGAGATCAAAACTCATATGCTTTACTGACTGAGCCAGGCAGGCACTCCTATTTTGCCCATTTTTGAGAAGAAAAAACCAAAGGCTCAGGCGGAGTGACTAGCCCATACGCGCTGAGCTGGAGTGAGAGAGTCGGCATTCGAATACAAGTCTGCCTAAATTTCTTACACTCCCTACCATGCAGGACCTTGTTACATCCCAAGAAGCCAGGACCACCACCTCCACCTAAGGGGCTGGGGTTCCCTAAAGACGTACCTTCAGGAGAAGTCTCCCTGGGATTAGCCACGGCTGTAGTGACACCATGAGGCCAGGGCTCTCCCTGTGACATAGTTGTGGGCAGCAGCCCCGGCTGCCAGTGGAGACCGCATGTCCCAGGGTCTGGATTGAGAGGCCGAGGGGTGGGGATGGTAACAGCGATGTCCCCAAACTGTCCCTGGGCATGGGTCTCGGGGAACCACTGAGCACAGTGGCTTAATTATTCCATCCATAAATGATAACCTCCTTCATTTCCAGGCCTTCATGACAAATTTATGTCCTTATTTAATGTGCTCGCTGCTGACCTTCCCTGGGATGGCAGGGAAACCGGGGTGGGGGAAGGGAGCCTTTCTGGAGGGTGTGGTGGGACATTCTTGTTGCCCTAGCTGCTGGGCCTCACGGCCTCTCCTGTCACCCACAGGAGCCATCAAGGACTCTGGCCTGTTGCAATTTGCAAACCTGTTTTTCTCTGCTTTGCTTCTTTGGGGACGTCCTGGAGGCAGGGCCTCTGGAGTCTGAAAGACCCTGGTTCAAGTCCAAGTCTTATACTTTTGAGCCATATGACCTTAAGCTGGCATGCTTCTCTCTCCACCTCCCAGACAAGGTCAAACAGCTGCAAATGTTCTGTGTGTAATAAACACTCAATATAGCCTAGTGGTTATTGTTGCTCGGGGTTTTCACATCCAATTTTATTGACTTATTTGTCTTTTGAAGCCACTGCTTGGGGCCTGGTGACTCTGGAATGGGCCACATCTTAAAGTAGGAGGACACCCAGGTTTGGCCATAAGGCCCTGCTTCTGCTCTGAGCAGAGAAGGCTACAGAAATTGTTGGCTGCATGAACCCAGCCCCGAGCAACCAGGAGCCTGGTTCCAGTTGTTAGTCCCACCTCCAACTCTGAGCTGGCCTTGGTGACTCCCACCTCTCCCTCAGTTTCCTTATTTGTCACAGGGCCTGCCAGCATGATACTCATAGGTGTCACGGGCTAGATGTTCCAGCATAATCGAGGAATGGTGGAATCACCTTTTTGGGGGGCCAGTTTCTGGAACCTACACAAGGCCCCCAGCCGAGATGGGGGGACAGGCACTGAGTGGGGTCTGCATGCAACGTCCAGAACCACAGGACCTTAGAGCTGACCGGGTGCTCAGACTTCCTCACACTTCCCTCACACTTCCCAGATAAGGACGCTCATAACACAGTCATCATATATTAAGTGTTTCCTGTATACCAGGCACTGTGGTCATAGCTGCCCCTCTATTTGTCTCATTCAGTCCTCACCACCACCAAATAAGGGCCAGGTAAAACTGAAGGCATGGACAAAGGAGGAATCCAGAGGCCGAGGGAAGAACAGAGACTTGTGGAAGGCCACACAGCACTACCGGCATCCAGTTCCTTGAGTCTTTGCACATTCTTGCCCAGGCATGCTTTCTCATGTCTGTGCTTGTTTTCATGGGGGGTGTCACTATAAGGAGGAGAGCACACCACCTGTGCACACATGTCGTGCCCGCACCTGTCATTCCCCAAGCACTGGTCCTGACTCCCTGTCCAGTGCTCTTTCACTCCGACCCAGTACCATTCCACAAAGAGCTGGTTGGAAATGGAGCCCTTCAGCTTGGGGCGCGCCTGGCTTCCCACAATCTTAGGGAATGAGTTTAATTTGCATACTTATTTGCATGCCAATGCAGTCGTTCCCTCAGCAGGGCCCAAGCCTGGGCAGGGAAAACAGCGTGCTTGTTCCTACACTGCCTGTAACTCCACCCTACACTGCCTGTAACTCCACCCTACACTGCCTGTAACTCCACCCTACACTGCCTGTAACTCCACCCGTTAGCCGGCCATCCGCGGCGCTGTCTCCACGAGCTCGTTTCTATCATTACCCCCACTGGATAGATCACGAAACTGAGATTAGAATTTCTGGGCCAAGGTCATGCTTCCAGCAAGAGTTGGAAAACCAGGGTCTGATGCCTGGTCAGAGAAGCCACACCCAGTGTTCTTTCCCCAGTCCTACCCTGCCTGCAGCTTTGAGGTGGACATGGAGGAGTGAACCATTGGGAAGGGCTTCAGGGAGAAACCAAAGAGCCCCAGAAGGTTCCCTTTGAGCATGTGTGTTCCAAGTAGTATGTTTAGTATAGAAGGGAGTGTTTAATCATCTTCCAACCAAATGACTCAGCCTCTTATGTGACAGGCACATAAACAACAACAATAAATGGCATAGCAAACACGTATCCAGTATGCATGGCACACCAGGCAGGTGAGTTCTAGTAATGTATTTAATCCTCATGACAACCCTGGGAGATGGGAACCTTATTGGTCCCCTTTTACATATGGGGAAACAGAAGCACAGAGAGGTGAAGACACTTGCTCAAGGTCACACAGCTGGTTAAGTGGCAGAGGTGGGATTCAAACCCTGGCCATTCAGGTCCATGGTTCACGGTTCCAACCATACCACTCTCAAGCTGTGCTTGTTCCCAGCATGACAGGACATGGGATGGTGTGCAGGTGTGTCTTAGCTCCGGCTACAACAATCGAATACCATAGACTGGGTGGCTTAAACAACAGAAATGTCTTTTCTCAGGGTTTAGAGCCCAGGAAGCTCAAGATCAAGTTGTTAGCTGATTCAGTTTCTGATGAGACCTCTCTTCCTGGCTTGTTGACCACTGCTTTCCTGCTGTGGACCCACTTGGTCTTCTCGTGGTTTGCGCGCATGGAAAGAGAGCTCTGTCTCTGGTGACTCTTCTAAGAGCGCAGTCCTTTCATGATGGCCAGACCATCATGACCACATTTAGCCCTTATACCATCTCCAAATACCATCATATGTGGAGTTAGAGCTTCAACATAGAGAGTGGGGGGAGAGAGACACAGTCCATCACAGTCTATCTGCTATACACATACACATACACATACACATACACACATGCATGCATATATGCATGCACACATGAATGTATTTGCATTTCAAATGCATGTTCATATGGAAGTACATGTGGGTATATAACAATGTAGACATATATACGTGTGTGTGCATGTGGACACACATGAGCCTGCATGTGTGTACATCAAAGCATGTGTACTTGGGTCTATAAGAGGTTGGGTAACTTCAGCCCAGGTCAGCCCCTCGTCCAATAGCCCCATGAATCCTGGGGTCACACAAAGGGGGCTCAGGTGGGGCTTTGAGTAGCTAGAGCCTAAGAGCTAGTGCTCCCTGGATTGGAGGGGGAGGGAACTCCCCAGCTGCTCACACCCATCACCCTGGCCTCCAGGAGACATTAATAATAGATCAGCAAATTCCAAATGTAAATAGGGCAATCAGGCCCAAAAACACAGACATTCATCACCCAGATACAAATTATGCTGCTGGCCCTGATGTAATTACCAGAGTTCAGCTCGATGCATCGAGCTACCCCACCCTATGCCCCAGCACGTTGCTCTGTGGTAGTGTTCTCCTCACTGAGAAGGCTCATCCACCTGACCCCAGAGGGTCTCTGTGGCCATAGCCAAGCATCTCTAGCTGTCTTAAGCAGGTATATAGACATAAAACCCCTGTGATTCTTGGGCCTTCAAGACAGAGCTCCAAAGGTCAAGGGGACAGACACCAGACAATGATTCAGATGCCTGCTTCTGGCTCTTGTTTTGAGAAAACTTGCTGGGTGACCCTGGGCAAGTCACTCACCCTTTCTGAGTCTCAGTGTCCTCTTCTATCCAAAGATGCTAACAATGCAAAACAAGACAATACAGCTTGGGGCTTTGCAGTCAGAAGAACCCAGTTTCGATCCCATCCTATCACTCTCGGGCCTGGAGACCTTGGGCAAGTTTCTTCCCTACTCTGAGCCTCAGCTCCTTTATCTGTAAGTGGGTATAACAGTGCCAACTTCATAGGATTATTTTGAAGAAAGAATAAAATAAGATTTTTCTTTTAATTGGTGAATTTAACTCATTAACATTTATTGTGATTACATTATAATATCACATATAAAATATATATCAGTATGTCAAAAAATCCATATCTTTATATAGTGATTATATAATTATGTGTTTCATGGCAGACCTCTTTCTTGCCACATTTGTTCATGTTTCCTATTTATTAGTCTTCTGTATATTTCTTTCTTTCCCATGGCTCTTGTATTAGTCATCTATTACTCCAAAACTTAGTGACTTAGCACAATAACCATTGAGAATCTCGTAGTTTCCATGGGTCAGGAACCTGGAAGAGGCTTAAGGTGGTTCTGGTTCAGGATCTTTCAAGAAGTTGCAGCCATGATGTTGGCCAATCATTCAAAGCTCTGATTCAACTGGCAGTTCCACTCCCAAGGTGGCTCCTCAGTTCCCCGTGTGATCTCCTGTGGGGCGGCCCAAGTGTCCTCATGATACAGTAACTGACTTCCCCCAGAGCAAGTGCACTATGAGAGCAGAGCAGAGGTTGTAATGTCTTTAATGGCTGAGCCCAAAAGGGGCTTACCAGGATGCAGGGATCCTCAGGGCTAACTTGGAGCCTGGCTCCCACTCCTGCCTTGTGCTGGATTGAAGGATAGTGCATGCAAAGCTCTTACCCCAGGCACTGAGAGAAATTCACAGTCCCTGTGACCCCCAGTGCCCAGCACAGTGCATGGCACAGATGAGGGATCCACAGATAATGGGATGGTGAGACAAGAACTATAGCAGAATTGGTAGGCTCTCTGCAGTAGCTACTTGCAATCCATATCCTCCTTCTGGGGTGGGGGTGGGGGGTGCGGCGAGCCACAGAGGACTAGGAGCTCCTGCCTTTTCCGAAGCAGAGAGGAGAGTCTAGACCAAAGGAAGTTTCCAGGCCTGTCTTGTCCCAGCTTTACATTGATCAGTAATTAAACTCAGCCTCCAATTACTATAACATTTGGCGAGGCACCAAGCTCGTGTGAAACCTTGCAATAAACATCTGCTTTATAAATTGCCTTTCAGTGCAGAGCACCAGTGGGGTTCTTGGGGGCTGGGGAGAGAGAAAAGCAGGGAGCTGGGGAAGGGAGGAGAGGTTAAGGAGGGAGAGGTTAGGGAGGGAGAGGGACAGAGGAGAGGGGAGAGGGGACCTTCCAAGTGGTGGGAAATGAGGGTCCAATCAATCCTGTGCGGAATGCTCCCTCACCACCCTCCAGGGTGGGGGCCCTCATTTTAACCTAGAGCTGGGGAATCCTTGTCTCCTGAGATTGTGTCAAGAGCTGCACACATATCTAATGCAAATTACTTTTCTATTGCTTTTTCTTTTTCCAAAACCCATAACATCCCACTCACCTGTCATTTACATTTAGAGGGAGAAACCTAAAAAGATTTACTAGCTCTAACAGCAGCCTCCGTCGGGGGTGAGATAGTCTTTGGGCTGCAGAGGAAGAGGAGGCCCAGTGGTTTCTCACCACTGTCCTGGTGCCCTGCCCCACCAGACACACTGTCCCCTGAACCAGAAGTGGGCCTGTGCACCCCACTCCATCTCCTCCAGGTCTTGGTCATGGAGACCACAAGGAAAGGGGACCCCACGATTGGAAGTCTGATGGAACTGGGCCTGAGGAGGGCTGGTTCTGCTCACTGGAGACTTTGGGGCAAATGACTTTGACTCTCTGGGTCTCTGTTTCTGCATCTGTGAAATGGACATAAGGCCCACGGAGGTTTGTGAGGATTAAGGGCGCAGTGGAAGGGGGGTAGCAGAGTGCATAGGGCAGGAGCTCTGAAGTCAGGCAGGCCTGCTCCCTGGACATGACCTTTTCCTTTTCAGCCTCTGAAAATGGGAAGGTAAGAGTGTCAGCTCACGGAGGTGCCGTGAGGCCTCAGCCGGCTGTATTCACAGTGGGCACTTCCATGCTAGGGAGCCAGGACTCTCCAGGGCCTTCTGGGCTGCCCTCCCCAGCCTTTTCTCCATCCCCTTTCCCACCTCTCAGAGCCCCTGCCCCACCTGTTGCCTGGTACACAATACCTGGGCTCTCTGGGGAAGACAGTTTGATTGATCTGCTGTTCCCACCACTGTCCCGCTCTCCAGGCAGGCTGTTTGCTCCCCCAGCACTGGATGAGGTCAAGGACTTCTGGTGGCTGGGAATGGGGATGAAGGGGAGGACTGTCCGAGGCCAAACTGCCCATCTGGGGAACCCCACAACTGCCCGCGCAGCTGAGATAAAATGGTTATCTCGTGTGTTAATGCCATGATGATCTGAAACCCCACCTGAGCACTGTGGGGCATGTCCCTCCCCCTTACTCCGCCCACCTGGGCCAGGTAAGATGCGAGGCCAAGTGAGCGGAGCCACCTCCCATCTCTACATCCACGTGAGCGGCCAAAGCGCTGGAGTCCGCCCTTAGGAACGCATTCCTTGGCATTAGCGTTGACCCTTGGTCTTCCAAAAAAAAATGAAAACAGCCCCCAGAAGCCTGGCCCAGGGAGTCCCCTTCTACCTTTAGCAACAAATCATCGACGAAAAGACCCAATCTGAGAGTTAGCGGGGACGTTCATCCTGGTGCCGGGGTCGTGGTAAATATGAGATGAATGAAATATTAGTGAGAGAATGAAGCCCAAACTCTGTCTGCCACTGGTATCGCTCTCAGGATGCTCACCGCACGGGAGTCCAGCTCGCTGCAAACTTTTCCCGACACAAGAAACTCATTGCCTAGGGGGCAGCCTGGTCCGCCTCTGGACAACTCCAGCCCTGAAATGTATTGCATATGTTGAGCTCCAACTCACTTCCCTGAAACTTCTCTAGGGATTGCCTCGCTCCTGTAGCAGGGCTCCGAGGTCAAAATCCTAAATCAGAGATAAGCCGTTGCCAATAAGTTTTGGAGAAGCTTGCCCTGCCACGTCAGGATGCCTATCAATGAAACCGACATAGCCCTCGAAGTTTCATTCCGCCGAAGCTGTCAGCCCAATGTAGTACGCGGGCTCCTATAATGTGGCAGGATTGTAACAGGAGCTCCCCCGAGCCAAGTGCCAGGCACTACTTAAATCCTCTCACGTGTATTGACTCACCTACTGCTCCCAGCCCTCCAGGGAGGGAGGTCCTAGGTAGGAAACTGAGACTCAGAGAGCTTAAGTAACTTGCCCAAGATCCCACAGCCACAAGGTCATTGGTGCCGGGATCTGAACCCAGAGCGTCTTGCTCCAGAGTCTGGGCACCTAAGTCTTACACTGAACTCCAGCCATATTTACCTATGAATCAGGATTTTCTTGATACTGGGCAACTCAAACCAGATGCAGCGATAAATCAGATGTGGGGTTGAGACAAGACAGTGGCTGTCATCCCTAGCTCCTGATTTCAAAGGTTTATGTCTGTCAAAGCAGCTTCATTGTTCTTCCTAACTGGCTTTATGAATAAATATATCATTTAGCCCATTTTGGGTTGTGACAGAAAATCCAATTAGCTGGAACATAACTGTTCCAGCAACAAAAACCTCCAGGGGTGGGGCTGGCTTCAGGCACAGTGTGATTCAGGGGCTCTTGTGATGTTCTGAAGGCTCAAGTTTTTGCCCTCTTAGCCTTTTGCAGTATTGGCTTTGTTCTTAGACTCTGACAGTGAGCTCTGGTGCTTCTGGCCTTGCCTCATCCCCAACCTTGGGCTCAAAACCAGAAGGAAAAGGACCTCTTGTCCCTCTCCAGTCTGCGTGGAAGTCACAAGACTGAGCAGCCCACGCTGCTCACAGTCTAGTCCCTGTGGCAAGGAGATACCTTGGCCATTGGCCCTCTGGTGTGGAGGGCGCTGAGAGTGGGGGACAAAATAATCCCCTCAAAGGAAGATTGGCATGGTGCTACCAAAAGAAGAAGACAGGATGCTATAAACATCCACTGGGTATAAATGTCACACTTTGCTACTAAAATGTTTTAGTTCCCATTTTATACATACTGAGCTTCCACTTAAGATTTTATTTGTCAGTGGGATGCCTGGGTGGCTCCGTGGGTTAAGCGGCTGCCTTCAGCTCAGCTCATGATCTCAGGGTCCTGGGATCGAGTTCTGCATCAAGCTCCCTACTCAACCAGGAGTGTGCTTCTCCCTCTGCCTGCTGCTCCCCCTGCTTGTGTGCTCTCTCTGTCTCAAATAAATAAATAAAATCTTAAAAAAAAAAGATTTTTTTTTGTCGATGAATTATATACCTAAAGCCTGATGAAGGACCACTGGCCTATAACATTTCAAATAGCCTCACAGTGTCTGTAATGAGGATGGGCATTAATTCTCCAACTGGGACGACACACGAGGGTTTGCCATCACTCTCTCTAGGATAATAACAATATCGTGATAAAGTTACCAGTCATTGTATACTTGCTCTGTATGTACTATTAATACCTGATATTGCCCCAAGAAGTTGACACTCAGAGAGGCTAAATGACTTGCCTAATATCACTCAGCTGATGAAGGGAAGATTGAGAACAGAGCCAAGTCTGCCTGATATCAAAGCCAACAGGTTCTTCATTCAAAAACTTACATTGTAGGGGACACCTGGGTGGCTCAGTGGGTTGAGCCTCTTTGAGGACCTTTGGCTAAGGTCCTGATCCCAGGGTCCTGAGATCGAGCACCACATCGGGCTCTCTGCTCAGTGGGGAGCCTGCTTCCCCCCACTCTCTCTCTGCCTGCCTCTCTGCCTACTTGTGTCTCTCTCTTTCTGTCAAATAAATAAATAAAATTTTTTAAAGAACCTTACATTTTAATATAAATATAAATATATTATGGTACATAATATTTTATATATATATATGTACCATAATATATTTATATTTATATATGTATGATGGTTGTTTGTTGTGGGGGGAAAAAAAACAAGCCCAACTCAAACCATAGGGAAAAATGTAAAGGAAAAATTTAAAACTACTCCCTTACATTGAGTATTTTAAAGGATTTTAAATTAAAAAAAATTTTTTTAGGATTTTTTTTATTTGACAGAGAGAAACACAGAGGGAACACAAGCAGAGGGGTTGGGAGAAGGAGAAGCCGGTTTCCCATCTATCAGGGAGCCCGATGCAGGGCTCAAACCCAGGACTCTAAGATCATGACCTGAGCCAAAGGCAGACGCTTAATGACTGAGCCACCCAGGTGCCCCTAAACTTTTAAAATTTTGAGAATCATACTGCTCCCAGCACAGAGTAAATTAAACCAGCACATAAATATATGGGATGAAGCCCCAGAGTTGTCTCCATCCCCCATTCTTCGGTCTCACTTTCTAAAGAGAATCACTGAGAATAGATGTTTGCTCTTTTCATCTATTTTTCATGCACACCAAGCCCGTGTATGCTTCCTTTTATGTAAATGGTAGCACACTAGAAACTGTCCTATAGTTTGCATTTCCTGCTCAATAATAGCTCATATACTTCCATCTCTACTGGTCTGCACGGAAAGCACTCATTCTTTTTCCTAGCTGCGCAGTACTCCCCTTAAATGGTAGCATTATAACTTACATTTAACCAGTCCCCCGTTGATGGACACTTAGGCTGTTTCCAGTTTTATGCTTTTTGTTTGTTTGTTTGTTTGTTTATTTACTTAAGATCGCCATGAATGTCCCTGTATTTTCTCTTTGCCTGTTTACAAGCACCGAGTCTGTTCTAGGCTGTAACTGCCCGCCACACAGCCCTCTGATACGTGGCCACACTCTGCATGCCAGGCTTGGCGTCTCCACCAACTTCTACTTGGGGGAACCCCTTGGCGGGGTGGAGCTCCCTACCTCATGTTCCAGCCAGTCCCTGCTCTGTCTCCTCTGGGGGCCCAGATTAGAGCTCTCAATGTCTCTCTTGATGAGATAATTTACATTTTGTTATTTTTCTTTTTCAGCAAAAAGGGGGCACTTAAAGTGAAATATCTTTTGACACACTGTTAACAAGGATTCATAAAAGTGAACTGTTCACCTTGTCTGTCGGCCACCAGTTATGCAAAATCAATAGCATGCAGAGGCACCCTGTTCGTTGCGTCTGAGCTTGTCTGTTTAGTGGTGAGGACTGGCTTCTCAAATGTGCCACCCAGGGGCTGGGGCATCTGGAGGTGTGGAGCTCCTGGACCCCGGTGCCGGCTCAGGTCAGAAGCCAATGTAGAAAATGTATCGTTTGCGCAGAGAACACTGTCCAGCCCTATATCCCTCACTGCTTTCTTCCCCAAAACTACCGTGAGAGCATGGCTAGAATGCCACAGTTTCTAGAAAACCCTGCCCTCATTTACTCACCAAACACACACAGAGACTTCTGCCGTGGGACCAATCTGTGCCGGGCACCTAGAGATGGCTCAGCATGGTCCCTGCTTTCTGCATGTTGAAGCCTGACAGGCAAACAAGAACTCACCACAGGGACAGGGTGACACAGCCCAGAGAACATGGGGATGAACCAGATGGAGTATAGGAGGAAGGCCTTGTTGAGCAGAAGGAACAACACATGCAAAGGCTCAGAGGCAAGAAGAGGGAGGGCAGGTGGGTCTGGGGACATTAGCAGTTTAATCTGACGGGAGCACACATGCACAGAGAGGAGATGGGATGGTAAGGAGATCAGTGCCCCGCCACGGAGGGCCCTGCAGATCCTGATGAGGAATGGGGGACTTGATAGGGGATGACACTTCTGATGGCGGTATTTGGGACTGAGTTTTAATTTCTCTTTGAAACTGTCTCAGATATCTTCATTCTTCTATAATGAATCTGTGTTACCTTTATAGTAAGAATTTTAAAATAATAATAAAAATCCTGCAGAAGGAAAAAAAGGAAGAATGGGAAGTGGTAGTGATAGTGATAGCACTGGTAATAGTAACAGTGGTAATAGCAGGAATCTTGGAAGTAATAGTGGCAAAAGTAATAGCAACAGCAGCAATAATGGAAGGAAAAGTAGTAATAGTGGCGGTAGTAATGGTAGAAAACAGTGGTTGTGGTAATAGCAATAGAAATAGTATTGCTGGTGGTGGTAGTGACAGCAGTAGTAGCATTAGTAACGGTGGTAATAGCAATAGTAGCAGTAGTAATACTGCCAGTAACAGTAGTAATGGTACGAGCAATAGTAGTACTAGTGGTAGCAATGGTGGCAGTAATAGTAGCAATGGTAGTAGTAATAGCAGTAATGGTGGTAGTACTAGTAGCAACGGTGGTAGTACTAATAGCAACAGATGTAGCAATAGTGGCAGTGGTAGGAATAACAATGGTAGTAATAGTAGCAATGGTGGTAGTAATCATAGTAACAGAGGTAGTAATAGTAGTAATAGCTCGGACTCTACCTGGTAGGCAGAGGGGGCCGCTGAAGAGAGGGAAGGATGACAGTTTGAGTTCCAGAAGACTCAGGAAGGTGACTAGTGTGGAGGCAGGGCTAAGCTAACCTGTCCTAGCTCTGAGAGGGGCTAGGTAGGTCCTATTCCTGACCATCTCCTCTTTAATAATTCACCTGAGCGAAGCGACCCATTTCTAGAATATACCGTCACTCCATCAGCACCCAGACTTTGCAGTCAGTCAGATTCAGTTGTGGCTGCTGTGTGGATGGAGTGAGGGTCTGGACAGGTAGGTCTCTCTAACACCACTTTTCCAGCATCCAGAAACTTACTTGTCTCTCTCTAACTCTTAGAACCCTCAACAGTCAGAATTATTTTCTTACATCTTTTGTTTTCTGCATCTATTCATCCACTACCCATTCACGCACCGCCCATCCACCACCATGCATCCCTCTGTCCATGCATCCACTCATCACTCAGTCATCTGTCCATCCACCCGCCCATCCATCCATTTTCTTATTTTCTGTAGTAGAAAGATCCCTTGATTAAGGTTCCAAATGTTAACTTCTGGGTAGTGGAATTGTGAGTGATTCCCCTCTTGAATCTTTGTACTTTTCTCTATTGTTGGAATTTGTATAACAATATCCATCACAGGTGTGTAAAAACAATGCATTCGGGGCGCCTGGGTGGTTCAGTGGGTTAAGCCTCTGCCTTGGGCTCAGGTCATGATCTCAGAGTCCTGGGGTCGAGCCCCGCATTGGGCTCTCTGCTCAAGCAGGGAGCCTGCTTCCTCCTCTCTCTCTGCCTGCCTCTCTGCCCACTTGTGATCTCTGTCTGTCAAATAAATAAATAAAATCTTTAAAAAACAAAACAAAACAATGCCTTTGTTAAAACCAAGGTAAAAAACACAAGCCAACATTTCAGAATGCTCACCCTGGGGCTAGTCAACTACCTAAGAAGCCAGACCACTTGGAGACTGCCATGCTGTGAGGAAGCCCAAGCTAGCTGAGTGGAGAGGCTGCAGAGAGAGGGGTGAGGTGCCCTGCGGCTCCAGTGGTCGCAGTCCTGGGAGTGAAAGAACCATTTTAGGCATCTCAGCCCCAGCATATGAAACCTGGAGAAAAACAAAGGGACTCATTCAACAGCCAGAACTGAGACCCCAGACCCATTGCTAGTCATTCAAGGACCCCAAATTAGGATGCAGTCACCAGTGAGCAGACATAAGCTGTCCCTGCTGTGCCCTGCCTTGGTCAACATACAAAAAAGTTGTTCACACGTGCACACACATACGCAGTTTGCATACAACAACAGGCAGATCCTTCTAACTTTCTGGTCTCACTTTTTCTACCAAGAGTCAGATGACAGCAGGTGATCACATTCCTGGACCCTGCTCCCCCCACCCCCCCAGATCTCTTAGCCGCCATATCTGGAAGGCAAAGTCGTGGGAAGTATAATTTGGTCTTTGGAGTCAGGTTCCCGAGTTTAAGCCTTGGCTGTGGCCTCCATGAGCACGTGACCTTGATTCTCCCTATGCAATGCTCAGCTTTCTTTCTTCTTCTTCTTCTTTTTTTTTTTTTTTTTTCAGTTTTACTTTTCTATCTTGATGAAAAACATGTGATGTTAGATGTCATGGCAAACGGGATCATGGCTAATGCGGCACAATTTATATTCTGGTACTCTTGATGCTTTGAACATGTTTTGGCAATATAAAAAAATTTTTTCTTTCTTCGGCAGAGCTGTTGGTGGGCAGCAAATGACTCCCTCCTTGCCTTGAGCCTGGATGGCCAAACTACTTGAGAAGCACACAGACAGGATGGGCTGGTAGAGCTAGGGGCAGCCTACACGCCAACCAGCCAGCCCCGATCAAGATGGAATGAGGACCTTGGCAAGGGAATGCCCCTGCAGCCTGTGATCGTTCTGTGTACGTACACACACACACACACACACACCACAGCAACTCACACACCCGGCCTGATTAGAGTCAAAAGGGCGAGTAGAGACCAGATTAAATATGTGCTGATTATGCGAACCTGAGCTCCTGTTTATTTCTCATAAATAAGACATGAGCCCTGTTTTCCATCCCCAACACACACGCGTGCGCACACACACACACACACACACACACACAAGCACACTTCCTGGAAATGATATTTATTGTATGCAAATCAGAAACCGAACTGGGAGGAGAAGTAATCACCTGTTTATCAGATGGCGTGCAGATCTGGCGGAAAATAAGCCGGGGTAATGGTGCTGTATCTATTTGTCAGAAGATGACAGACCAGGGTCTAGATTTGCTGTACCCTGGACACCTCGAGGAATGGCTCTGGGGACCCATCGACCCCCCTGCCTGGTCAGGTCCGCCCAGTGACGCTTGCATCCAGGAAGCAGCAGGGTGAGGATTACTGTCTGCCTGAGCTTGGACGGCAGTTTGGGGACAAGACCTTAGACAGCAGGCTGACCTGGTCCTCTCTGTGTGACCTTGAGCACACTGCTGTACTTCTCTGGTCTCCATTTCTTCCACTGTTAAATGATGACAATTGTAATTCCAGTCTTGTAGGGCGCTGGGAGCATGGAAAGCTTCAGGTGTGTCTAGAGCAAGGCACTTGGGGTCACCCTAGACCTTTCTCTCTTCCTCACTTCCCATTTCTGTTTCCTAACTGCTTCCTAAATGTGAACACGGCCTGGCCCCTGGAAGTGCCTGCTGAATGCTGTCCTTGTTCTGCTATGCTTCCCCTCTTATCGTATCTCACAGATGGACATCTTGTGGGCTTCACTGTCTTCTGTGTCCTCTCCAATTCGTTCCTCACCCTCCGGAGAAGAGAGGGCTCTTTCTAATGGGAATATCCCATCATCACATCGGTCTCTTGCTCAAAGGCCTGCTACAGCTCCTCAGTGCCCTCAAGACAAAGAGATCCACACTGTGCCCCACGAGGAGCCAGGTCCAGACTGCAGCAGCCTGGCGACTGCCTCCTCCACCAGGCTCCAGCTTCTCCCATCTTTATTCAGGTCCCAAACATTCCAAGCCAGTTCCTGCCCCAGGGTCTTTGTCCTTGCCGTGCCCTTTGCTTGGAAACTTCTGCCCCCAGCTCCTTTGCCACGATGCCACTGAAATGTCACCTCCCTGGGGAAACTGCTCCATCTGAATTAGGTGCCCTGCCAGCAATTCACTCTCTCTGGAAACGTTGTCAGTTTCCTTCATGACGCTGATCGCGATTTGTCCTAATGTTATTTATTTGGGTTTACTGGATTGTGGCTGCATCTCCAGCTGACGGTGAGCTTCAGAGAGCAGGGCCTGCCTCCATTTCACTCACCAAGGTGGTCCTGGCGATCTGGTGCTTCACCAGAGGATTTGCTTTGCAGATGCCCTTGGAAGGGCTGTGGGTATGACCAGAGAGGCAGAGGGGTGCCCTGGCCGGGGCCTGTGTGCCCCAGAGGAGAGGGGGCTGGACACCTGGTGCCCTGCCAACTGCAGGGCCCCCCAAGGGATGTTTTTGTGCATTTCCCTAATGGCCTGACATACAGGGTCCCAGTGATAAAACTCCCTCTGATAAAAGATGCAAAACTAACATCTGGCAGTTAATTAATAAAGAGCAGCGGTGTCTGGCTGGGGCGCGTGGTGTGCTGATGCTGGCATTTTCGTCGCCTGCCCCAAGAGATGCTGACACCATGTTCGAAAACAGGGCAGTGGTGGGGGGAGAAAGATCGATTTGGAACAGGCCCTGCTGACGAGGTTTCCGAGGGGCAGGACACCCCCTCGCCCCCTCTCTTGGGGGCTGACACCCAGTCCTCTACCAAAGGGTTATGGGTGGTAGGAGGCTGAATTCCATTTACTGAAGACCTATTATGTGCCAGGCTCTAAGAGGCAGATGTCTCTGTTCCCACTTCCATCTAAGGAAGCCGGTTTACGCACAAGGAAACCGAGGCTCAGTAACCTGACCTAGAACCTAGACTCCTCCTCCCTCACTAGGAATCAGGGGTGCCGGGCAGTGCCAGATGGGGAGTCACTGGGGTGCCTGTCACAAATGCAGACTCCAGGGCCCCAGCACCCTGGAGTGGGGCCCAGGAGTCTGTGTTTGTAACAAGATCCCTATGTGATCCTGGGGTGGGTGGATCGGATACCCCACCTTGGAAAACATGGGTCTCGTGAATACTGTCAGACGCTTCCTAAGCACCTGCTGTATGCCAGGCCCCAGGCGGATCCCAGGAACACTCTGGCTGGAAGGACAGATACCTCCATTTTTTACAGATGTAGCCCAGAGAGGAAAAGAGACTTGATCAAAGCCACACAGCAAGGCAGGAAGGCTCCAGCCCAGATCCTGGGACTGTGCCTGGCCTCAGGGCTTCCCAGCTGTCTCTGCCCAGCCCCTGGGAAGGGGAAAGGACCTGGCCTTCAGCTGTGGGAATCACTGGCCGGAACTAGGTCACTGAGATATTAATACGGCAAATGTTTCAGTTATGATTTGGGATACCTTGGCAGGCCTGGTCCCTGACCTCAGCTGAATGTGAGCACCAGGGGGACTTTACACAAGTGTGTGGGGAGATTTTACGATTTTATTTATTTGAGAGAGAGAGAGAATGAACAGGGGGAGGAGTGGAGGGAGTGGGACAAGCGGGCTCCCCGCTGAGCATGGAGCCCAATGTGGACTCCATCCCAGGACCCTGAGATCATGACTTGAGCAGAAATCAAGAGTGGGACGTTCAACCAACTAAGCCACCCAGGTGTCCCCAGGCTGCAAGAGATTGATATCCGAGCAGCTTATGTGCCAGCTCTCAATGTGGATGGGCGAGGTGCCACCTGGAACCAGGCACATAAGGGGCCTCCCACAACCATGGTGTATGGCCCCGAGTTACTCGGAGAAGTGGGAGTTTCAGGGCAGACAGTTTCAAACCATAGCTGCACGAACCAGGCACCCCCCCAACATGGCCGGGCCTCAGTTTCTCCATCGTCCTCACTCACGGGATTCTTAGGGAAATTACAGAATGCAAAATGCTTGGCATGGGGCCTGTCCCTAGCACATGCACTATCGCACTGATGGGAATGTGCTTGTCTTCGTATTGCCAGCCCCATGATCAGATTGGGAACTTACGAGCCCCTGTTGCATACCCGATTCAGGGTTTCCTGTCCCCGCTGAGCCCGGCCAGTGCTCTGTGTGGCCCTCTCTGCTCCGGGAGTCCCACCTGCTTGTGTCTGAGGGGCAGCAGGGTCATCTGCAGTGGGAGGGGGCGCCAGCCAGCCCAGAATGGCTTGGCATAATTCAATTGTTACTGACGTGCTCTAGTGACTCTGGCCTGTTATACACGATAACGATCCCAGGGGCCGAACTGGCTCCCACCTTGGAGACCTCCTGGCAGCCTGCAAGGTGGCCTGCTCAGGCCGGGAGCTGGGGACCTATGGGAATTATAGGATATGTGTGTGTACTTGGGGTGCTGCCTCTGCAACTGACTTGCTGTGTCACCTTGGTCAAGTCCATTACCTTCTCTGGGGCTCTGTCCCTCAAGTCAGCTCCTGTGTCTGTGCCTGAGTGTGGGAGGTTGGGGAGAAGGAAGGAACCCGATTTGGGGGTTCATATGAGGCTCCTCTCCCATCTCCCCCAGCCAGCTCTGGTGCATTTCCCGCCCCTAACCATTCTCAGTCCTGCCTTCCAGGCTTCCATAGCAGCCAATGTTCACTGCCCACAAAGTACATCTTGACATGAACCCCATTTTTCAGCTAGGCACACTGAGGCTTGGAGAGGGAAGATAACACGCTTAAGGCCCACAGCCAGGAAGTTATCAGATTCTGTACTTGAACCCTGGCTGACTTTCCCAAGCTTATGTGCCCACCCTCCCTGCTCCCCTGCCCTCCTTTCTGCCCCATCTTCCCCTTGGCCTGGACCACAAGTTGGGGAGACGCTCCTAGCCACCTCCCTCCTCCCCCGCCCCAGGTCTGCCCTGGGCAATCAGGTTCTTCAGATATGATTTGGGATTCTAATGAACGGGATGATTTGGCATTTAAATAATTATCCACTCTCTAACTGTTAGTGCTGCTGAGTCGGGAGAAATTTCCGCATCTTATTTATGAATATGGTTTCTCCCCCTCATCGTGTGGAGATTTCCCAGCCACCCCCTCCCAGCGCCTCCTCTCTTAAATGCCTTTCCAGAGCCCGCCTCCAGCAGAGCCTTCCCCCACACGAGCCCCTAAGTGCCTATTAACAACGTCTCGCTTCCGCTATCAGCACCCGTTCACGCCCCTTTTTTATCTTTACATTTCAATATCATTACAAATCCTAGTGTTATTCAAATTGCATCAATTATTCAATTTCTCCTCCCGGAGTGGAGGCAGCGGCTTCCCAGTGGCTGTGTAGGAAAACGCAAAGGCCTTTCAAGGAGGGCTTGAAATTCACGGGGGATTTAGCCGGCTTCCATTAACCTGGGCTTTTTGGCTCCCACAAACCGTGGCATTGATTAAAACACACACACAGTTTCAGTTTGGTTTGGGGAGAAAGCCTGCTGCCGAGAAGCAGTTGAAGAACGGTCTGGGAGATAAAATGCTTTTGCTGCCCTGGGATCTTCATCCATGGATCATTTATTGAGCCCCTGCTGTAAGAGCGGCCACCACTTATCAAGCACCTACTGTGTGCCAGACATCACTAAGGTCTTTGCAAGAGATCCCTCCTCTATCTTCAGGACCAGTTAGTGAGGTAGTGTTTTTAACAGGAAACCGAGGCTCAGAGAGGGGAGATCTCTAGCCCAAGGCTGCACAGTGGTAGGGACTGGCTTTGTTTTCAGGACCCGATCTCTTAACCATTATGCTATCAGCTAGGGTGGTGGGGCTTGGGTGACCCCAAGGAATGACCAGAGAAGGGCCAGAGGGAGTGGGAAGGAGAAAATGAACACTTCTTCCCACAGGGCCCTTTACTAAAGAATCACATGAGAAAGGGTTTACTTCTCATTACTCATACAAGCCAATTTTTTCCCCCTAAGTGACTGGGAAATGTCTCAGCTTATGGACATTGAATCATATCCTCGTCACATTTCCCTCTTTGCTTTGGCTACCAGGAAACTCGAGCCACTGATCACAATCATACAAGAACTTAGCCCACCACGTCGCCCTCCTGGTGCACTCATCCAGGCCTTTCCTGTTTGGGCATGGTGGTGTATGCTGGCAAATTCCTAAGCCTTTTTGAAATGAGGCCAGCTATAATCACTTTTTAAAAAGGCTTTTAAGCATCTATTATGAAATGTCGATTTAATGCAAGTTCTCATTTGACCTTGGCAAGGGGTTTATTCCCACTTCACAGATGATGAAACAGAGGCCCAGGGAGGCTATGTGACTTGCCCAAGGACACACAGTAAGTGGCAGAACCAGGACGGGAACAGAGTGTGAAGCCCCCAGCCCCAGCCTCCTTCCATGACCCAGGGGAGGCAGAAGGCCAGCGAGTGTGCTCCTGCCCTAGGCTCCAATGTCCCTCCTCTGCGTCTTGGTCTAACAGGAAGATGTCAAGAAAGAGAATCTAATCATGAGTCAGGGGACATGGTCCCCACCACCTTACTGTGTGGCTATCTCTCTGGGCCTCAGTTTTCCCACTGGACACTATTGGGTCACCTCCAAGGCTCCACACAGCTCTGACCTCATCTCACTGTTTCTGCCTATTTTATCAGCACCTCCGTCAGCATCTGAACCACGGTCGCCACTCCCCGAGGCAGGTGCAGACCCTGGGGATTTGCATCACTTGGTTCCCAGGCTTTCCTGATGCCTCCGACGGGAGAAGGGAGCCGCCGTGGTGATGACAGGCCTGTGACACGCGTCTCCCACACCAGCCACCTGCGAGGTCCATGATCCTGGGTCCCTGACAGGCAGCACCTTCCTGTCAAGGCGGGACCTCCCAGGATGAGGACAGAAGCGGGGTGAGGATGGGGAGAGGCTGAGATCTGAGTGGGGCTCTGTCCCTTCCCGAACTCGAGGACCCCGGGTCTAGGGTCCCGGGTGCCTGCCTGGCCTTGGAAGGTCTGGGCTCCCAGCAGGCAGGCAGTGGGCATCCTAGATTGCCAGGCATTGGAGAATGGGGGTAGAGAGCTCCACTGCAGGTAAAAGGGACCACGTTTATGAAGGACCTACCAAGTGCCTTACTTTCCACCAGAGGCTGCAAACTGGCAGTCCACACATCAAAGTCAGGCCACAAACAGGGTTTCTCTAACCTACGTTGTGCTTTTAAAAAGTTCGAATTCATTTTTTTCCTGACACTTGCAAATAGGAAAATCCTACAGAAAATCTGGATTTAGGGTTCTGTTGAGAAGTCAGACCCCCAGGCAATGCTGAGCCCCCTTCCCCATAGGATTTCTGGGGGCTTACGTGGAGCTTGCTTCTCCTTGCCGACCCCCCCAAACCAGTTCCCACCCAGTGCTATTGTCTCCCTTATATCGCCTGGCCCCCCCGTGGGCACCCCGAGTGCTCACCCCCTCTTACAACCATGAATGCCTTCTGGGGGGATGTTATTATTCTCATTTGATAGATAAAGAAACTGAAGGCCACCAGGTTACACCCATCACAACAGGTAAGCATTGGGGGCAGGATTTAACCCCAGCCTTTGGCCTCCCAAACTCCTATTTCCACCGCCCCCCACTCTCTCCCACGCAGAACAGGCAGCCCCAGCAGCCTCCCTCTGCAGGGGTTTCCTAAGTCCTTGGCATCCTTGTGTAAAATGAATGGCCTCGGATGTCCCTTCTAGCTGTAACATGGGGTAGAGGGGTGTGGAAATTGGAATTCGGGCTCCCTGGGGTTGCAACCAGGAATCTAATCAGCGGTCAGGCTCTGTGCTGGCAATTCTGAACACTATCTCTTTCCACCCTCATGACAGCTCAGGAGCTTCAACAGATCAGGAAACTGAGGCTCCACCACCGCCCTCCACAGCCCCAGACCTCTGCCTTCCTTGCAGCTGCTTGATGTGTCCTGCCCCCCTTCCTACCTTAAGGCCTTTGCTCATGCTGTCCCTTTTCCTGGACTGATCTACACCCTCCCACACACAAGCCTTTATCAACCTTCAGGTCTTCCCTGGCTCTTGGAACAAAGTCTGGATAGTTCTGATACTGTCTCTTAGAGTCCCTGGTCTACTTTGTAGTATTAATAATGGTAGTAACCCCAGCTAAGACTTTCTGAGAACTTCCCATGAGCCAGGCACTATTCTAAGCAGTTTGATTATATCATCTCACCCTCTGAGGTGACTGTGATTATTGCCCTCCTGTTATAGATGAGGACACCGAGGCACAGAGAAGTTAAGTAACTTGCCCAAGGTCACACAGCCAGTGTTGAAATTTTTACCTTGGGTTGTATGACTGTTTGACTGACATCTGCAGGGACTATGCCCTTGGGGAGCCTGCTCTCTATAAATAAATAGGCTTTAAATGAATGAACACACCAGGAGTATGGCTCCAAATTCCATGCCCATGACCACAAAGGTTTAGGACGGTCACCTCCCTCTCCTTGCTGGAGTAAGTCACCACTGGATCTGCCCCCAGATCCTGCCTGGCTTCCAAGGAAATGCTAAGGTTGCCAGCCTTCCCCACCCTCACCTCCAGTGAGAAAGGGGCCAGATAGGATTCAGTACGGCAGACAGAGTCACACCCCCAGCCCCCCACCCCGCCTTATAAATGCCCCCTCCCCCAGGCTGGGGCCATGGACAGGCCTCTAGGAAATTCCCAAGGAGCCCCTCGCTCTCCCTTTGTACCCTCCTTCCTCACCACCCTCCCCTGTATGCCCTGTATGGCAGTTTACTGCCAATGACATTCAGATAAATGGCTGCTGTCAGCCGGGCTGGTCCCACGAAAAGGCGCGTCGCGTGATGTATGACACCATCTTCTAGAACCACAGGACTCGCTGCTCAGGGGCTCTGAGGGAGTGCTCCCCCACCCCTGTCAGCCTCCGACCCTGGGCCACATCTGGGCTTCGGGGTCCCCCTCCTGTTCAGCCCTGGGGAGGAGTCTCCCGTCAGACACAATTACTGGGGTCTTTCATCACATGCTGTTAAGAGCTAGGCCCACTATTTACTCTCGGGGGCCACCATGCCACCCCAAAGCCAACCTCCATTGCTGTCTGCTCTAGGTTGGCGCTCCTGGATTATTCTGGGGCTGAGGGGGCTGCATGGGTAGTGGCCATTTGTTGGACCCTCTGCTTCTGAACCCAGAGGGAGGAGACCCGGCCCAGCCCAGCCCCCAGTATGGCAGCTAATGAAACTCTGGTTTATGATCATGTATCCCTTCATTCAGCACAGCTGGTGTGGGGAGAGTGAGGCATATCAGGAACCTCTGCCCCTTGGGCCTGCCAGCAGCCCCTGGGGAGGGCTGGGGTGTCTGAAGCCACCGGGTCCTTCTTCTCCTGCCCTGGCACTCCTGCCAGCCGCCAGCAAGTTTGTCATCTTTCAAGTGGGATTAATGATAATAATAGCACTTACAGAGTTCTGTGCAAATGTTTTATATGCAGCAAAACCGCTGTCATAATATTGAAACGTGGGGCCGAAGTATTTCATCGCAGAGAGTAAAGAGTCACAAGGGATGCTGACCAAAAGACTAGCGCCAGCCAACAGGAAGACCTGGGGAACAAATCCGAGTATATTCAAAAACTCACACCGTGAGCTTGGACATGTGGTCTTCGAAACAACCACCCGGAATTGTTGCCATTACCCCATGTCACAGACGAGGTAGACTGAGGACCAGAGAGTTTCACAAACCCGCCCAAAGACACAAAGCCGGTAAATTGCAGGGCTGAGATTTGAGTCCAGGAGATGGGCCTCCAAAGTCCCTGCTTCAGCCACCAGCCCAGCCTGGCTTCCAGACCCAGTGAGAATGAGCAGGTGCGGAACCCCCCCTCCCAGCCCTGGGCACCAATATCACCAACCACCCCACCCCCACCCCTTAGAAGCATCAGCGCCCATGGTCCTCAGTGGCTAATCTAGCCTATTTTTCTTCCCCTAACCCCTCTGATAGAATCTAATGGCCTTTTGTATTTTTTGTTCCTGAGCTGGGGGGATCTGCTTCCTCACCCCTCGGGCCCCCCTTTCTGGCAGAGGTGGAGATGGGAAAATCATATCCATAGCATTAAACTTAGCAGGCAAAAAACAGGGAAAACCTACAGGGGCGCAGGCAAGTACAGACACATGCTCTCACGGATGTTCCCTTTTGTAAATAACGTGTTGAGCTCCTACTGTGTGCCTATACAGCGCTGCTGGAAAGGAGGGAAGGCAAGTGGCCCTGAGGCGCTCTCAGGAGCCAGCTTACCCTTTGTCTCCTGGCACTGCAGCTGCAGTGACCCAACCCCATAGAATGGGGGGCTGAGACAACAGATATTCATTTTCTCACGGTTCTGGAGGCTATAAGTCCAGGAACCAGGAGCTGGTATGGATGCTTCTGGTGAGAGATGGCTGCCTTCTCTCTGTGTCCTCACACCGCAGAGAGAAAGAGAAAAAAAGCAAGTTCTGATATCTCTTCCTGGAAGGGCACTAATCCCATCACGAGAGCCCCACCCTAATGACCTCACGTAAACCCAATCATCTTGCAAAAGAAGCCACCAGCTAACACCATCCCATTGGTGGGTGGGGTTTCCGCGTGGGAAATGGGGAAAGGGGATGGGCAGGGGAGACAAAACTTTCACAGGGGTTGAACTGGGGAGGGGGGTGGGTTCCACTCCAGGACTCATGTTGACTCACCAAAAATTGGCAGAGCCCCCGCTATGAATGTGGCACCATTGTGGGCACCAAGAACAAGACGGACAGGGCTCCTGCCTGCCTTCATGGAGGGAGAGAAAGGAACACAAACTAACAGAGAGGGTCCAGTGCAGGGAAGAAAATAAAGCAGGGGGATGGGAAAGATTGTGATCAAGGGGTCAGGAGGGGCCTCTGCAAGGAGCCGGCCAGGGGGCTGAGACGAGAGGATGGGAAGCCAGCCCCATGAAGAGTTGGGGGATCAGCATTGGGGTGCGGGGGATGACAGAGGCAAGGATTTGGAGGTGGAAAGGAACAGAGGATGCTTGGGGAATCAGGAGAGGGCTGAGGGGCTGGATCAAGGGCAGGGGAGAAGGGCCACCCATTGACCCTGTGACTCTTGGCCAGAAAAGAGGGCGAATGGCCAGCAGTACTCTACCACACCTGTACCTTAGCTGCCCTAACAAAAGAAGCACACACAGGCTTACACAACGGAAATTTATTCTCTCGAAGTCCTGGATGCGGGATGCTCCTGACCCAGGCGTCAGCTAATCCTGGTTTTTTGGATCCTCTCCCCTTGGTGTGTAGACATTGCTCTTTTCTCCTCTCTGTGTCTTCACGTGGATTCCCCACTGCATGTCTATGTCCTAATCACCAGTGAGATCAGGGCAGGTCCAACCCACAGGACCTCACTTTACCTTAGCTACCTATGTAAAGCGTCTACCTCCAAATAGAGTCACATACTGAGGTCCTGGGGGTCCGGGCTTGAACATATGAATGGCAGGGGTACAATTCAGCCCCTACCAGTCTCCCACCCGCATCCTCTCACCCTTATAAACAGGGTGCCCAGCAGCCCGGCCTCTAGCTCGCAGCACCTACATTTCTCTGCCCGAAGGCTTTCTTGGAAGCCTGGTTTGCCACCTGTAAGCCAGGCTGAAAGTTCTGGGGAGTTCGTGCCCTCCCTGGGGTCCCCCCAGTGGTGATGTGGGTCGATTTGTAAATACCTGTAAATACCCCGGCTCCTTGAGGATTGTGGGTATTCCCTGCTGTGTTCCAGAGTCCCCCTGGGCATCACACACCTTTTCCTGCCTCTCCTCTCCAGAAAGGAATCCCAGGGTGAGCTTCACCTCCGGAACAGACTTGCAGTCCCACCCTTGTCTCAGGGTCTGGGGACCTGGCAGGCAAAGCAGGTGGCTTGTCCCACCAGGACTCCGGGAGCTTGGAGATAGGGAACACAGACGAGAACTGTCCTCGGAATGTGAAAGGCAGAGGGAACAGGGTCGTGGGCATAAAGCAACAGTCAGAGTCACCGTTTACCGTCTGTCTCCTCCCCTACCCAGGCATCGTGTCTAATACTCTCCCAGCCTCCTCCTTTTAAACCCACCCATCAGCTCCACCTGGTGCAAATTCTATTCTTGGGCCCCTTTTACAGATGGGGAAAACGAGGCTCAGAGAAGTTATCATTTCCCTGAGGGTGCAGAGCTGGCCATGCCATGTAAGGTTGGGACCTCAGACACCCCGTGTTCCAACTTCCCTGGGATGACAGCTGCTCAGGGGCCCCTCGGTGCTCGCCCGGCTTGTGATGACACCCCGCCCCATGTCCTACCCCCCTCTCGTCCCCCGCCCACACAGCCAGGACCGTTATCTGTTTTGTGCACGGCCTGCGCCCGTCAGGGTAATGGACTGTGCTTGTCCTAGCGGAGGTGGCCTCTGGCAGGGATGATGTATGAGGCGCTATTGTTTGATATGAATGCATTAGGCGACATTCCCGATAAAGACTTTACCAGCAGAGCCGTTCACGCTGGCAGCAGCCCCCATGGAGGGAGGCGGGCAGAGGCAGAGAAGCCCGAGTCCCCATCAGGCTGGGCTCCTGAGGACCTGGAGGCAGGAACCAGCCACTTTCAGGGAGGCAGAGACCTGATTGCTCTTGCTTTCAAACTTTCAGATCCCGTGTGTCCCAGCCTTATAAGCAGCCGTGTAGACCATGGGTGTCAGATGCACTCAGTCTCGACGTTTCAGAATCACCTGGGGACCCAGCTAAAAAGGCCAGGTCCTGGGTACCCCCACCCAGACCTGCTGAAACAGAAGCTCTAGAGTGATGCCTGGCATTCTGCCTTTTCAGACCAGTTCCCTCCAAGAATCTAGTCTAGCTGGGGCAGACCCCCACTGAGGTCCCAAAAGGGATGTGGGATGAAGAGAATGGGGTTTGAGGTCAGAACCCCCTGGGTTTGAGTTTGGGCTCCTCTGAGAAGCCGCATGGAAATCTTAGGCAAGTCACTCAGGTGTGCGGTGTGGCGAACCCGTCCTTGAAAAACAAGCCTCAGTCTTCCAGTCTGAAATGTGGGCATAGTGGCAGAACTGCCGTGGTCGCCTCCTGGAGTCCGAGAGCCGGAGTGCAAGAGCCTGCCTGTGCTCTATCCACACACTCAAACCCCCGGGGCCAGGCACAGTGGGCCCTCCGCATCTTCCCCCGGTGCCTTCTGGGGACACCACACACTTACCTGTAGCTACCGGGGGTCCCAGGCTCCATACGAGGGAAGGAGAGCCCTTAGGGGGCTAGAGGATCCTTCAAAGTATCCACTCCATGAATCTCTTAGTTTGGGTGGGGATATAGCAGTTCCCCTAGGCTGGGGGGAGGACAGGATGGGGAGGGGGTTCTGATGGGTGCAGAGTTTCTTTTGGGGGTGGTGATGATGTTCTGGAATTAGACATTGGTGATGCTTGCCTAACTTGGTGAAGACTTTTAAAGGGTGAATTTTATGATATATCAATTACATCTCAATTTTTAAAAAGATTTTACTCATTTATTTTAGAGAGAGAGAATGAGTAGGGAGAGGGGCAGGGGAGAGGGAGAAAGAGATAATCTGGAGCAGACACCTCGCTGAGTCCAGAGCCCGATCTGGGGCTCAATCCCACAATCCTGAGATCGTGACCTGAGCCCAAATCAAGAGTCGGACGCTTAACTTACTGAGCCACCCAGGTGCCCCAATTACACTCCGATTTTAAAAAATATTTGAAGTCACAGTTTGCGATGCTCATGGGAGAGGCCAAGAGACAAGCTGAACACACGGTCCTGGCATTTGGGGGTGAGGGGCACCGGGCACACACATGGTGGTTAAAGCATGAGACTGGATGAGATCCCAGGGGCCCATCGAGGCAGAGAGAGGGATGGAGTGGGCAAGGGTTTTCTTTCCTTGGCAGATGACATGTCATCTCTCTATCTCTAGAAAGGGGAAACCCTGACTCTTTTAAAAATGAAAATCTGAGGGATGCCTGGGTATCTCGGTCAGTTGAACAGCTGTCTCTTGGTTTCAGCTCAGGTCATGATCTCAGGGTTGTGAGATCGAGCCCCGAGTCAGCTCCACACTGGGCAAGGAGTCTGCTTAAGGTTCTCTCTCTACCTGGGCTGCTTGGGCTCCCAGAACCTTTGGCTCAGGTTATGATCCCAGGGTTCTGGGATCGAGCCCCCATCGGGCTCCCTGCTCAGCGGGGAGTCTGCTTCTCCCTCTCCCTCTGCCCCTCCCCTGCTCATGCTCTCTCTCTCTCTCACTTGCTCACTCTCACTCACTCTATCTCAAATAAATAAAATCTTTAAAAAGAAAAGATTCAGGGGCGCCTGGGTGGCTCAGAGTGTTAAGCCTCTGCCTTCGACTCAGGTCATGATCTCAGGGTCCTGGGATCGAGCACCGCGTTGGGCTCTCTGCTCGGAAGGTACCCTGCTTCCCTCTCTCTCTGCCTGCCTCTCTGCCTGCTTGTGATCTCTCTCTCTCTCTCTCTCTCTCTGTCAAATACACAAATAAAAATAAATAAATCTTTAAAAAGAAAAGATTCTCTCTCTACCTCTCCCTCTGCCCTTCCCCTCCCACAGGCATATGCGTTCTTTCTCTCTCTCAAAAAAGGAAATAAATGAAAACGGTAGGGTGTCACATGTATAAGAGTCCTGTTGCTACTTTAATGAATGACCCCAAATTTAGTGACTTGAAACAACAGACATTTGTTGTCTTACTGTTGTGGAAGTCAGAAGTCCAAAGCTGGTTTCATGTGGCAAAAATCAAGGTGCAGAGCCACGTTCTTCTTGGCGGCTCTAGAGGACGATCTACTCTGTGCCTTTTCCAGCTTCTAGAAGTCACCTGCTTTCCTTGGCTCATGGCCCCCAAGCCCTCCGACCACTGCTTCTGTTGTAACGTCGTTCTCTACCACAGTCTCTTTTAAGGACTCTTGTGATGACATTGGGTCCATCCAGATAGTCCCGGATAATCTCCCCATCTCAAGGTACTGAACTTAATCCCACCTGCAAAGTCCCCTTTGCCATGGAATCTAACACATTCACAGGTTTAGGGGATTAGGATGCGGACATCTCCAGGGGGGCCATGACTTACCTCCCACCACCACCCATGCCATTCTTCTGCTTAGAACCCTCCAAGCAGGGCTCTAACCAGAAAACTTCTCTGGTTCTCAGGATGACATCAGAGCCTCTCATTTGGCCTTCAGAGTGTTTTCCCTGCTGCCCGAGCCCCATTTCCTGTTTTCCCCCGTATCCCCAACGCTGTGCAGGCAACACCCCACTGATGTTCATTCAGATCCTGGGTGAGCTCTGGACCATCCCTCTGCCTGGAATGTTCTGAGAGCGCCAATTAGATTCTAGCCCATGGGTGTCCTCCTCCCAGAGCCTTCCCTCGCTGCACCTAAAGCAGCCATCTTCCCATACCCCATGATCACTTGGATCCTGGTGACCCTACAGGGGGTTCCCCACTGGTTATGTTTTGGTTGTGGGGAGAGGCCAAGAAGGAAAAACATACACAGAGAAACTTCCAAAACACCAAGTGTGGAAAATCCTGACTCCCCTTTAGGTACCAACCACAGGTCTGCCAAATAAAATGCAGCGTGGCCTCTTGGGCTACATTTCATCAATTCCAGGACACACATTTCTTTACATTTGACCATCTCTGAAATTGGGGTGTGCCTTGTAGCGGCGGTGACGTCTGGTCCCGCCATACTCCAGTGGATTTGATCATACCAGTGGATCCTAACTGGGTGAGAACTAGTCCTGTTGTCCTCACTCATGTACGTGATTGTATAATCAGCATTTTAAGGATCTTCAAACCAGAATAGCAAAACGTTGGTAAGTGTTGAGATTAACTGATGGGTTCATGGGAGTTCATTGTTCTGTTCTTTCCCCTTTTTCATGTGTTTAAAGGTTTCCATCAGGGACCCTGCCTGGCTCAGTTGGTACAGCCTGGGACTCTCGATCTTGGATTTGTAAGTTCAAACCCCATTTTGTGTGTAGAGATTACTTAAAGAAAATAAAATCTTAAAAAAAAACCAAAACAAGTTTCGGGGCACCTGGGGGGCTTGGTCAGTTAAGTGTCTGACTCTTGATTTCAGCTCAGGTTAGGATCTCAGGGTCATGAGAGCAAGCCCCTTATTGGGCTCTGCTCTCATCAGGGAGTCTACTTGGGATTCTCTCTCTCCCTCTGTCCCTACCCCCTGCTCTCTCTCTTTCTCTAAAATAAATAAATAAAGTTTCCATAATAAAAAAGGAAAAGATTTCTCAACACAAACAAAAATTCCTACAAACACCAGCCACTCAAGGCTCCATTTTGGAGTGACGAGCACTGAGGATCAGAGATGTTAAGAAATCTACCCGGACCCAACCAGCAAGCACCTAAGTCCTGGGGCTGGGACACTCAGCCCCATGTTTTCCTCCTGATCCAGCCTCCCCAAAAGAGCCGTTCCTCCAAATATCTCAGTGCTTCCTCCCCTCTGGGCCCCTGGGTCCTGAGCTGGGCCGACCATCCCCACCCCCAGCTGTGCATGTCGAGAGCCTTCCCATTTTTCCATCAATAGTCATTGAGCATGGCTAGTATGAAAAAGATAAGAAATAACGATGTGGAACCAAGGGAACTCTTCTGTACTATTTTATACTGTGGGTGGGAATGTTGGTGCAGCCACTGTGGAAAACAGTAGGGAGGCTCTCAACAAATGAAAAACAGAACAATCCAGCCAATCCCCTTCTGGGTATTTATCCAAGGGAAATGAAAACACGAACTCAGAAAGATACGCACACTCGCATGTTCATTGCAGCGTTATTAGCAATGACCAAGATATGGAAGCAACCTAACTGTCCATCGATAGACGAATGGATAAAGAAGATTTGGTCTCTATCACTGGAATATTATTCAGCCTTAAAAAGGAAGGACATCGGGCACCTGGGTGGCTCAGTGGGTTAAAGCTTCTGCCTTCGGCCCAGGTCATGATCCCAGGGTCCTGGGATCGAGCCCCACATCGGGCTCTCTGCTCACCAGGGAGCCTGCTTCCCTTCCTCTCTCTCTGCCTGCCTCTTTGCCTACTTGTGATCTCTGTCTGTCAAATAAATAAATGAATAAATAAATAAATAAATAAATAGGAAGGACATCTTGCCATTCGCGACAGCATGGATGGACCTAGAGGGTATGACGCTAAGTGAAATCAGTCAAAGACAATTACCGTATGATTTCACTCATATGTGGAATCTCAAAAACACATCAAACAAACAAACCAGATCAGAAACAGACTCATAAATACAGAGCACTCACTGGGGGTCGCCAGAGAGGAGGGGGGTGGTGGGCAAAATAGGTGATGGGGGTTAAGAGGTACCAACTTCAGCTGCCCAATAAGTTACAGAGATGAAGAGTACTGCGGAGGGAATATAGTCGATAAAGTTGTAATAACTTTGTACAGTGACAGATGGTGACTACACTTACCGTGGTGAGCATTTCCCAACATATATAAACACTGAATCATTATAGTGTGCACCTGCAGCTAATATGATATTGTGTGTCAACTATACTTTGATTACAAAATAGTCATTCAACAAACGTGTATGGGACAACTGTGGTGTGCCTGCCTCCATGCTGGGAGCCGGGGTTCAGCAGGAACTAGAAAGATATGGTCCCTGTGCAGGGAGCAAATTCCCAAAGGCCACCTCCTGGAAACTTACCCCCTTAATCTCAGGACACGCCCACCATAGTCTGTTGCCAGGTTCAGCCATGCCATGCAGGAGAGTGAGCCCCTCAATGTCAGGGGCTGTGTCTCACTCATCCCGTGTCCCCAGTGTTTGGGGCCGAGCCTGGCTCAAGAAATGCTCAAGAAATGGCCTGTGGAATTGAGTCGGTGTGTGGCTGTGAGGGCGAGGTGCTGGTCCTGTATATAGTAGGTGCTTAATATGGGATGCCGCCCATCCATGGTGGCCCTCTGCTTGGATCAGGAGAGGAAGAGGAGGTCCTGGTTCCTACACTCTGACCTGGGGTTAGGGAGAGAGGCTGACCCCACACACAGACACACACTCACACATTGACATTCGTGCGTATGCCCTTATACACTTATCCACACACATATGCTCACACATGTATGCACACACATGTGACACCCTTCCTTGGTCAGGTATGAGGTGAGACAAAGAGGCAGAGGAAGAGTGGAAGCGTCTGGTTCGGGTCCTGGCTCAGATACACCTTAATGCAAGAGTCTTAGTTTCTTCATCTGTGAATTGGGGATGGTACAAACATCCCTCACAAGGACATGGTCAAGATCAGGTTGAGCGAAATGGGTTAATTTATAGAATAGTCTGGGTCATGGTATCTCCTTGCTCGCCATTCCCCTGCTGGCTCTGGCCTCCCAACTCGGTGTGGGGGACAGAAGAAACATGGAGAAGGGTGTGACGGTGAGTCTGTGGGTACGGGGCTCTCGGTTGTGCTCCCTCCTCCCAGTGTCCTCTTAGACACATCCCCTGGAGTTGACCTGTCCCCACTCCTCCATCTTCCAACGTCCATCCCTTCTCAGTCCACGTCCGTTCATACCCTGATTCCACAACCCAGGACAAGAATCCCGCGTCCTCTGTGTCCCGAGCCCAAATGCATTTTAGCAGAAGCTTCTAAACACAGTGGAGCCGACAGTGGGGGTTTCAGGCATGTATGGGACCAGCTTCTGCCCCCCACCCCCGCCCGCCCTAGGCCCACCCAGAACAGACTGCCACGTGGCGGCTGCAGATGTGGTTGTTAGAGCTAATTTATGCTCCGTTTACACAGGCTCCAGATGTCACGGGCTCCTCTGTGGGTTTATCCAAATGCCAGGGAAGAAGGGAAGGGCTGGCGTCCGAAGCTGCAGCCCCCCTCTCCTGTTAACCTCTTTTCTCCTAGTCCTGCTTGGCGGACGGTGTTCCAAAGAGTGGCCACCCGGGCAGTCCCCTGCCCTGCTGAGCCCAGCCCTGCTCCCCGAAGCTTCGGGCACATGTTTTGGTCCTGGACTGCAAGCTCTGTGAGACCAGAAGCCGCGTGCCAAGGCCACTCGGCGGGGTGAGGGGGTGCTTCTGAAATGCCTCTAGTAATGGGATGACAGATGGCATGAGGTAGTGGGGAGAACTATATCCTCCACCAAAGATAATGTTGAAGTCCGAAACCCTGGTACTTGTGACAGGGACCGTTTTTGGAAAGAGGATCTTTGCACATGTCCTCAAGTCAAGACAAGGTCCAACTGGATTAGGGGTGGGCCCTAAACACAATGACTGGTGTCCTTGTATGTTGAGGGAAATTTGGATACAGACACAGAGGAGAATGCCACGTGATGGTTCAGGCAGAGACTGGAGCGACGTTCCTGCAAGCCAAGGGACACCAAAGACAACCGGCACCCACCAGAAGCTAGGAGAAAGGTACAGAAAGGTTTCGACCTCAGTGCCTCCAGAAGGAACCAACTCTGCTGATACCCTGATTTCAGACTCTGGCCTCCAGATCTGTAAGAGAATACCCTCCTGTTGTCATAAGACACATGTTTTGTGACACTCTGTGGCAAGAACCCTAGCAAGTTAACCCAGCAGGAATGAGGGTGATCGTCCAGCTGGTCAACCCAGCTAAGTCTTCTTCCCCTGACACCCCCAAGACTCTGCCTTATGTGGGGCTGTCACTGACCCCCACCCGGAGGACTGCACCTGCACCCCCAGTCTCCCTGGCTCAGGCCTGTCCCCTCCATCCGTTCTGCCCCCAGCAACTGCGGCATCTTTCCAACTCACAACCTGGGGTCTTCACTCTGTTCCTACCTCCCACCCACTCCCTAACCACCTGCTCTGGCCCCCATTCCCTGCGAGTGCTCCCCTCTATCCTAGACATGTTCCAGGCCTCCCTGGAAACCTCTCTGAGGCATGGGACACTGTTCTAACCCCTTCCTTGCAACTCTCCCTTCAAGTCTGGGATGTTTTCTCCCCTCTCCCCCCACCATCTGTTCCGTTTTCTGTACGTGCAGCCTCCTCTTCTGCCTTTCTCCTGAATGTAGGTGCTTCCCAGGGCTCTGTCCTTCTCCCTCTTTTCTTTTTCCTTCCACACATGGTGGTGGTGATAGCAGTGGTGGTGGTGGTCATGATGGTGATGACGATGATGATGGTGGTGGTGGCAGTGCTGATAATGATCATTATGATGGTGATAATGGTGGTGAAGGTGGTGGTGGTCATGGTGATGGTGGTGGTATTGGTGGTGGTGGTGATGGTTGTCATGGTGGTTATGGTGTTGATGGTAGTGGTGATGATGTTGATGGTAATGGTGATGGTAGTGATGGTCATGATGATGATGCTGGTGGTAGTGTTGGTGATGATAGTGATGGTGGTGTTGGTGATGGTGGCAGTGGTGGTGGTAGCAATGGTGATGGTAATGATGGTACTAGTGATGATGATGGTGATGGTTGATGATGGTGACAGTGGTCATGATGATGATGATAGTGGTGGTGGTAGTCATGGTGCTGGTCATGATGGTGATGATGGTACTGGTGATGGTGATTGTGGTGGTGGTAGTGTTGGTGATAGTGTTCAGACGGTCATGATCATGGTGATGGTCATAGTGATGATGGAGATGGTGGTGTTTCTGTGAAGAGATGTCTCAGCACAGGAAGTGTGCTAGGCCAGACTATGCCAAAGCTTTGGATTTCCCAGGGCTCTCCAGCCACTGTGTTTGCATGTGTTTTGCATGTCCTCCTCTCTTCTCTCTTGTCTTTCTTATCTTTCTCACACCCTCGTGCACATACACTGTGCTCATTGGCTAGGGCTGCCAGAAGAGAGTACTACAAACTGGGTGCCTGAGACAACAGAAGTGTATCCCCTTGCAGTTCTGGAGGTCCAATATCAAGATGTCAGCAGAGCCATGCTCCTGCTGAGATGTTGGTTGGAATATTTCTTGCCTCTCCCGAGCTTCTGAGGCTGGCGACCAATCCACCGCATCCCTCGGCTCACAGCTCTATCCCTCCCATCTCTGCCCCTGTCACCACATGGCGTTTCCCCATGTGTCTCTGTGTTTTTTCTCCTCTCCTTAAAAAAACACCAGACATATTGAATCAGGGTCACCTTGACATCCTCACTGTAACTTGACAGCATTGGCAAAGATCTATTTCTGAATAAGGTCACATTTACAGGTACTGGGGGTAAGGACTTCACATCTCTCTCTTTTTTTTTTAAGATATTTATTTATTTATTTATTTATTTATTTGACAGACAGAGATCACAAGTAGGCAGAGAGGCAGGCAGAGAGAGAGGAGGAAGCAGGCTCCCTGCTGAGCTGAGAGCCCGATGCGGGGCTCCATCCCAGGACCCTGGGATCATGACCTGAGCCAAAGGCAGAGGCTTTAACCCACCGAGCCAGCCAGGTGCCCCACTTCACATCTCTTTTTAGGGACACATTTCAACCCAACACACACACACACACACACACACACACACACACACACACACTTCTTTTCACCTTTCTGTCTGGCTATCATCTTCATACCACACCCTGTGTGCTATCCAACATTGGCCTCTCTGGTTATCTCTTACCTTGTCTGTCCCTCTTCCCTTCTCTTCCTTCTTTCATTCCTTCTTCCCTTCATTTATTGAGCTTCGCTCTTCCCTAGGCTCTGTGCTGGGGAGATGCAGAGACAGAGGTGCCAGGCACAGGCCCTGTCTTCAAGGAGCTCATCATCACCACAGGGAGTGAGGCCACCTCGCAAGGGCTTTCATGGGGGCTCAGGGGCTCGGGGGTCTGTGGGTGTATCTGATGCACTTGAGCCAGCCTGTCCTGGGCACCTGCCCTGACCCTCAGACCCCACTTCACCACCCAGGCCATCCCATCTCCTGCCTGCCTCCCCAGCCACGACTCCCAAGGCTGCTCTGATACCCACCTGCCTCCTGGATGGCCATGCCCTAGGGCCAGCGAGGGCTTCTGGGGGATGTGCACCCCCCCTCTCAGAGCACTCACGCACACCTCTCTGCTTCCCACCCTCCTGCTCCAGGGGCACATTTCTCTTTAAAGAGGCTGCAGATTGCCCAGCCTGTCTCTGGGCTTTGCAGCAAAAGGGCTAAATGATATGCTGACACCTTAATTACCGCCCATTGTCACGGAGCTCTGCGGAAATTGTCGGAGTGATCCCTGGAGAATGGGCGCTAACAGGCCCGTCAGAGCCTTTGATTCCCCATGGCAGATTGGAAGATGACACAAATGGCGGAGGCCCTGTGTGACACGTGCAGACCGCCCCTCTCCCTGCACCTACCTGTGTGGTCGCTGCAGGCAAGGAGTCCCTCGAGGGCACGGACTGGCAGCCCTGCCAGCCCCCCTTATCTCCAGGGCCAGGGGTCTGCCCGTGCTTTCATTCCTGCTCCCCCTGCTTTTATCCACCACAGGGAAACTCCCCAACCCCCCTCACCTGTCACCTCCTGGGGCTCCCACGTTTGCTGAGATCAGCTAGTCCTGCCGTGAGCCAAGCTCTGCACCTGTAACCCCAGCAGATCTTCACCCCGACCCATTTTACAGAGGAGGAAATAAAGGCTCTTGTGTCAAAGCCACCTGCGCCAGCTCACCAGCTTGTGAAGGGCTCCCAGCCTGAGCCTTGACCACTGTGGGACACCAGTCACTATATAGATGGTGGCTAGAAGCCCCGGGTTGGGGTGGGGTATGGATTGGTCAAGGTCATTTGGGCTGCCCATAGCAGATAGGGGCCAAGACCTCACTCCCAGTCCAGGACTCTGTCCACCCCCCTCCGGCAGTGTTTTGCAAAGTGCATTTGCCGAGGATGTTGACAATAATAATAACACAATAACAGCAACTACCGGACCGTCACTGGGGTTGACAAAGCACGGGCTCTGAGTCTTTAGCCCCAGGGGATTTCAGCTGCACAGTCGACAGTGCCGCCTTTGTGATGATTATGTGAGCTGGTGCAGGGACAGAAAGTCTAGACTGGGTTGGGGGGAGACCTTGTGTCCCCTCCCCTTCCCACTGGCCCACAGCCTGCAGGGGCCAGGGGCCGATTCCCTGGAAGAGAGCAGTGCCTGCGGATGGGTGGAGAGAAGCCACGGGGACCAGGCCTCTGACCACCCTCTGGACGCCCCTCCCTCTGCTACCATTTCTGGGTGAGTGAGGCATGGTGCTGGGCACGTGATAATCCGGACTTTTCCAAATCTGGCTATCAGGGAGCTTGGCTGGCTCCGTCAGCAGAACGTGGGACCCTCGATCTCAGGGTCGTGCGTTCAAGCCCCACATGGGACACACAGATTACTTAAAAACCAAATCTGGCTGCATCCTGGAATCACAGCCAAGTGGACCCGCTGCCACCACTAATGGCTCCATTGACTGGAAAATTGGGGAGAGCATCTCTGTGGAGAAGAGACACTCCTTCTGCACCCCCAGGAAAGACAGACCGGTGGGGGCCCCGGACAGGCTGAGCAGGAGCTGAGCGACAGCCTCCATGCTGGGAAGGGAGACAGGACGGCTGGAGAAGTGCTCTGTCCTGGATGTTGACCATTACTACTGTCTTTTCCCAGGAGACCCTGCCCCAAGTAGGGGCTGGTGTCCCACGTATGTCCCACACCCTCCCCACAGAGGATCAGAAAGAGGCAGGAACTCCGTCTGCAAAGCACAGGCCATGTGCCCTGTGCCTCACAAGAGATGTCATGCCCATTTCACAGAGGAGGAAACTAAGTCACTAGGTCGTGCATCCATTCGGCAAAATCGCCGGGTACCCGCTTTGTGCCTGGGCATGGGGGCCACACCAGGGGACAAGAAAGAAAGAGTCCCAGCCCTCTTACAAGGCAACCAGGAGGAGGCAGGACCAGGTTGAGAACAGGTTGAGGGAAGATACTTAATCTGGCAGACTATAGGCTGGCTCTGTGAGCTCAGCAAGCGATTTCACTTCCCAAGGCCTCAGTTTTCCCATCTGCAAAATGGGCACCATGACGACACCTCTCCCACCCAGGACAATAGAGTCAGGGCTCTTCCCCCTCCATCCTTTGCTGGCAGAAGTAGCAGTGTTTCCAGTGGACACAGCATTCTCAGGACCCTGCCCACACCTGTGTAGGCAAATGGCTCCCAGTGAGGCTTCTCACTCCAGCCTTGTCATTTCAAGCCATCTCCACTGACTCTGGGAGTTGCTGTGATTGCCCCTGTTTGGCAGATGGGGAGGCCAAGCCTCTGAGATGGAATGATTTGCCCGGAGGCCATGGCAGGTAGTTCAGAACCTCTCCGCTCTCACCTTCCCCCACACGCTAGCCCTCCTCACCACCCCTCAGCCCAGGCCCCTCCCTCGCCCCCCACCAGGAGAGCTGCCAAAACATCATCAGCCAACCCAAGCACATAACCCAGCAATTCCCCTCCTTGGTCTCTACCCCTGAGAAGTGAAAGCAATGTTCTTCATAACAGCCCCAAAAGGGTACAACCCAAATGTCCCACCTGAGGAATGGATAAAACATCTATATAGCGGAATATTACATAGCCCTAAAAAGGAATGTAGCACGAGTCTGTGCTGCCTCATGGGTAAACTTTGCAAACATTATTCTTAGTGAGAGAAGACAGCCTCGAACGATCACTTAGTACGTGATTTACAGCCGTATGCCCAGAATAGGCAAGTCCACGAAACAGAAAATTAAGAGGTTACCAGGGGCTGCATGTGTGTGTATGTGTGTGTATGTGTGTGTGCCTGGCTGCTAATGAGAAGGAGTTTCCTTTTAGAAGAAACAATGAAATGTTCTAAAATTGTGGTTCTGGTTACAAAATTCGGATACTCTTCAAATCTGTGAATTTGACAAAAAGCTGTTGCAAAACACAAAACCCACTATACATTGGCAAGCGGAGCCCTGGGCAGCCTCTGCTGGATTCCCCTGCTGCACTGTGCTTAGGGGAGAGCCTAGGGCTTTGAACTCCCCTCAGAAGCTGGACAGGGGCCCCTAGCACAGGCCAGGAAGTCACCCAGAGACCCACCACTGGAAATTGATCGTGAACCTGGTCCAACATTCAGAACTCATTTGATGTTCCAGGCCCTGTGCTGGGGCTGGGACTCAGCGAGAAGCAAGGGACATGGGAAGCTGAGGGACAGAGAGACGAGTGGTAGAAAAGGGGAGGGGGCGCTGACCAGGAGGCAGAAGTGACAGCCCAGGGTGAAACTGCTATCCTCAAGGCAAGCACAGAGAAGAGGGGCCCCTAACCCGCACCTGACCCAGGACGGTCTCCAGAGGAATGAACTTGTAGTAGAGGCCCAAAGGAGCGAAGAAGAAAGAAAGCAACTTGAGAGTGGAAAAGTATGCCAGGCAGAGGGAAGAGCAGATGTGAGAGCCAAGAGGCTCCAGAGAGTGTGGCTTGTTCAGAATAAAGGGTGGGATGGAGGGAGGGACTCAGGGGGACCCCGGGCTGAGACGGGGAAGCCTGACTCTGGGCTCTAGGGATTCCCTTCCCAGGAGTAGAGCCAGCTCCAGGCCACCTCCCCTGCCTGCAACCACCCCCGCACCCCACGAGAGAAGGTGTCCAGGCCCACACAGCCACACCCCCTGACCCGCTTCCTCGGCTTCCAGGTCCCCCTCCCACCGACCCCTCCTGTGCCCTGTGAGTGTTAATCACAGCAGACAGGAGAGTGAGACTAAATTTTCATAAGACATCTCCGGGATGTCTTAAGCTGCATTTAAAAAGCTCCTAAGCTTCCCTCGACAGGGGAACCCGCGTTAGTCCTGGTAAATATTTACGGCTCCACCTGAAAAGCCGGGCCCATTTTTCATGTGGGATTTTAACAATATAGATCACGCTGAGAGTGAGACATAGAGGAAAATGGAATCATGGGCGGCCACAGCACCAGGGCCCTGAATTATGGATATGAACCTGTCCCCAACTTCTTGTTTTTAATTAAAAAACCCTTTTCAGTAATTCCATTAAGAGGCAGCAGTGGTTCAACAGTCTTCCGCTCGTTCTCTTTAAATTATAAAATGTCCCGTTGGCTCCTTCCAGTTTCAGGGGCTGGAGGAGCAGGGGTAAGGGGAGTGTCAGGACTCTGGAGGCTGCAGGTCAGGCCCTGCGGGGACTCTCGGTCCTGAGCCCCTCACGGCCATCTCCCCTGCCCCACACCTCAGTCAGTCTCCTCTAGGGCATGTCACCATGTTCTGGGAGCTTCCCTCCCCATCGCCTCTCTCGCTACCCACAACCACCGTGTGAGGTCAGAATGCAGATGTCTTGTTGCAGAGTGGGGGAAGCTGAGTCTCAGAGAGGGGAAGGAACAGGCCTGAAGTCACACAGCAAGTAAATTTGGGAGGTGGAAATCAGCCCTGGAGTCACCTGACTCCAAGAATCTCACCTTTAAAGCCTCCTCTGAGTATGGGAGGGCCTGGTGAGGGATGGAACACCCCGGGGCCTGGATCAGCACAGTCCTGGCTTTCAGGGAGAAGGGCCCTGCCTTGGCCTGCTGGTAGCAGAGCCCACATTAGTTCAATAAAGGATCTCTGAGCACCTGTCCTCTGTGGGGACCCAGGCCAGGAGCTGGGGATTCAGAGCTGAGAGATGAACGTGGCATGCCCTTGAGCAGTATGCAGCACCCTCCCTTCTGCTTACATGTAGCTTGCCTCCTCCTGGAAGCCTTTCCTGACCACCTCAGGTATTATTCCTCCTTCCACCTGCTACTCAGACCCTAACCTCATATTCATCCCCCCACCCGTCCGTCCTTCCACTCATCTATTCTCCCTCCCGTCCTCTCATCCAGCTATCCACCCCCCACCCTTTCAATCATCTACTCACCTATCCACCTATCCATCTTTCCATTCATCTATTGTCTCATCCTTCCTTCCATCTATCCATCCTTCTGTCCATCCGTCCTTTTTCCATCCTTCCTTCCTTCCATCCATCCATCCATCCACCCACCCACCCAGCCATTTACCCATCTACACACCCACCCACCCCTCCATCCTTCCACCCACCATGTATCCACCACGAAAAGGATTGAAGACATCTCAAGCCCTCATTATGTGTCCCCCCCATCTGATTCTCATAGTCCCTCTGCCAAGTAAATTCTATCATCTTCCTTTCACCCATGAAATGGAGAAACGGAGGCTCTGAGATGTTTATGTTGTTTGTCCAAAGGCCAGGGAATAGAGAGCTAGTTATCTACACTCTAGGCAAGGTGACAAGCCACTTATGGGTGGTGTGTTTGGGCCAGCAAAGAGAGGCCTTCCAAGCCCCTGCATGTGGAGGGGCTGCCCGTTTCCTCTCTCCCGTCACCACCCGGTGTGAGCTGCCCTGCCCCTCTCCCCTTGCTCCCGGGTGGGGCGCTGGCTGCCAGGGCCATCGCTTGTCCTCAGGGTGATGCAGGGAGAGGCAGGGCCCCGAACACAGCGTGCCTACTGTGCCCCTCCCTGGAGCATAGGCTCCGCATTGTCTGCAGGAAGCTGCAGGTGGGCTCCAAGCTGCCCCTGAAGCCCAATGTCCATCATCTGGCTTTGATTGTCACCATTGTGCGACCACAGTGGCCTTTTGTCTCTGACAGAATCGCTCTCTTTGCCTGCCCTATCTTCGCCCACACCAGCCACCGTGCTGTCCGCTCAGGATGGTAGAGAATGACAGGGAAGGGGTGAGAGAGAACACCGGCTTGGGAGTCCAGAGACCCCAAAACATCACATCCCATCTCTGAGACTCAGGTTCCCCCACCTGTAAAATGGATGTTAATTCCTGCCATTCCTCATCCATATTGGAGACAATGGTAGGGGATGAAGGGGTTGTTCTGAGTACGGATTTGGTCTTTGTTAATCTCTTGCTGTGTGGCCTTGGGCAAGTCATCTGCCCTCTCTGAACCTGTTTCCACATCAGCAAAGGGAGAACAAAGAGGACCTTAGTGTGACATACAGCATGCAAATGCCAGCCCAGGGCCTGTGCTGAGACAGAAGCTGCCATCCCCACCATTGTCCCCTGTGATGGTGGCAGAGGGAGCCCTCGTATGCCACAGAGCTCCATGCCATGTAAGGCATTCCACTCTTTCTGCTGTACTTCCTAGCTGTCAAGCCCTTTTTAGGCCATCTCATGGCTTGACACAGAGAAGTTAAGCAATGTATCTAAAGTCACCCAGCGAGACATCATTAGTCAGGCTCACAGATCCTGCCCTGACTTCCTTCTGTCCCAGTATAGGAGGCTTCCACCATGCTGTGGAGTGGAAGCCAGGAGGGGCTTTGCTGCTGAGGGTGGTCTAATGGGTGTATTCCTGGCCTGATCTGATTGAATCTCCTGGGGCCTGGAACGGCTCCCCTTCTTGGAGGAGATCCATAAGCGGATGGATGGAAGGTTCTGGGAGCCCCACAGAGACACCAGACTTAGAAATAGTGGGGCTGGGGTCCAGCCTGGAATGATAGGCCCTGTTGCTGCCACCCCTGAGAACTTAGGGAGGTGTTAGGGAGACACATCCCTCTCTGTGAAGGGATGACAAAAGGACCCAGAGTCAGCCCTGCCCTGTGGCAGGCACCCTGGTCTGGGAGCAAGGACCGTGGCCTCTGCTGCCTCTAGCCTCACTCCAGGGCTCAAGCCTTGGAGTCCAGGCACACCTGGGCAGCTGGGCAGAGTGGCCCGGGCTGCAGACACACACATCTAGTAGTCACTGAGCTCAGCCAGGGCCCGTGGCCAGCACACATTCTCGATCATGAGAATGCACGTCAGAGCCCCTCCCAGGCGGCAGCATCCCCTGGGCACGACAAGGTCACCCATCAGTGTCACAAGACACACATAGAGGGTGTCACATGGCCACATCCTAGAGTCACAGATAATCAGTGTAACTGGAACCATGGCGTCCCAGTCGATGCGGGGCCTGTGACTTCCACTGGCATGATTCACCAGACACGGCATCACACGCAGCGCAGGCCACACCCTATTGGTCCCACAGGGACATGTACGGAGGAGGAGGAGGAGGAGGAGGAGGAGGAGGAGGACCATACACGCATCCACATCACATGTCCAGAGCCGAGGGGCCGGGACCTCCCAGAGCAATGCAGAGGACTGCCGGGTGGGAATCCTGGCCCCATCCCTCCCTCTGTGTGTCCCCCGTCCTGGTCCAGGTCTATATCTCCTCCTCTGGAAAAGACAGAGAGAACATTAGCCTCCAAGTTACCCTGAAGCTTGAGGGGGGGAAGTGTGTGCAGAGGGCCTGGCAGAGGGTCGGCATACAGCAGGTGCTTAATAAAGGTCTGCTGCTTCCAGTGTGGTTGTGGCAGTGGAAGGCCTAGCCTCCAGCAAGGTGTGTGAGCCTCTGGTTCTCTGAGGCAGGCCACATACATGCCATGGCTCCGTCGGCTCTGGGGGTAGAAGCCCCTCAGGATTTCAAGGGCCAGCCTCTGATGGGGAGTGGCACGGACAGAGGGAGCCTGGCCCACCCCCTCGGCCACTGTGAGCAAGGCTGGCTGGTGGCAGTACCACTTGGGACTAAACCACATGCTTTTAGAAGGCCGACCACACCCCTCCTGTGGTGTGAGGCATCTAGAGGCCAAGGGGATGTCCCCACCGGGAGCCTGGGCCCTGGCTGACCACACTCAGGAGGCCAGGATCCCAGTTCCTCTTCTCCCAGGTCATCGGAGCTTCATTCTCCCAAGACAACCCTGCCTCCCCAGTGGGCACTCTCAGGCCCGAGAGGTGGTGAAAACGTGGCCTTCTGAGGGGGACACCGTGGACCCAGCCTGCCTTAACGGCTGATGTTTCTATTGTGTGTGAGCGAGGCCCTTCCAGTTCTGGACACAGCCCACAGTGGGAAGAGAAGGCTGATGGGTTGGCGGTGGGGCCCCATCTGTACCCTCATCCAGACCCCAGCGAGTGTCCCGGGCAGACCTGGTGGGGAGCCGGGCCCAGGACTGGACAGGGCAGCTCCCAGCACTCAGTCGCCCAAAGACAGCAAGATGCTTGCTTGTCAGGGGCAATGTCCTGCACCTGACAAGTGACATTCCGGGCCTGGGACTCTGTCCAACCACAAATCCAGTTAGGGTCCTGGCGTACCAGTCCTGCCATGGGATCCCCCGCCCATGGGACCAAAGATTCCAGGCCAGAGCCCTGGAGCCTGCTGGTCGACTGACGCATGGGTGCACAGAGGATGCAAGCCCAGAGCTGGTCCAGGAGCCCTGCGCTGTCGCCATACCAAGCCAATGACTCCAACCGAATCAGGCTCTCCAGGACCAATACGAGACTCAGGGATTCTGTCGGGCCTGGGTTCCAATCCTGCCTCCATCCGGTCCTGGGTGTGTGGCCTCCGGAAACCTAAAATGAATCTCTCTGAGTCTGAGTTTCCACTCTGTTGGAAAGTGGAGATAAAACCTGCCTCCCAGGGATGTTGTGGGGATCAAATGCAATCATGGCTTTGATTTCTCTCTGTCCCCAAAGCCTGCACAGACGTCCTTGGCCAGTCCTGGGGAAGCGTTTGTTGAATGAATGATTTGGAAAGACAATCTGAAAAGTGGGACAGAAGGAAGCCAGAGAGCCTCGCCCAGCCCCCAGCTCCAGAAGCCCCCCTCCCCGGCACAGCTGCAGCCCCTTCCCGGGTTGGGGGACCTCCAGCCCCCACTCGGAGCCCCTCCCCAAGCCACAGGAGGCCCAGACACATGTTTGGAGGGGGTATTATCTGTGCTCAGTTGACTGTAAACGTTTAAGCGGAATTGACTGTGTACTCAGCCACTTTCAAACACAACTAATCTTCATCGGGGCGACGGGAAGTGAAATATGTTATTGTCGGCAGCAGTAAATTACCCGTGCCAGAGCTGGCTCGTGAGGCATTACGGGCCGCGGCCGGCGCACTCCTTCACCCTGCCACCACCCGCCCTCAATCCATTACCGCAAACGGCCCTGGTCACCTCCTTCCCTGCCCCAGGGCTGTGGGGCCAGCTGCCAGCTGCCCAGGCCTGGTTTCTGCCCGCCCTGGGCCGCAGGATGAGAAGTTGGAGAGGGGACGGGAGGCTCCCTGATGCCAGGGGCAGCGGGGCTGGGGGGATCAGAAGCCCTGGCAAGACCCCTGCCCAACAGATTCTTGGAATTTGGCTACCAGAATGGGGGATCCCACCCAGGCAGGGTAAGGGATTTGGTGTGAGATCTTCTGAGCCTCAGTTTCTGCATCTGTAAAATGGGGATCCATTCGTTGTTTTGTTGTTGTTGTTAATGTATTTGCAAATCTCTTCAAAGTCTGGCTTTGCAGAAGACAGCTGGATTCTCACATCTGCTTCTGCACTCACTCTGTTGCAGCATGTTTTGCTGGTTGATGTAGCTACAGGACACGAGACCTCAAACAGATAGGGAGGTGGGAAGCGATATCCCCGACATTGACCTCAGATTATGATGGAGCTGCTTCTTTGGTACGAAAGCACTGCTCCGCAGGATGGAGTTTGGCTGAGGGTTAACATTCATACTCCGTAAAATTAAAACCCCCTGGTCGCTTTTGCAGTTGAAATGGATCTTCTGCTCCTTTCGTAAGGTAACGAACTGGCTACAGGGAAAATCGTGGTTTACCAGGTTATGCAGCCCCTCCAAAGGCTGACATCTTCCATTATACGATAAAAAAAAATTAAAAAAAAATCACATTCTCTTCAGGAAAGACTTTAAGCAGAAAACTGTTAAATCCACAGTGGCAGACGCCAAGTTCTCCAAAATTCTAATTTTTGCTCGGAAGTCAAATTTTAGCCTTGGCAACAAATCGGTTGACAGGCAACCTTGTTCGTTTTCAAGAAAATATCTGCTGAGTAGTCCAAGCCCGAAAGGCTCTCGTGTGTCGGTCCGTCATTATTTCACACGACAATGGGGTCCCGCGATGAAATGGCTGGCGGGCTCGAGATTCATGTGCTGGGTTTTTCGGGAGTGACAAGTGGTACTTGATGGGCATGAAAGGTGTATACTCAAAGGTGGAGATTTTGTAAAAAAAAAAAATAATAATAATAATAATAATAAAAATAAATTAATAACTTTTACTTTTCATCAGAAGCATGCTCAAGTGAAACAGGTTTTTCAGTTTTTAATGGAGAGGGTGTTTGGGGTAAAGAACGCAACAATCTCTATTACAGTTTGATAGTTCAGTGCCGTGGCCATGATTCATGCTTTGCGACCAGCCGTTTATCTGCCCGTTATGTTTATGGCATTAGTGCAAAAGCGAACACAGTGAAAAAGGCTAATAATATCTCCGTAGGATAAGAACATGGTTTTGATCTTCTCGGTACCCTGAGAGGGTCTTGGGGACCCCCAGAGGTCTGTGGAGCACACTTTGAGAACCCCTGATCCAGGCTGATCGGCCCTGGGGCCACCAAGGGTGCTGGAAGATGAGGCTGGAAAGACCTTAATGAAACACCCTACTTTGTCAGGCACCAGCATCCCTCCCCCATCCTCTGGGGCTGCCTCCCCATTCTGGGGGCTGGTGTCCCCCAGCCTCATGCCCGGCTCCTCCCTCAATCCCAATTCTAAGGTTGCTAATGAAAACCCACTGGCTCTTTCAAAACCGTCCTCAAAGTCAAGGTCTTTCTGACGCTTTCCTAAATACAAGCCTTTGGCGGGGATCATGTGTCCCTCCTCTTGAACCTCCCATCCACTCAGTATCCCCCTCTTAGCCTCACCTCATGCTGTGAATTCTGCCTCAGACCTAGTCAGCCCTTGGCTGACTCGGATTGATCCAAAGGAATGAGCTGGAAAGCTGGGCTCGGCCAATGGCTGGGGCAAATTAGTGACTCTGACTAACAGTGGTTAGCAGACCAGAGGACTCTGGAAGATACTGCCATGCATCCCTGAACAGGCGCATATGTCCAAGAGCTGAGCACCCGGGACCAGTACTCTGAGGCGACTGGGACGCGTGGGGCCTGGACAAGAGGAAGGGGTTATCCATTCTCCAAGGACCAACCTAGACAAAACTGTGACCTTGGGGCGCCTGGGTGGCTCAGTTATTAAGTGCCCGCCTTCAGCTCAGGTCATGATCCCAGGGTTCTGGAATCGAGCCCTGTGTTGGGCTCCCTGCTCAGCGGGAAGCCTGTTTCTCCCTCTCCCACTCCCCCTGCTTGTGTTCCCTCTGTCATTGTCTCTCTCTCTCTCTCTGTCAAATAAATAAATAAAATCTTAAAACGAAACTGTAACCTTAATGAAAATTACATTCAGGTAGGGTCCCTCTTGCTGTTGGACCTTCAGGAAACCACTTAACCTCTCTGGGCCTCAGTTTGCTCATCTATCAGATGAAGAGTTTGGGCCAGTTCCCAGGACTCCTTACAGCTCCCGAAGTTTATAGGTCAGTGATATTAATGGGCTAATAGTCCCTGATGTTGAAACTTTATCTTTGAAGGAGAGGAACGTTCCAGAATTCTGAGCCACTGTCTTTCCAACGTAGCATGATGCTAACATTCCAATGTTCTGTAACCTCAGCCAATGCTGCTGACATCAAAGAGCCTCTGATGCTAACACGTGAAAAGGCCCATTGCCCTGATGTCCAATGCTCTGTGACAGCATGCTTGTGTGCCAGCTTCAGACCAGTCATGCCAGCAGCCCTGGGACTCCAAACACTGTCCCTTCTCGGAACTTTTCTCTCCAGCAACCTAGATTCTGATGGCGGCACCAGAGAGTGGTTTAGGGAGACTTTACCTGTCCTCGTCCCCCAGAGTCTGACCCTTCTCTTATCTGAAGGACTGAGGAGGATCTTAGCATATGGTAGATGTAACTTTAACACACATCCGGGACCATTCTTCCAACTGGGTTCTGCCCCACCCTCCCCCCAAAATCCAAACCCATCAATGCCATAGCCCCGGTTTTGCAAGACTTCCCTGCTCCCCACTTTCCATCCAGGGTTTTGGCAGCTAGAACATGCCAGAGGGAGCATCAAGGAGAGATCAAGGCTTGGGGAGGGACCCCCCCGCAAGGGGAGGTGGGAGGAATGTCCTGGGACCCCCTTCTTCTACCCCCTTGTCCTTCTGGCTGAGTCTGGGGCTCCCCGGGGGGCCTCCAGGGGCAGGGGAGGCCGTCACCAGTGTGACCACCGTTCTACCTGCATGGGCCACCGTGAGACAAAGCCCTGGATTGGCTTTGTGGCTTCTGCCTCTCTTTTTTAAAAAAAAAAAGAAAGGAAGGAAGGAAGAAAGGAAGAAAGAAAAGGAATTCTTGCAAATTGAACAATCCTTGTGTTGGATTTGGGAGATGTTATTCCGAGTGACAGACAAGGGCAATTATCTGCAATCCGCCAGCAGTTTTAGCCTAATTTCATTACTGCTGTGCAATTCTCCCTGAGCTGCTAGTCTATCAATGTCTTGCAGAACGGATTAGCGGGCACTTTCTTCATCTTCAAATGAATTTTAGCTGTCATGCCCTTGATGAATAGAGCAGGGACAGGAGGCTGACCTGGACCAGGGAGTGGCTGGGGGTGGTGGTGGGCCGGGTGGCCTCTGGGCCTAGAAAGGGGTAAGGCGGTAGGGGAGAGAACGGGGGAGGGGAGGTCAGGGGAGGGGAAGGCACCTGAATGAGCCATCTGGCCTTCGGAGGGGGTGGAGGGCCCCTCCATGCCCGGACACAACTCCTGGGGCTTTGCATGCTGTGCTTGCCGTCCAGGTAGAGCTTCCCAGCCCCTGGGGGACTGCTGAAGATGCCAGGACACCCACCCCGAAGCCCTCGGGGCCACCCCCGACACAGCAGCCAGACTCTGGAAACTCCAGCTTGGAGTCTGCCTCCCTGAGACACCGTGGACCTCACAAGGGCAGAGTCCAGCACTGTCTTGTCACTGCTGTGTCCCCAGAGCCAAGCTTGTAGGAGATGCTCTGTCAGTTTTCATTGTAGGACAAATGATTCTTGGTTTCTCTACCGCTTGGGTCGGGGCCTGGTGCGGGTCTGGCACATGGCAGGAGAGCAGGCACTATTAGACAAGCTCGTGACGCCACAGGTGACGCCACGGAGGCTTATTGGAAAGAGTGCAGACCGAGGGAGGAAGCAGATGGGGTCTGGAGCACCCACTGTGTGTCAGGCACTGTGCTCTGTGCTTTGACTTTGCAGATACAAACTCTTTGACCTCAGAGAGGTAAAGCTGCTAAGCCCAGGACACCAGTCTGTTGGGAACTAGTGAACCCAGGCCTGGCTGGCCATCCTCTCCAACTTACACGGAGCACTGTTTGGGGAGCACTAATGGGAGGTGAGATTCTTCTGGGCAGGGTGAGGCCCTCCCTCCCTCCCAAAGAGAGAGAGAGGGGAGGTGAAGCCATGTCTGGGGTGAAGATCGTGCCTGCTTAGGACTTCCTCATCTCCACTCCCACCTAGAAGCCAGGCTCCTTCCCCTCCAAAACTTTTCCAAATTCCCGGGATGAGGGCTGTGCTGGGTTTTTCCCTTTCCTACTGGTCCACCTTCTACCTGTCCCCCCTTTCTTCTCCGTGCCGTGGGAAGCTGACCTCCATAGTCTCCCAGGAGGGATCATCCCAGGGGAGACCAGGATGGCTAGAAAAAGGGATGTGGGAGCCCCGTGGCCCTGCTTGGCAGCGTGGCGTTCACTGACAGAGGCTGTGACCTTTGGAGCCCATGGCTCCTGCCTCATGGCACTCCCTCTGTACCTCCCCAGCTACTGGGCTCTGGTAACTCCGTTTCTGTCCCTTTAGTTCTACAGGGTCCCTGTTGCTCCCAGGCCCTGGTGGTCTGTGCCTTCCTGCGAGAACTCCCTGTCCTGAAATCTCTTCACCTATGCCCTCTGAGTGACTCAGCGAGGCCTGCCTGGATGCTCATGGAGGCAAGAGGAGAGGACACCTGGTCCAGCATGCTGGCAGCCCCTGTCCGCCCCACACCTGCTCCGCGACAGGTGCTGGGCTGGGCTGAGGGCAGCCACTAACCCACTGAAAAGCCTCCACTGCTGGGTATCAGAAGAGAGCTCTGCAGCCAAGAGAGGCCAGGAGATGGTGGTAGAGGGCCCTTGTTGGGGGTGGGGGCAGTCAGGATTTGAAAGTAGTCCACCTGACTCTGATCCCGCCCTTCTAACCCCCCTGTAGCTTTGCCCCCTCAGTTTTGTCCCAGCCAGAAACCAGAACCAGCAGGCAGCTCTACAGAGTTGTACTTTCCTGGCTCTCCGGAAAGACCAGAAGTTGTCCTTCACCTTCAAAAGGCAGCTATGGGAGGAAGCTTTATGCTTCCTTGGCCCCCAGCAGGTGGTTGGGCGGAGCCCCAGAGAAGAGCCACCCCACCAGCCCCTGTATCCCCAGGGAGCCTGCCCTCCTCCCAGAATGTATGGGAACAGAAGCAATATCCTTGGCTCAGGGCAGCCCAGCCCCCATTTTACACACGGGGAAACTGAGGCTCAGAGAGCCAAAGGGACTTTCTTGCTCCAAGCCGCAAGATGTCATGCAGAGCCGGGCCCCAACCCCTGAAGCTGAGTAGCCTTCCCCTGGGCTGGAAAACGAGGCCCAGACCTGCCAAAGGCGAGCTTCTCTCCCCGCTTTCAAGTCCCGGTCCTTTCTCCAGGCACCTGGGAGACTCTCCCGACTTTATCGATCGCCAGGACAGCCTCGAGTCAATATGGTGCACTTTGCTAATTAATCTTTTCCAGATAATTGCAGAAAATTATTGGTTCGTGTGGAGCACGGGGAGAGAGGCAGCCTCTGTCCCCCCCCACCCCACCCGCCCAGAGTGGCTTCTGGCAGAACCCAGGATGCTGGCCTCGACCCTCAACCCTGCCTCCCACCCTGTACTCACCTCTCTCTGCCTTGAATCTGGGGCAATGAGCCCTGTTCCCTCCTGGCTCCTACCCAGCCCTCTTCCAGAATCTTCAGCCTACGACCTCTAGGCCAGCACTCCCATCACTGCTCTGGGACGCATGGGAAACCACCGGGAGCTGGGATGGTCCTGTGTTGGAATCCCAGCTCCAGCAATTACGAAGCGTTATTTAACTTCTCTGAGCCTCGGCTGAAAAGCAAAATAGAATTTATCATTTCTGCATCCTGGGCTGCTTCTAAAGACAGAACAAAAGGCGGCATTTTAATACTGATTGACTATGACTTCTACAACTAATAACAACGCCAACACCGAAGGGGGGCTTTGCCGCTTTCCAGGCAGAGTTGAGAGCATCTGATAGGCGCTATTACCATCTCCATTTTATAGAAAGAGAAACTAAGGCCCTAAAGGTGCCCAGACAGCGAGAGGCTGAGACAGAGATCCTGCCCTGGGATGCCAAGCTCTGACTTACACGGTGTCACCAAGCCCGGCCTTGTCACCAGGAACAAGCCCTCCATGTGCTCAACTCTAACACCAGAGGGTACGAGCCCTGGGTGGGAAGGAGATGGGGTGGGATGCCAGAGGTGGCGCAGGCCTCAGAGGCACTCGCGGCTTCCCACTCCAAGCTCTCCTGCCCCCCAAACCCCGGGCCCACCTCAAAGGGCCCGAGGGAGTCATCAGCAGGCCTGGGGAGGACGCAGCACCCTCCCCCATGCCCCACGGTAATTGATCCAAAGCGGACCCTCCTGGCTAAAGCTTCCCATCCTTCTGGGGTTTCTCTCCTTCTCCCAAATACCATTGACTACATCACCTCGCTGGGCTGTATGTACCTGTTCCTAATAAACCTCTAAGACTTTAATGAACTAAATAGCAAATTACTTTTTTATTCAAGAATGAAATTTCATCATATTCATAATTCATATTTTATTTCAGACATCTGCTGCTGATTACATTACATTTAACTAAAATTAGATGATGCTCAGAATGCAATTAAGGCTCTGCCAAATTCTCCGGCCCACCAATGCCGGCGGAGCTCAGCGGGGGCCGCTAGGAGCCTAATATGTAATTAGGAGCTATTTTCTAGCTGTTTTTAAAGTCTGAAAATTAGCTGCCTTTATTAATCACACAGACAAATATAAAGTGGAACCAACGCTCGCTGAAATTTCTAAAAGGGATTTTTTGTTTAATTATACACCACAGAGCGCTGTGACTGGGTTCGCATGTTGATTTGTTGTGCGCTGACATTTTGACAACTGGTTCTCAATTTGTCTGTCGTAGTTAGGCAACAACAAAGCCGACGGTAATACTTTAACTTTCAAAACCTTCAGTGTGCCGGGGAGAGGGAGAATGGCAGTCCTCGCTTCGGGCCCGCGGCTCGGGCTCTGGAAGCGGCGGGAACCCGAGACACAGGGAGGAAGGCAGGCCCGGGGCTTAGCAGAGAAGCCGGGTGGGGAGGTGGAACCGGGGTCCGGAGGCGAGAAGCAAGCGCCAGCTCTGCAGGGGGCTGGGGGTGGGGATGGTGCTCAGTGTCCTCCTGTGCACCTGCCAGAGTCTGGAGCTGAGACCTTGAAGGAGCCTTGATGGGCGAAGACGGTGTCTTCTCTCCGCGGTGTGCCAAGCCTTGCACGAAGGCATTCTCGGGGGCAGCATTCAGACCGTGCCCCTTCGAGGGGCACTTCAGTGATCCCATCGTGCAGAGCGTGAAGCCGAGGCTCCATGGCTTGTCGCCGGCCGGCAGTGGCCACGCCAGAACTCAGGCTCAGCTCTGGCTGACTCCAGCATCCATTGTTTTAACTATTGTATGTTATTCACCTGCCTGACTCGGCAGCCCAAAGCAGGGGCGGCTCTCCGGGCCCCTGTTTCTCGTTGGTGCAACTTGGATATGGTGATGTGGCATGGCAAGGCCCGGGTCTGACGCCATGGCCAGCTGCCCCCTTAGTTGCTGACCGTCCCACCCGTCGTAGCTCTGTTGGGGGCCAGGGAAGGGGGTGCGCGGAGGGGGTCATGGTGTGGAGCACAGTAGAACTCTTGGCTGGGTCGTCAGCCCCCATGCACCCCCTAGGCTGGCTCCAGGCCCCATTGGACCAACACCACCCAGGGTTGTCTAGAGCGTCCTTGGGACAGGGGGCTGCCAAGGGCCCAGTTTTATGCATGCTTATGCCAGCAACGCCAACGACGAGAGGAATAGCAGACAGCGTTTCGTACTTGCTAGCACCGGGCCATTTTGCTGCCTACACTCTCCCACAGATCCGACGAGCTGGAGTCACAGCCCAGCTGGGAGTCTCAAAGCCTGGGTTTGAACCACTTCTGCCCCTTCCTGGCTGTGGTGGCCTCGGCCAGGCTGCCTCATCTCTCCGCCCCGTTCACGTGAGGATCCTGATGGTACCCAGCTCTCTGGGTTCTGGTGAGGACTGGACTAGATACTGGGTACTTGGTCCAGATGAAGCCTCAGCCAATGGAAGCTCCCTGCTGTGACCCCCATTTAACAGATGTGGCCACTGAGGATCCATAGGGCAGAGTACTCGCCCTACAGTACGCATGGCTGAGCTGAGAACTGCACCCAAGGGGTCTCACATGCTCTCACCCCAGCCTCCCATTGCCTCCCGAATCCCCACCAGGGAGGGCAGGAGAGGGGCCTAAAGGGGCACTATGGAGACTGGGCTGCCCCATCTGGCCCCCAGGGCTATTTCCAGGGGCCCTCCAGTCCTTCTCATCTCCCTCCTGCCCCCTGGAGGGTGTACCAAACAGTCTTTGCCTGGAGAGAGGCATGAGGTGGGGGGTCTTCCGCCCCTGTTGGCCCCAGGACAGGGGAACCAGCGCCCACCACGTGCCAAAACCTGTTTTTCAGAGCCAGCCCTCCTGCCCCCAGAATCACCTGATGAAAATGCCAAGGGAGAAAAGGAGGTTTTTTTGGGTGACAATGAAACTGTCAATAAAATCTCAAACGCAGGGATAGGCAATGACTATTTCACTTACTCTGACAGTTGAGATTTTGCTGGGGAAGGAAAGTGACAGGCATCTGCTGACATCAACACCACTTCCTCTGGAGAACAACCCACGGGAAAGGCAGCCCCAGAGACCTGTCTCTCCCAGATGCCGGCTGGGCCCAGGCTGCTGCGGTTGTCAGGGGAGTGGGGGTCAGCACAGAGGAGAGGCCAGACACCCTGACTTCATCAGCTCATTGTTCAACCCATGACGCCCTTCTGAGCACTCACCACGCTCTGTGCTCGGGCTGGCAGGTGAAGAAGGGAACCAGGAAAACTCGTGCCCTTAAAGGTGTTGAGTTCCATTGTGTCCCCCACCAAAAGACACAGTGGGGCCTTAATCCCTGGTACTTGTGTGTGTGAGACCTTATCTGGAAATAGGATCTTAGCAGACATCATTGAGTTAAAATGAGGCCATTAGGTTGGGCCCCGCATCCCATGTGATGGGTGTCCTTATAAGAAGGAAAAATGTCGCATGAGACAGAGACACAGGGAAAAGCCATCATGTGGCCACAGAAACACAGAGTGGAGGGACATAGCTTCGAGCCAAGGGATGCCAAGGACAGGTGGCCACCGCCAGAGTTTGAAGAGGCAAGGAAAGATTCCATCCCGAGTCTTAGGGGAGCCTGGCCCAGCTGAGACCCTGTTCTCGGACGTCTGGCCTCCAGATCCATGCGAGGATACATTTGTCTTGTTTCCAGCCTCCCAGTCATGGCACTTTGTTGTGGCAGCCCAAGGGCACTAAAACGAAAGCCACCCATGCAACTAGGGGATTGGCAGAGACCCTAGCCCTGGCAGGAGACCATCAGAAAAGGAGTGTACCTCCTCCCTGAACAGAGGAGACAAACTGGACCCCCAAACTGGAAGGCCTCTCTAGGCACCCTGGTTGTCTTCCCATTGGTCACCTCCTCTCCATCCATCCCTAAGGCCACTGCCTTCTTCCAGACATTGCTGTCTCTCACCCCCCACTGACCCTCTCTATGCCTCATGCCACAGGCAGAGGACTTTCTAAAAGCACAGCTGTGACCTGCCCTCCTGGGCCTAATTCCCACCTTGGCTCCCAGGGCCCTCAAGATAAACCTTGCCTGTGTCAGCTCCAGGTGCCATCTGAACACCAAACCACCTGTGGCTTCTCTGCACATGCTCCAGCACTGCTCGACTCAGTGTCTTTGCTGCTGGGAATGCCCTCCCTCACCTCCCAGCTCACCCAAAATTCTGCCTAGGCACCTCCTCCTCCAGGAAGCCTTCCCTGATCCCCTTCCCACACACCAGCTGGGATGTGTACCACCCCTTCCTGGGCCCCCATGAATAACTCAGAACCTACTGCTCTTTCACTGTCATTGCCAGTTTGCTTCTCTGGCTCTGCCCTGGGAGCCATGGAAGGCAAAGACGGGTCTCATTCACCCCTGGAACCCCAGGGCCCAGCACATGGTTTGAACTTAGGTAGTATGCTGGCTTCCTTGACCAAGAAGCTCACTCTGGGAAGCAATGTTTGTCCAGCCATTTAACCCTGGGCCAAAGAGCCTACTGCCTGTGACATCCTGAGACTGCCCAGGGTCAAGGGAGAGAAACTGTCTTTGGGGTCAGAGGGTCTGGGCTCAAGTCCCACTTACCTGCTGGCTGGCCTTGGGGATATCACTTCATCTCTCTGAGCCTCAGAATCTTTATCTGTGGAATGGGAACAGTAAGACCTATAACTTTGGGCCTAATTATAATGATTATTAATGGTTATTGTCATTATAATGATAAATGATTCATTGTAATTCTGATATCATGTGGACTTCCATTTCCAAAGTCTCAGGTTAGCTTCAAAATCTTCAAGGCTAGCTTCCCTAACTCCTCAGAATTGTGAATCATACATGCACCTTTGTGAGAGTGTTTGTCATTTAATTCTTGTAACTATTTGTCATTTAATTCCTATAACTCTTTACATATTAATATGTTACCCTCCCAACTGGATGACATCTCCCTTACCAGTATGGACCATGTCATACTTCAGGGGCCCTTGAGGGACTCAACTGCTGCTTGATCGATTTGAAACCCTCACTGCCCGCTTAGGGCTTAATACAAATTTGAAACAATCTGGGCACCTGAGCTGGGGAGGAAAGTGCAGGGCAGTGACTGCAAACTGCATTTGGAGTCAGCCAGTGCTGTTTCCACCTGGTTCTGCCTCAAACAGGCTGTGAGGCTGAGGACCAGCCATTTCACCTCTCTGAGCCTTGGTTTTCCCTTCTGCAGTATGGGGGACAGAATACCTACTTCCCAGTATGTCAGGCGCCCATGCACATGAAAGTACCTGGTACACAGCCCTTAGATGGACGAGCAGGCCTCTGACCCTGGTCTTGGGCTCTACCCCAGCTCCCATCCTTCCCTGGTTGGGTGACACTGGCGACACCCCACCACAACTCTGAGCCTCAGTTTTCTGTTCTGGAGAATGGGGATGATGTCCACTGCAGAGAATTGTGTTGAGAGTGAAGAGAAGTTGTGTCAAGCCTGACATGGGGAACATGTGCAGGAAGTGATGGTTGTTATTTTATTGTCCTGAATTTGATAAAAGGCCAGACCTGTACTGCCCCAGGGCCAGGTGCGCCCCCACCCCAAGTCTGGTAAATGGAGTGAGGAAGGGGGTGTGGACAGGTGCTGGCAGCATCACCCCCTTCCCTGACATAGAAGACATTTCCTGTGCCTGGGGCCTTCCAGCCCAGCACTTCAAAGGACTTTAGAAATGCTATTTGTCTCACCAGTGCCCATGCAGCTGGAGAGGGAGGGTCTGTTGAGGACCTTCCGGCCCTTTGAGTGAAGAAAAGATAAGAAAGGAAGTGCCCCACCCCTTTCTGGCAAGATCCCAACCCCCACCCATTCCCAAACTCAGCAAACCCCTTTGGAGGGCTGGGCCAGCCTAGTCCCCCGGGGGAGTAGCCATCCATATTGCAGGCAAGAGGGGCCACTTCTTGTCTACTTTCGTTCTCCTCATTCATTCATTCATTCATGCAGAAAACCTTGAGCTCTTATGTGCCAGGCACTGTGTTAGACTTGGGGAGACAATAGCAGGAGAGCCATGACACCTGGCTGGCGGTTTACTGGGGTGACAGGTGATGTAGCAACTAATGACTGCATGATTTGGAAATAAGTCAAAAGCAGAGATGGGAGGTGGCCAACGTGTTCTAGGCAGAGGAAATGGCAGAAGCAAAGGCCCTGTGGTGGCACTTGATTCCACCATGTCGTCATGGTCACCGTCTCTGCAGTCATCTGCCTGGTACCCCCTATGTAGACTCACATAGTCCCACTAGTCAGTCTATTCCCTACCTCTTGCACTGGAATGTAAGCTTCCTAAAGGTAGGCACGGGGTCTGCTTGGCCCCTTATGACTTCCTTGGTGACTCAGACCAGCGCTGGGCAGAGAGGTGTCACTCCTACATCTGTTTCCTGGCTTGATCCCCACAAATCACCTGGTGAACTGGTTGTCTGATAAAGATCACTGAGGCTCAGAGACATGAAGGTGCTTGTCCAAGGCCACACAGCCAGCAAGTGACAGAGTTGGGGTTCTGACCCTGTTCTGCCTGGGCTCTTTCTCTCCACTGCCCAGGCCTGGAGTGGAGGGGTCTGGGTGGGGTGAGGGGCGGGGGCCATGCAGCAGACAGCAGGGCCCCCAGGAGCTCCCCTCCCCGACCCCGCTGCCCGCCCCCCCGCCCTCCCTTGCAAAGGAAGCAGGTCTAAAGAGATGGTACTCCGGGCTCCATAAATAACCCAGGTCCCTGGGCCCTGCCGGAGGTTTAGCGGCCTGAGAGTGTGTGTGTAATACAAACAGCTCTAATCCCCTGTCAGTTAAACTGGATATCAGAGGAGACAAGCTTCCGAGCGGGGAGGCCTAATTGAATCGAATTGAAAAGGCGGAATGGGCAGCCAGGCCATGGAGGCGGGATGCGGGGCGTGCAGGCGGGCCCAGCTGGCTGGGCCTCCCGTGCTCTGTCCGGGCCGCACTCCAGCCCCCTGCTGCAGGGAGGGGGGCTGGAGGGGCGCCCCAGCCTGGGCACTCCGCCCCCTCCAGCCTCCCCTTTATCTGCTGGCTCTGCCATTTTCTCTCCATTGCTGACCCTTTTTCTGTTCCCTCTGTTATCTCAAATAATGTCACTGCCTCTTTAGAATCTATTCATCAGAGCAGAAAGAAGCCAATGCTGACTCTGATAAAAAAAAAAATACCATCTGTGCCTCCCGGGGAAGAGCTCTCAACCCAACCACTGGTGCCCCCGCCTGCCTGCCATTTCATGGGGGCGCCAAGGGGTAATCAGATTCCACCAGAGGGAGGCAGGGTGCCCTCCCACAGGTGGTGCCCCCACTCCCGAGCTCACTCACCAAAGCCAGGGGGGAGGCGGTCTCTGAAAGAGGTCTCAACCCCGGGTGGCTTTCCGTTGGCAGAAGAAGAGCCTGATTTGGCTATTTGCGTTTGCCTTTTAATTGGTTTTTCTTTACTGGTTGACAGTATTTTAAAAACAGGGTGTTTTATGTAAAAATCTAGATTCTGCATTCTCCTTAAAAACTGGATTGGAAGGTTTGGTGACAGTGGGCCCACCACCCACAGAGCAACAAACGGGCTGGAGCTTAGGGTGGGGGGTCCCACGTCCTCCCCCCAGCCTGATCTGACTCACCTGCCTGGGCCTTGGAGGTTTGCAGGCGAGAGGCCTCCCAGTGGGCAGAGCTCCTTGGAGGGGTGCTGAGGGGCAGGTGGAAAACTCCAGGGCACCTTTCATGGGGCTGGAAGTATCTTCAGGAAAGAGCAGACCAAGGCCCAGAGAGGGGAAGCCGCTTGTCTACATCACACAGCATTTCAGAAATCTCCCAACTTGTGGACAGTATATTTCTCAACCACAGGAGAGAGATGAGGGGGTGGCCCTGACTCTGGCCCTCCTGCTCCCCATCAAAGCCCATTAAGACTCCTGTACTATACATGTGCTGTCAGCCCTTCTGGAGGCAGGTTCCAGGGTAGACTGGGGATCTCCCAGGGCAGGCAAAGACACGTCCGCAGTCCTCGCCACCGGAATGCCCCAACTCAAGCCAGTGCCTTCCGTCATGGGGCCTGGGTTCAGGTCCCAGCTCTGCCACAGACCTACTGTGTGACTATGGGTGGGTCACCATCCTTCTGCACCCCCATTTCCCCATCTACAGAGCATAAGGCCCTCAGCTCTATCAGGGAATGCTCTTGATAGGAGAACGTCCCCTCTCAAATGGTGCTCCCGCCTCGCCAAAGCAGGTGGTAGGACATGGATACCGGGTGTGTGTGTGTGGGGGGGGGTGGTGTGTGCCCTTCCAGTCTACACTGAGCAAGGACAAGGCCAGCCACACGCACTGTGGGCCGTTACATATGCTCCCCACCTCCAGCCCAGCTACGGTGACGAGTTGTCCCCCCCCTGTGAAAGTCAGGGGGCACAGAGCAGATGGGGCTGCTATCCTGGTAACAGAAGGCAGGTGCTTGGACTGACGGGAGCGTCTTCTTCCAGAGCCCACATCCTTAATTTCCAGACCCATGATGATCACTGCCTTGGGGACCACAGCATAGGAGGCCATTCAGCCACACCTACCTCCATGCCCCGAGTCCTGCCTATCCCTCTGGAAGCAGGATGAGACCAGACAACCTAGCCTTGCCTGGCAAGGAAAGTGGAGGAAGCCTGGGTTCTGAAGCCAAAGGCTGCTGGGTTCCAGCTTGGCTCCCTCTGGGCGGTCACGTTCCTACTCTGAGCCGCAGTTTCCCCCATCCGGGACGATGACAGCAGCTCCTGCTCCCTGGAAGCCCACGCCATGCACCAGGCTCCAGGCTCTGTGTAATGTGCTTTGTTGCCTGGCATTTCCACGTTGCAGCCAAAGAACCCGGCGTTCAGAGAGGGGAGGTGACCTGCCCAAGTCCCACAGCTACAGGTGATCAGCCACAGGACAAGGCCAACCCTGCCTGACCCCAGAGCCACAAAACAGTGATCACTGGCAAGAGGAAATGAAGGCACAAGGGAAGAACCCCTGGCACAGGAGGGCAATATTGTTTCTTTTTTTTTTTAAGATTTTTATTTATTTATTTGACAGACAGAGATCACAGGTAGGCAGAGAGGCAGGCAGAGAGAGAGAGGAAGAGAAGCAGGCCTCCTGCTGAGCAGAGAGCCCGATGCGGGGCTCGATTCCAGGACCTTGGGATCATGACCTGAGCTGAAAGCAGTGGCTTTAACCCACTGAGCCACCCAGGCGCCCCAGCACTATTGTCTCTATGGATGGAGTAACCAAGGGCCAGAGAGGGCAATATACCTGCCTGAGTTCCCACAGCAAGGCACCTTTTGGTTTTCTCCTCACAGCTGGGGTGTCAGAGGAAGAGCACTGTATCTGGAATCCAGAGACCCATCAGGGCATAGCTTCTGCCCTTGCCGACTTCGCGGCTTGGAGCTGGAAGCCCTCCCCAACCGCCCCCAATCCCAGCCTCAGTTTCCTGTAAAATGGGGCTCCCAACACTTTGTTCACAGGCTTGCTGTGGGTACAGGTGGAGGGCATGGGTGTGAAGGCACCCAGAGCCACAGGCCGGGGTGCCCAGGGGTCACCTAAGCAGCCCTTCCAGCCACCTGGCTTCCCAAGAGCTCCGCCAAGTTCCTGGCAGGTAGTACGTACGCAGGTAGTATTTGCTGAATGAGAGCATCCAGGAGCTCAGGGCCAGGACCGTGGGGAGGAGCACCCTTTGTCTCCAGGCGGGGAGGAGGCCCTCCCCCAACACCCCGCCAAGAGGCTAGGTTCAGCCCAGGTGCCCCCATCAGCATTCAGGGGATGCATAGGCCTCAGTGAGTACATTCTGCAAATGCCTCGAAATGGATGTTTTCATTATCAGATTTAAAACATTGTACGAGAACAGACTCAGTTCCTTTCCGGAGCAGGGGAAGGGTTTGGCAGAGCAGCCTGTAAAAAACAAGTCCAATTCTCATCTCTTCCCCTGTCTGTGTGATTAGGCTGGTCCCCACTCTGTCAGCCCAAGAGAGTGGGGAGAATGAGGACATTTGGGTCTTCCCCCTTTTCCCCACAGCTGAGAGGGTGGTTGGGGGCGCCCCAGGAGGACAGAAAGGGCCTTTCTCTCTCCCTCGGCCTGTGGCTCCCCAATTCCTGCTCCGTCTCTCCTCGGTTTACAGGAAGAAGCAGACTGTCCCCCAAACCCCAGCCTAACCCCCCACACTGACCCATTTGTCTGCAGCCTGGTTTGTCACATTACAAACTTTACATGGGGAAAAAAGTAAGACTGACTGACTCAGATTTGATGTACTAGCTTGAGCCAGCGTACCCGGGGTCCAGCGCCCCTGGTCTTGGCCCGCACCACCGAAGACTGCATCTGAGCCCCCGCTGGCTGGTCCATGCAGGGCCCTGCGACTCTAATCAGACAAAGACAGGCCTGGTGGTATCCAGCCTGTCGGGTAGGGTTCAAGGCTGGGTTTCACCCCTCTCAGGTCCGAGGCCTTGGGCAAGAGTCCCTGAACTTCTCTCTGAGGGAGTGTGGGTCTATTTCTCTGCCAAGTGGGAGAATTTACCCAGGCCCGCAACTCCAAGGTGCTCTCGAGCCCAGAAGCCTGGCATCGAAGCTCATCCGGAAGGACACGCAACATGGGCTGACCGCCTCTGTACGATCTTTCCTCTTTCACACCTTTGGCTGCAGTTTGGAGCAATGCTGCCCCAGGGGCCCTGAAGGATGGAAGCCCAGGCGGTCTATCCCCTAAAACCGCAAACTCGGAGTGCCAAGTCACAGGGCCCCAGGGGTTCAGATAAGGGACTGGGGTCCTACACCACCTGGAGCACGGAGTTGTGATTAAGACCTGACGGGTTAAAACACTGCCTGGCATTTACATCGGAGGAAACTGAGGCTCGTCTGTATCCATTTGGAGAAGACACAGGGTGTGGCACTTGTTCAACCCAGTGCCCGGGGTTCATGGGGCTCTGGGCAGTTGAGAGAGGAGAACCCATTGATCTCCCCTGCAGTTCGGTCACTTGGCCTGTTTGCAGCATGGGCAGGACCACAGGGGGTCCAAGGTGTGGGCAGCAGGGATGGCCAAGGGGGTGGCCTGAGCCGGCATCTCTGGGGCAGAAGGACATCTCAGCTAAGATGAATGGGCAGGGACTGGAGAGGGGCTTTGAGAGGTCCCTCGTTATCACAGAAGAGTCACTAAGAACAAGGCTCTGAAGTCGCAGATACATGGGTTCAAATCTCACTGTCGCTTGCCTTGTGACCTAGGGCAAGTCACTTCCCTTCTTTGGGCCTCAGTTTACTCATCAACTGAATGGGAAGAATGATAGCTATCTCACTGAACTGAGCAGGTTCACAGGGGTAAGACCTGCAAAGCACTAGGCGCCACGCTGGCCATGAGGCTCCCAGAGGTCGGCTGTTGGCGATTTAGGAGCTGACAAAGCCACCAGGAGGGGGCTGACTGATGGATGAACACAGTTGATGGGACATATCTGCAGGTTAAAAGGCTGGGTCTCTTGAAGTAAGCCATGTAATGGAGGAAAAAGGTATGTGTGTATGTAGAAGTGTTGTGTAGACTAAAAGAGAATTTAGGGGACACCTTGGTGGTTAAGCGTGTCTGCCTTTGGCTCAGGTCATGACCCCAGTGTCCTGGGATCGAGCCCCACATTGGGCTTCCTGCTCAGCATGGAGTCTGCTTCTCCCTCTGCCTGCGTCTCCCCCTGCTTGTGCGCTCTCTCTGACAAATAAAAATTAAAGAAAAGGAGAGAGAGAGAGATGAGAATTTAGGGTTCTAACAGCCACACGTATGGTCCTAAACAGGATTCTGGAGACTCAGGTGACAATTTCGGTGAAATGTAAGTACGACCTGGGGATTAGGGTGCAAACATATTGTAGGCATGTTTAAGGTGTGCTTAACCCCTGGGCAGAGGGACTGGTCCAAGCACACTGGGATGGCAGGGCGGGACCTGCAGCCCCCTCCCTACCTCCCTGGGCTGCCAGCCGTCTGTCCATCCGTCCATGGAGAGCCAATCCGCCCCGACAGAGGGAGCCCGGGTGCAAACCGCAGCAGCTACTCTGTCTGCCATGAGTCACAATATTTGCTGCCTGTCTCTCCACGTGAGACCTCCGGCAGCCCGCAGAAACTGTGAACTTGGGGCTGTGACGGTGGGTGTTAAATCCACTATAGGCAGCAGAGGCTGGGAGCGGTCCAAATGCTGACTTGAGAGATTGCTCGTCTCCGGCTGGCAAAGCGGGCACTGGTGCTCATGGGTCCTCCCCCTCCTCGGGGAGGGAGTCAGGAGGGAGGCTGGAAAGGCATCAGGCGTTAGCTGTGTTTCTGCAGCAGCAACCGCGCCCCCCCGGGAGGGGGGCGCTCTCCCATCTAGGTGGTCTGGACACACTGTGCTGGGTGCTTCTAACTGGCTCTGGGCACTGCTCCGAAATTCCCGCGCTCTGAGAAAGCACTCTAGCTTTCAGCATGGACGGATGCCGTGATGATCACTCATGAGCACTTACTGTGTGCCCCAGGGTCTATGTGTGCTTTCACACTCAGTCCTCAAGAAACCCCTCTCAGGTGGGTATCACTAGTTTGTCCCCCTTCTCAGGGGAGGGGTCTGTGGCCTCCGGAGGTAGAACTGGCTCGCCTGAGGTCACATGGCCAGTGGGTGGTGGAGAGGACCGGAAGCCAGGAGGGAGCTGAATTGACCTTTGGGGTCATCTCTTTTCAGTGTCCTCAGCCTTGACTCAGTGTTAGAGGAATCACCTGGAAGCTCCTGAAAGCTACTCAGGGCTGCGTTCTGCTGGGATGCATTCTATCCAAACACTGAGGGAAAACAGGCATCCCCGGTGGTATTGCCATGTAGCAGGCAGTGAGAACCCCAGGCAAGGAGAAGGTGAGGATGGGGGAGATGCTCCCTGCAAGAGATCTATGGCCAAGAGTGGGCATCACAAGGCCCATACAGTGGCAGGGGAGCGGGGAGGTGGTGGCTGGGGTAAGGCTGTACTGGGTGGAGGCATGCAGGTGGCAAGCACTGAGACATGAGCAATGGGTTGGCCTCTGCTCTGGGACAGACACACATCCCCCGGGGAGTGAGAAAGGGGCGTCTCAAGGAGCAGCTAGTTTCAGGAGGGTGAGTCTCAGCCTCTGAAAACCTGCCATGGGCATCTTTGGGTACCCCGGGGAGCTCCTAGGCTAGCCTCCCGGGGAAACGTGGTCAAGCAACACCCCAAGAAAGCATTTTTCAGTCCCGGCTGCTCATATTATGCTCTAATCATGTGGGTGACTTTTGAAAATACCCAGGCCCGGCCCCGCCCAGGCGGACCAAGTACGGCGAATCCAGAGGAAATAATGAGCCTGCATGTGGAAAGCAGCAAGAATCGCCCCAGCCTGTGTCCAGGCAGAAGCACGCAGGGGCTGAGGGCAGCAGCTGCAGTCACAATGTCGGACTGGGAATCCTGCCTCTGATGTGGATTAGCTGTGTGGCCTTGGAGGACTTACTCAACCTCTCTGAGCTTCAGTTTCCTGATCTCTACAATGGGGCTGAGACTAGCAATTGTTCTCCAAGTCCGAGGCAGATGAAAGGAGATGATGGATCTACAAGATTTAGAACAGTGCCCAGCACGACGGAAGAGCTCAGTATTCACATTATTGTTTTATGCATTATTTGTGTTTTGAAGAGAAGCAGGCAACCCCCATTGGTGAGGCCGGGGCAGGCATCTTCCATATTGCCCTCACGTCCCTGGCAGTGAGCCCAGGCACAGCCGGAGAGGCCTGGCATGGCGGGCGGGGGTTGGGGGTGGGGGCCGTGTGTGTAGCTCGGATTCTGCTCTTGAGGCCTGCTCCCGCTCACCCTCCCTGTGAAGACCCTGGGAAAGGCACCCGCTGCCCCCTAGTGGCCAAGGGCAGAAGCGCAGGGCCATTTTAACCACATCCTGAACTCCCTGCCCAGCCCCCACCTCCCTGGGTGCCTCCCGCAGGTCTTGGAGATCCCCGAGGCACTGTGCTACCGACAGGAGCTTTTTGATGGATTCTGCCATTTCAGAAGGAGCTTTGACTGTTAATACAAAGTTCAAATAGGGCCAGGTATGTGCCAGGCACTGGGATTTACAAGCAGTTGAGTCTTTTTTCCCCACACAGTCAATTTCAGAAAAAAAAAAAAAGGAAGATTCCAGAATCTACAGGTTTTTGTTTCCAGGGCTCACAAAAGTCTGTGAACTTGCTGGGTGCTCAAGCTCCAGGGGCCAGGAAGCTTAAAACTCCCCTTTCTGGAAAAGCAGGTAGGAATTGTCCCAGAGGACAGAGGGCCATACAAAAAACCCCCAGTGTCCTGGAGACACAAAACCGAGTGACCCAAAGCCCTTCTTTCCTTCAACTCCTTAAGAGCGCTACGGGGAAAGTTGCTGGAGAAGGGACAAAGGAGGCAGGCTAGGGTGAGCTGGAGACTCTATCCGACTGTCACCCTTCTTTCTGGACTCCCAGGGAAGCCCTGGTTTACTCAAAAGCTTTTTATTTCCTTTCTGCCATCTTTTCTGCAAAATCTGTGGGTACAGACTGGCAGAAACTGGGTACATTAACCATGACTTCAGCCAGCCCTGGGATGGGAGGACAGAAGGCAAAGACCACCACCTACACAACTGCTGGGGGGCCCATGGTCTAGCTGGAGAGAAGCACAGAGCACACGAAATGCTGAAGGATTCAAACAGGGCAGGGCGTGCAAGGAGGAAGGTGGGACCAGGGTCATCCTGGTGGTGGTCAGGGAAGGCTTCCCGGAGGAGGTGGGAGGGACCAAACCCTGAGAGACAGGTGGAAGGGTAAAGGCAGAGGGAGGGAGAAGGCACACTGCATCCAAGTGTCCAACCAAGTGGACAGAGGGTTTGAGAAGGCGGCAGCGGCCCAAAGCAGATGGGTGTGTGGGAGCTTCAGGGAGGACAGGAAGGAATCCCCTCACATTACAGAGGACCCCACATGGCCCCACTGCCCAGGCAGCTCAAGAGAAGGCAGGACACAGGCCGGGTCTTCCAGGGACCCCAGCCCAGTGCTGGTTCCAGATCACACCGCTGGGAATGGAGGGGTGTGGCCGCGGGGAAGGCCAGCACACGGGGCCTTGGGGCCCACTGGCCAGCACAGAAGCTGACTCTGGCACCTAGAATACCCCAGGAAGTGGCTTCTTGGTGGGGCTGCAGCAGCACAGGTTCATCTCAGAGACCATCCAGGGCTTGGCGTACGGAAGGGTCCAGGAAGGCGGCCGAGTGGACGGAGATGCCAGGGGCCCCGATGCTGGTTTCCCAGCAGTCAAACCCGCAGTCATTCAGAGCCTGCTTCGTGGCCTCTACCTCCGGCTGCTCCAGATCTGGGGGAGGGAAAGCAGCAGGTCACCCCACAGTCGTCTGCTCCCTTAGAGACTGTCCATCCAGGGAAAGGCCTGGGACCAACCAGGTCTTCCTGTTGGAATGTCAAGCCTTGCACCCTTGGGAGGGGGGACGGGGGGGTGGTTACAGAGCCAACAGTTAAAATCATGGGCTCCTGAGGCCCACAGACCTGGCCTTGTCATGGATCAGCCACGGGGCCTCAGCCAAGTGACTTCCCTTCTCTGAACCTCAGTCTCCTCATCTGGGAATGGGGCTAATACCTACCCCTGCAGGGTCCCTGTGAGGCTCACATGGGAGAATGCAGATAAGGCACCTGGCATAGCAGACACGCCCCAGAAGCCCTCTCTCTCATTACCATCCCCGACCCTGAACTTGGAGCCAACAGTCAAAGTCTGCCATTGGCTGTGCTGACGTCCTGATGCTGAGGCACACTAAGGTTGAGGGGAGCCGCTGGGGCCACTGTGGGCTGACCACAAAGCAACAGAGAAAGGTGGGACAAAAAGAGAAAGGAGAAGGTAAAGAAAGGGAGAGAAAGACCAGGAGGTGGGGGCAAAGGAAAGGCAATGGAGGCGGGAGCTCTGAAGGCCCGGTCCTGAGGGCAGGTATGTTGACTGAGCACAACCAGGAGTCCCTTGCTGGCCCCAGGCACATTACCCAGCCTTGCTCTTTCCCCAGATGCTAAAGGGAGAGAAAGCCCTTTGCTCTGTAGCAAGGTCAGTCCCATCTTGGCTGCATCGAGAGGTGACAGCAGGGGAGATGAGTGATGACAATGTCCTGGTTATTTCTCGAGCTTGTGGGAGACTTGGCAGGTGAGGACACGGTAGGGACAGCCACCCCAGTAGGAGCCCCAGGCCTATGCTGGGCATTCTAAATGCACTTTTCTCCTCGAATCTAGACAACGATCTTAAAAAATAGATGTTAGCATCCTTATTTTACTGATGCAGACACAAAGACCCAGAGAGGTTCATTAACTTGACCAAGGCCACACAGCAGAGGTGAGGCTGTTCTCCAGCGTCCTCCTCCTCCCGAACAAATTGCCTGAGTAGAATGTTTGCTTGACCCCTGGCTGGCAAACCTGCCCAGCCCCCAGCTACCTGGCCTGAGGAGAGTGATACCACAGCCACCGCCGCCCGCGCCAGTGAGCTTGCTGTGCAGTCCATGGGCCATGGTCACCCGGCAGAGTTGGTCCAGTGAGGCATGGCCTACACCAAGGGCATTGAGATGGTGCTGGTTCATGTCGATGAGCTCCTGGAAGAGGAGAAGGTTTCATCTGTTCTCACTTGGGGTGCCTGAAGCCAAGGTCCCATGCCCACCCCACCCATGTTGACGGTCACTGGTCTGGGATGGCAAATAGCTTAGACAAGCTAGCACCGCGTCCCTCTCCACTGCTCAAAGAACCTCTCCTTCCTACAGGACTCCCCAAGGGGCTGGGACGGAGCTGGTGGCGAACACATGGCCCACGCCTGTCCAAAGCAGCCTCTGGCCATGGTGACTGTCCAGAGAGGGCCTGTGACCCATGCTGGGCCAACCGCAGCCCTCCTGGGGTTTTCGCTGCCTCTGCCCTGGAAGTGCTAAAACTGGCTGACTTCAGAGGTAAGCCGCCAGAGTTACCTGCCCTGCACGTGGTCAGAGATTATATGTTAGATGGAGAGAGATTTCAGACTGAGCTGTTTTGGCCCCTGGATTCAGCTATGCCTAAAGCTGTTCTTGCTGGTCTTCTCAGTTATGAGCCAATACATTCCCTTTCTGTTATAGCTTGGTTGGGATGGATTTCTATCACCTGCAGAAGTCTGAAGTACTCTGCCATCCCACAGCTGCCTTAGGTGCACCTACTTTCAGAATTAAGAACTGGTTTATTGTTCTAACAAGGTCACAAGTGGGGGAAAGAGCTAAATGTGTTTGTTTCATCAAATTCCTGCTCTTCTGAGGCTCAAATGGCATGGAGGTTGATGAAACAACAAAACTGACAGCTAGCAGAGCCCAGGCATCCCCCTACAACCTTTCATTTACCCCACCAGTGTTTGCCAAACACCTTCACCATGCCGGGCACCGTGCTAGGCACTGGGACTCTAAGAACGAGCACCCAGCTACCGTCCCTGCCACGGGTAAGCTAAGCATGTGGGATCTGGAGTGGGGGGGGGTCTGGGTTTGAGCACCAGCTCTGTGACCTCCTGGTCCTAGGCAAAGGCTTTGACCCCATGCCTCAGTTTCCTCACTTGTAAAACCAGCATCATAAGAGGCTCTGCCTCACTGTCATGGGGATGGGACAAGGTGAGGTTTTTGTTTTTTTTTTTTTAAAGATTTTATTTATTTATTTGACAGACAGAGATCACAAGTAGGCAGAGAGAGGCAGGCAGAGAGAGAGGGGGAAGCAGCCTCCCCGTCCAGCAGAGAGCCCGATGCGGTACTCGATCTCAGGACCCTGAGATCATGACCTGAGCCGAAGGCAGAGGCTTAACCCACTGAGCCACCCAGGTGCCCAAGACAAGGTGAGGTTTTGCATGATGCCTGGCCTGAGATGAGGGCTTCAGGAACATCAGCTGCTCTTAGTACTTTATGGTCACATCACCGTCCTCTTCGTTTCAGGGGACGCTAAGGCTTAGGGAGGAAAGTGACTTGCCTAAGGTTGCTGAGCTGGTAAGGTACCAAGCCAGCCCTGGAAGCCGGGTCTGCCCGATGCAAAGCTCCCATCTACCCCACCTCCCAGAGTGCCCTCAGCATTCTGGCTGCCACCTACTTCTTGTGGCATGGGGCTTGACAGCGCGCGGCTCTGCTCCGGGGATGGGGAGTGCCTTTGCGCCTGCAGGGTTGCCAATCACCGAGCTGTCTGCTGAGGCCCACCTGGCTCCCCTGCCCTAGGCTGTTGGGTGGGCTCAGGTCAGCCCTCCCCTGCAGCCCGCCTCACACCCTCCCCCCGCCAGCACTTCTGACAAATGAGCAGACAGGCGTGATGGCCCGGTGGCAGCCCTGGGTGCCTTTCCCCAGCCCCAAAGGCTGGATATGAGGGTAAACTTCTGGGGGCTGCTCTCTGCGCCTGAACGCCAGGTGTCACGTTGCAGAGGCAGGTTTTAGACACCTGTCACATTCTGATCCAAAATCTGTCAAGGATCAGATGACAGGTTGTGACACAGGAGAACAGCTCGCTGGTTTGAGCACAAAGCTGTCCAGGAGCTGAGCTGCACATTTCAGCGGCTGCCACAGCCAAAAATATACACAATGTATAATCAACGTGCTGTTCCGTGGCATTCTCCAGGGGCTCAACAGGGTATATTTCAGGCAGTACTCTATCATTATTAATTTCCTACTCAGGAGGACTGTGTTCCCTCCTTTCTACGTGAAAGGAATTGAAGCCAGCAAGGCAAACGCCGGGGGACTGGAGGCAGACAGCTATGGAAATGGGAGCAAAAGCACAGAAGCGAATGGGGGTCCCCACCCCTGGTGCAGGTGGGCGCTTATTCAAGATCTGTTGGCCAAAGAGACAAGCAAGTCAGTCAGCTGGATGCCTGTCATGGCCACTCACTGGCTGGCGGACGTTACAGAAAGTGGCTCTTTGGGCCTCAGTTTCTGTATCTGTAAAATGGGCACAGCCTACTTCCCAGGCAGGTGGTTCTAGAGATCAAGGGAGAAGTCATTTGTGAAAAGGCATGGCCTAGGAGCTGCTTCCGTTCACTACAAGGGCTGCCGACTCGAATGCCTCCAGTGGGACAGAGAGGCAGCAGACAGCCTGCAGCAGCTCAGGGTGGCAGTTAAGGAGTGCTGGGGACTGTATGTCACCCACCCAGCCTTGCTGTTTTCTTAGGATGCTCCGGTGAGACCAACAAGGTTGAAGCTGGGGTTCGGATTGGGACCTGATCAAACCCAAGGTGTGAGGTCTCTACACGAGAATTACGCAGAGGGTGGTGGTTGAGGGAATGGTGAAGAAGGAATGGGGTGAGAATATGTCCACACTGGGGTACCTAGGTGGCTCAGTTGGTTACACATCCGACTCTTGATGTTGGCTCAGGTCACGATCTCAGGGTCGTGGGATCGAGCCCCACATCAGGCTCTGTACTTAGTGCAGAGTCTGCTTATCCCTCTCCTTCTCTCTCTGCTCCTCCTCCCAGCTTGCCCTCTCCCTCTTGAAAATAGATAAATAAAAATGTCTGAGCCAAAGCATGCCAGTGATAAACAGTCACCAGAGGAACAGATGCAGTTAGAAGGAACAGCAGGAAAGAGAGGGGGGCGAGCAAGAAATCACTTCTGGACCGACACAAGACAGTGTCAGCAAAATCCCACTGTTCCCCACAGGCAGGAACCCTCGCCTGGCCCCTGGCACTTAGCACATGCCTTAGTATGCGCTGGGCACTGCCCTCTGTACTTTGCACATACTCCCTCCACGGCTCTAAATTGCCTGGGAAGAGGATTAAGAAGGCATGCTTGCTGGCCTTGGCACACACGGGACCCCCGGCCTGGGCCCAGCCTCTCTGCTTTGGCTCGGGGGATCCTGAGTGCCGATGGGGAGTCCCTGCCTGACAGCAGTGCTGGAGAGGCCCTTTGCCGCGCAGATAGGCTCTTACTTCCAGCACAAGGTAGTGCTCCGGTGCCGGGGCCACAGCCATCTCCCCCAGCGTCCGCTCGCACTCCAGTGAAATCGCGTTGATGGAGGTCAGCAGGGGTGTCACGATCTCTGGGAACTGGAGGGAGAGGAAGCAAGGGCCCATGAGGCCTGGGTCATGGGAGGAGAGAGAGGTGTTCCCCCAGCCCACTCCCTGCCCCCCCGAGGAAACCCCCTCTCCATCCCCCCTAGGTATCCGCCTTGCCTAGCACCCTGACATGAGTGGGGGAGTCTCATCACCAAGCCGGCACACCTGACACTTCCTGTGCTGCTTCCCAGCTGTGCGGGGGGTGGCGACGATGACACAGCAGCTCCTTGTCTGCCACAACTGCCTCCCCCGGTCCCCATTGCCCATCCCAGCCCTCCACTAACCCATGGGGCAGAGGGAAGGCTCGAGCCCCCAGACCTGGCTGCTGAGGCCCTGCCATAACCCCGCCCAGGAGCAGACCAGGAGGGCACCTTGAGCAGCCGGCTCTGGACACTGGCCACAAGAGTCTTTGTGCTGCGAAGGACTTTGGTGTAGGTCAGCAGGATCTTTAGAGCCGGTGGCCTGTGGGGTGAAGAGGGGCCCCATTGAGCTCAGGACAGAAGAGAGGTTTCAGGGCCAGGGGCCAGCCCAAAGTCACCCCACCCTGTCACAGAGGAGGAAGCAGAGGCCCAAGGAGGGGTCCTCGGGAGGCTGGAGAGGGAAAGAGGGGAGCGGGAGGCTCCTGCTGCCAGTCACAGCTGCGTCTATACTCCAGCCCCCAGGCAGATAGATACTTCCCTTTGGCTTGTCACCCACCCACCTGACTTCAGTGGGGCACCTGCTACGGGATGGGCACACGTGAGGGGGCCTGGCTCAGCCTGGAGCTGGCAGAAAATGCCAAGTTCACGGGGTTTGAGGAGTTCAAAGGTACCGCAGCCAAGGGTACAAGAAAGGGTGGAGGTTCTGTCCTGTGGGCCACCCCACCTTGGTGGAGTGGAAGGGTCTAGAGATTTAGGAAGAAAAGCAACGGGATCTGGAGTGGATCACGCAGAGAGGGTGTACGCAGGGAGCAAAGATGCCCAGGTTGGCTGGTACAGTGAGCCCAGGGGTGGGAAGGCTTGTGCGGGTGCTGGGTTCCCAGCAGGTGGGGCCCATCCTTGCCCTGCCTTGACGGCACCCGGACCTGCTGCCCTGGCTCAGCCAGAGAGGGTTAGAGGGAGTCAGTAGTCCCTGCCTGGCTGCCCCAGGTAAGAGAACAGAAGGCCCAGGGCGGCCACGGTAAGCTGCCCTTGCCAAACCACTGGAGCTTCAGAATATCTCCTGAAGTCACAATCGCAACTGTCCTATGGCTGGCAGCCTCTGGGGACTCCGAGCCCCATTTCTTGTCATCCCCAAGCTGCCTTGCAGAGCACTGTGGGCCGGGGATGGAGGATGGAGCATCTGGACAAGCTCTGGCCTGAGACAGCTGGAGACATGCAGACCTCCTGATACCTTTATCCGTTTTTCTTTTCACAACCCAAGACTGTAAAATCCAATAGGGCTGCAAAAGGCTGCCAGAAACCTGCTTGATCTTGACGCCCATAAGCCCATGAAATTAATATCGATTCTCAGCCTTGGAGGCCAGCTTCTTTTTTTTTTTTAACTTTACAAAAGATGAACATTCTATTTGGCTTTTCTTTTCCCCTTAAAGACAAGCCGTTCCTCAAAAGGGCAGCGTTCTGGGAAGCCGCATCTTGATCCACTTCGCAAACAATGCATTTTTTTTCATGGAGAAGCACCATGTGTGGTTTGGGGGGAAAGGGTTCCTCTTGAAGCCACTGGTGGGGATTAACGCGGAGTCTGGCCCCCCGGCTTCTCAGAGAATCTGCCATCTGCTCTCTGTGGCGCCCTGCGGCCCGCAGTGAAGGTCGGTTTGCTCTGTGTTCCTGTCCATCGGGGTGGGAGGAATTTGAATATTTCGTCTTCATCTTTATTAGGCAAGTCCTCTGCAGACTTGCTGCCAGCTCCCGCCAGCCCCACAAAATCCCGGGCTCCCTGGGGCAGCCAGAGACCACCACCCAGGCTCTGCTCTGTAAGCGACTATGCATGCTAGGCCTGGCCAATGCCTCAATCTTATCTCCTCTTCACCCTCCCCCTCGGGTTTCCATTCAGGTCCCTGCTCAAATGTCACTTCATCAGAGGCTCCCCTGGTCATGCACCCAAATGACAGCCATGCTCTTACGGGGCCACTCGTTGGCTGCTGTCTCCCACAAAATGTGAGTTCCCTGAAAGCAGGCCTTATTCTTTCCTGCTGCGGCCCCAGCACACAGTAGCTGCTCAGGAATATGTGTGGAATTAAATTTGGTTGGCCAAGGGCAAAGCACTCTACAGATAAAGGTTTCTGATTTCATGCTCAGGATCCTCACTGCATAAACCAGGAGACGTCTGCCTCAGGAAAAGCGACTGGTCAAGGGCACCTGGCTCATGAGTGGCAGAGCTAGGCCCCAAGTAAGGCCCACAGACCCCAGAGCCTCCGTCCTGCACAACACCACCAGTTGGCCACCGAACACGCCTCTGGGGCCATTTCCCCTGCCTCCTCCTACCTGGAAAGCCAGGAGAATCTGTCCAGGAGAATGTGCATGTGTCCACGCCACGTTTTGGCTGGTTTTCTCTCCCCGGGGCCCAGTTTGGAGCTTAGGGTACGACGAGCTCTCAGGAAACCCTGAGTAAGACGTTACCACCCCCAAATCTGTACCCTGACTTATGACCCCCCTCACTATCACAGCATCTTCAGAACTGTCTGGATGCCTTCGTTCTGAGGATGAAAGTTGCGCCAGTCTGAGGATGACCAGGAGCCCTGCAGGCAGGCCCAGCTCTGGCATCTCGAGTCTCACTCTGACTCCTGCTGTCACTGCACCAGGCGTCGGTCTACCTGGCAGAGCCCCCCTCCCCCCTTGGGCCCCCCGGCTCCAGGGCCCAGAGCACACAGCAGCCAGAGAAAGCTGGTCCCACTCTCTTAAATGGCCCTACTTCCTCCTTGGTGCAGAGCGGTTTGTGGCCTCCAGGGGACATGCGGCACTGTCTGGGGATGTTTCCAATTGTCACAGCTGGGAGACGGGGGAGGTGTTGCTGGCATCTTGTGGGGGGAGAGCTCAGGGGTACTGCTAAACACCTCAAACAAGCTGCAGAGCGCAGCCCTCCGCCATAGAGAATGATCGAGTCCACAATGTCAGAGGCGCCCAGGTTAAAGAAACCCTAATGTCGGCCATCAGAAAGGCAGACTCGGCTCTCGGAAGACAACAGAGCGGAGGCAGGGAGATCCCAGAGGAGCGGGTGGGAGCAAGAACATGGAAGCTCATGCCAGCTCATGCAAATAACCCTCCTCACCCTCATCCCCACGGAGAGGTCGCCAAGGTGGCCAAGTGCCCTGGGACAAAAACCAACCGACTCAATCGGGGCTCAAGGAACTGCCAAGAAGCACATGCTCCCATGTCCCCTGTACGTGTCCACTCTGAGTCCACAGAGAAGAGAGGGTGTTTGAGTTTCCCCACGCTCGGTGGTGATCCCGATCCCTCCAGGGGGATGTGAAATGGGCTGAAAAGTTGTCATCTCGTTTTTAGAGCCCCAGACCCTAGTACAGTCGTCAGGAACACAGGCAGATGTCAGTTCTCGTTTGCGAAATGAACACGTGGGCGGATCGATTAAATGACTGAGAGGCCGGGGGTGTGGGGTCTGAAGGTGAACGTTCATGGCCGTGCATGACTTCTCCCTCTAAGCCCTTGGTGATCTGAGAGCAGCAGCCCAGAAGGTAAGAGGCCTCAGGGGGGAGGAGAGAGAAAGCCCGGGGACATGAGGCCCACAAGTGTCCCTCACCATGAGGTTAGAGGCCCACCTCCCCCGCCCTGGGACTCACTGCCATAGCCGTGCCAGGAGCTGCTGCTCTGGCCTAGAATTACCTCTCTAGGGAGGAGATCTTTCCTTGTTGGAACCGGAGCACTCCTCCTAAAGACAAGAAGAGGCGGGTCAGAGCTGTAGGCCAAGTTACACATCTTTGCTTCTTGGCAGAGAAGCGGGGCTTGAGGTTCGGATGAGAGTTCTGCCCATCCCAGGCCCAGGTACACAAGGTCCAGGAGGGCACAAAGGCTTGCCTGCCCTCCAGCCTGCATGGCCTCACACCACCAGCCAAGTGGGGAGGGAGGGCCTGGACTGCGGCCAGGTCTTATAAGTCCTCACCGGAGTGGAGTCCCGCTGGTGTGGCTCTGTAGCTTTACCACAGGGACCCTCCTGGGAAGCTCCCCGAAACTGTAGCTTCCCAGGCTCTGCTCCAACCCCCCCCCCCCAGAGATTAGATTCAGATGTGAGGCAGGGCCCTGAAATTTCTCTTACCCCCCACCCCCGAACAGGAAAATACTATTTCCCTCAGAATCCAAACTGACAGGGCCTGGTGTCTACGATGGTCCTAAGAATGTATAAAATACTAAAAACAGAGAAAAATGAGTTTGAGGCAGCCCCTACCCCAGGTGCTGACAGCGTTGTCCACTCCAGACGGGTTGCCATGAATCATTCTCTCCCCCTGGAAGGCCCACTTGTTAATTAGTTCCAAATCCTCCACGGCCCACCTGGAGAAGACACAGGAGTTCATCTGTACCTCAGAAGACAGTGCGGGCCCAGTGTCGCCAAGGGCAGCAGGGCAAAGGATCCACAGGTTAAGCTTGGTGGAGACTAAAAAAAAGTCAGAGGGGATTGGGCCCTCGAAAGCAGAAATAGAACAGCCTAGAACCTCTCCACTTCAGAGCGTGCCGTACCTTCCCTGCCTCTGGAGCCCCCTCCAACCGGCACTGTGGAGTGAGACCAGGCTTTGAATGCACACAGCCCTAGCAGCGAGGGACTCTGGGACCGTTACATAACCTGTCTGAGCCCCACTGTCCTCATCTGCAGGATGGTCACACCCATCCAGGGCTGGCTGCAGAGGTCTCAAACAAGGTGTCCACGAGTGGCGGGCAGTAGTTACCACTGTCACAAACCCCCACATACCCATCTGCTCTGGAATCCTTGCCGTGAGGACCAGGGAGCAGACGTGTGACCCTTCCCAAAGCCCACCAGGAATGTGATTCTAGGAGCCCCAGACACCCTCAGTGGGTCCCGTGAGCATGGACCAGCTCTGGATCTTTCCTAAGCATGCAGCCATGCTGTCTTGCTCGGGAGAAGTGCGGGCTCATGCAGTTTGGGTGAGCAGACCCCAGGTCCATGAATTACTGAATAAGGAATATGGTCAGCCCCTTCCCTGTGCCTGTCCAATGCTCATTTGCTGTGGGGTCTTAGGGAAGGCCGTCGCCCCCTCTGAGCCTCTCTCCTCACTGGCCAAATGTGGATGTGATGCCCCCTAACTCGCATGGTGAGTTGAGAGGCTCAAAGCTATCACCAAATGCTGAGCACTGAGCTGAAGCCTTTCTCCACTGGCCATCTCCTGGAATCCCACGAAAACCCTACAGGGAAGGTACAGTTACTATCCCCTCCTACAGAAGAGGAAACCGACACTTAGGTGGGTAGAGCAGATGCTGGTGCCACTCACTACTACACCAGCACCACACCTGCGGAGTGGGGCCCAAGCTCCCAAGACTGAGCTCCATGGTGCCGACAAGATTCCCTCGTCTGTCCCATAGTTACTGGGCATCCACTGTAGGCCTGTGACTAAGCTCACACAGGGGATGAACCAGACATGGCCCCTGACAGCCTGAGGCTTGGCATCTCACAGACAGGGGGTACCCAGCGGCAATCAGTATTTAACTACAACCCCCAGGAGATAGATGTGATGCGGGAGGATCGGGTGTGCCACATCTGGAAAGGGGAGGGCCTGAGGGACGGCAGGGGTGGGGTGGAGGAGAGTCAGCAAGGCAAGACGTGCAAGGAAAACATTCCAGACTGAGGCCACGTAGCAGCTGGGACTGGGCAAGAGTCAGGCCTTTCCAGGAACTGCAGAGCGAGTGAACAATGGGGCAAAGAGGCAGTTGGACCCAGCCCTGGACCTGGCCGTCTCCATAGAGGTGAATCTCCTTCCCATTCTGTGCACTGTTCATCCTTCAGGGGCTCAGATTTCTAACCCCCATCTTCAGAGGAGACTGGGTTCTAGTTCTGTAGGATTTGGAAAGCTGGGGCCAGGGCAGGGGTTGGGGCCTGGAAAGGAAAGACTGGGTCTTCAGGGGAGGCAGCAGAGCTGGCTGTAAGGAAGCCATGCACACACACACACAAACACACACACACACGCACACACACTCACAAGTCACCCGTGCCCTTTGAACAACACAGCTGGTCTGATGCCCCATACATACAAGTCTATTCAGGGGACCCAGGGCAAGCAGGCCTTCAATGATCTAAGTTATAATCCGTGATTAGCACATGCTAACGAGCACCATGGTAACACCAAACATCAAGGCTGGAAGGCCCCCCAAAGGCCCATCAGGAGTCGCTTCCAGAGGAGGAAACAGAGCCCAGACAGAAGAAGGGGTAAGCAATGGCCTGCAGCGAGTTACCAGCCAAACCTCACTGAAATTCCCGAAAACCATCACCTTGTGTTACCTACTGGTGCATCTCTCATCACCTTCTGGATTCTTCCCCCGACAAAAGCCACCTTTTTCCCACCCCTCCCACTTCTCTCCACGCAATGTCCTCTTGCTTTGGAACCAACCAAAGCAAGTGTGAAGGATGCTGACAGACACACCCCATCAAGAGCCCCCCGGGATCCGCCATGGCCACAAGGATCCAAGGGACCTTAGTGTGAATTCAACTGTATTTTAACCTCCATGTGTCAGAAGAGAAAGCAACAGACCAGAGGGCACCCAGCGGGGCCAGGCCATCAGGAAAGCACGGCATCTTCAGGGCAGAGGAAGGAAACCTCCAAACCGAGATCTGGAGGAGGAAAGAGGTCCTCCACCACAGGCTGGCGCAGCGTGGCCTTGTTGCAGCCTGGGCCCCCACAGCGGGCAGGGAGGGCATGGGAGCACCGCTCTGGGAGCAAACACACGGCCACATCTGTCCTGGCACCCAGTACAGCCTTAGCAGCCTTCTCTCCGGCCAGCTGTCCTGGAGGAGAGACGCGGCCAGCGGTCCCCTCAACATGGCACACAGTGGGTACCCAAGGCCACCAGCGGGAGGGCCCCCCTGATCCCTATAGGCCCAGGGACAGACCTCACCAAGAAGCTGCCAGGCTGGATTCAGGACTGGCATCACTCCCGAGGTGGGGCCCAGGATAGACGGCATCACCTCCATGCCTGGGATGGCTGCTCAAGGTGACAGACATGGCTGCTGGCGAGTGTCCCGACTGGCCTCACTGACTTACAGTGGGAACAGCAGAGGCAATGCCCCTTCCATGGAATGAGGACAAGGGCTCTTACAAAGGGCGATGCCTTCATCTAATACCCCTGTGTTTCTTTCTTGGCATCTTCTACTTCTTTTTCTTTTCTCGTATAACCATCCAACCTGTTACAGATAAGGACGCTGGGGCCCCGAGGGGTACAACGGCTGGGCCAAGGTCGAGGTCCCACAGTGAGCTGATGGCAGAAGTGGGCCCAATGGCTCCCTACATCCAGGCTCAGGTTCCTTCTGCCACACCACGGGCGCTTGAACCCAAATGAGGCAAGGTGGGTGAGGGGGCGGGGACCTGAAGTGGCTTAGCTAAGGAGCAAAGAGGTCAGACTCTGGGTTCAGGCTGCCTGGGTGCAAGTCTCGTTCTACCATCCCTGGCTGCGTAGCCTGGGCCCGCCTTCTGGCCTCTGTGCCTTGGTTTCCCCATCTGTACAATGGCCATATGACACCTCTGGCAGGGAGTCCTCTGAGTGAGAACCCACACTTGGGTCTTGGCGCCTGGAAAGGACAGCGAGCAGGGAGAGGGCGGAGACTACCTGCTGGTGGACACCCCGTCCTTCTGCGGGTTTGGGATCTCCTCACACGCGGTCAGGAGAGCGGCGGCCATACACGCAGAGTAGGCGGCGCTGGAGCCCAGGCCGGCCCCAGTGGGCAGCTGTGACCACACCGTGATGTCCAGGCTGGGCAGGGCCCTGAAACACAGTGGGGGTACAGAGCATGACTCCCCTGGATCAAATTAGCAGTCGAGGCCCAGAACTGGACATTGGCAGGGCCTCACTCCAAGCCTTCAGCCTAGGTTTCCGAACTCGGAGACATATGCCGACCCCAAAAGTGGCCCTACAGGATGGGCGGGAAGTCATGGTGAGTCAGACAGCTTGGAAAGAGGTACCAGGGGCGCCTGGGTGGCTCAGTGGTTAAAACCTCTGCCTTCAGCTCAGGTCATGATCTCAGGGTCCTGGGATAGAGTCCCACAACGGGCTCTCTGCTCGGCAGGGAGCCTGCCTCCTCCTGTCTCTCTCTGCCTGCCTCTCTGCCTACTTGTGATCTGTCAAATAAAAAAAAAAAAAAAAAAAAGAAAGAGGTACCAGAATCATTTAAAGCACGAGGTTCCCTTGTGAATGGACCGTTTCTCTAAATTCCTTCCTGTTCCCTACACAGGAACATTCCGTGGAAATATTCCCTACTCAGGAAAATTCCGTGGCCATTGTCTACTTGTATCCCTGCCTGGGAAAGCCTTGTGCCTCTTTCTCCCCCAGGCAAATGCCTACCCATCCTGCAAAACCCTTCTCAAATGTCCTCTCCACGGGAAGCTTCTCCTGGCCACCCACAGAACCCATTCCTAGCTTCCCTCGCTGAGCCCCTCTCCCCACCGTGGCCTTCTCTGGGATGCTTCCCCTGTTGTATTTCCAAGCAAGGACTATTGTTAAACTTCACGTTCTGTATTTCCCATTAATAAGATTTTCCATTTATAAAATTTATAACTTTTATAAACTTTTTGTAAATTTTATAAACTTTTCCATTTATAAAATTATAGTGCCAGGGGTGCCCGGGTGGCTCAGTGGGTTAAAGCCTCTGCCTTCGGCTCAGGTCATGATCCCAGGGTTCTGGGATCGAGCCCCACATTGGGCTCTCTGCTCAGCAGGGAGACTGCTTCCTCCTCCCTCTCTGCCTGCCTCTCTGCCTACTTTGTGATCTCTATCTGTCAAATAAATAAATAAAATCTTAAAAAAAAAAAATTATAGTGCCAAATCTGCTTTTCAAACTACACATGCCCACCCCACTCAGAACAGGAGGTTCTGAAACGCTTACCCCTTCCCGGAAAGGGATGTGCCCCCTCGCTCAATTTGAAAATCCCACGGCAGACAGCAAGAGTTGGGACATTTGTGAACGTGCCCACTGCACCGTGCCTGGTCCCTGGGACCTGCTCAACCAGTACCTGCTGTCTCAGTAAAGAGCTGTCCCTTAAGGCTTTCCCACTGGGCCTGGGACCAAAAAAATTAAAAAAAAAAAAAAAAAAAAAAAACCACAGTGAAAATCACTGTGGGCTAGGGACAGAGCTAGGCTCACTTCATATATAATATTGCTAACTCTCCGATAGTTTTCTTAGGAGAATATTAATGGCTCATACTTCTCAAGCTGGGTGACAAGCTCTGTGTCACACACTTTAGATAAATAAACACACTCACCCTCCCACGGAGCTTATAAAGTACGGACTCTCACTTACTCCCATTTTACAGAGGCGAACACTGAGGCCCAGGGAGGGTAAGAACCTCAAGGAAGCTGGTAAGCAGACGCCGTGGGGTTGGCCCCAAGTCTGGTTTTCCATCACCACGTGACACGGCCTCCACAGCACCGCCAGCCCTGGGGAGCTGGCCTCCCTGAAGGGAGACTGCCCAGATCCTATCTTAAGGGGTGGAGCAGACACAGTCTTCACTCTGCTCCTTGTAGAGTTTCCTGGCACTGGCGGGATGTGCAGCGGGCCGCCTCTGTGGACATGGCCTGGGAGAAGCCATGTGGCCGGGGCAGGAACCTGGCTTTGGGCCCAGACCTCATGCGCACCTTCCCCAGACCATGCACGCACCTCTGCTTCTGGCAGATGGACAAGTACAGGTAGAGAAAGGCCAGCACAGCCAGGCCCTCGGGTTTGGCGCCGTCCTGAGTGATGCCAGCCAGTTCCTTGAGCTTCTTCACTTGCTCTGCAGTGAGCGCTGTGGCGTCACCCTGCTCTGTCACAAGCAAGCACAGGTGGCTGGGTTGAGAGGGCCGCAGACACGCTTACAGACAACAGAACACAGAAACCCGAGCCGGTGTGAGATCAGCATCTGAGGACAGGGATGCATGGCCCTAGCACCAGGGCCGCATCTGCCAGGCGCCTTCGGGCTTTGTGGGCATGCAGACCTGGGCGTGCATCGCAACAGTACCATTCACTGGCTCTGGGGCCTTGAGCACATGACTTCCCCTCTCTGAACCTCAGTTCCCCTTCTTTGTAGGCGGGGAGAGTAGCAGTACCTCCTCCGAGATAACCTGAAATAAGGGACATGAAACCCACGGCACAGCTCCTGGTGTGTAGTACGTGCTGAATTAATGGTCGTCTTGAAACCCACGTCCACACACAGAGTGCCGGCTAGCTCCCCCTCTCGAAGGTCTGGGTCTGACCCCCATGGTACAAAACCTAAACCAAAGGCAGTATTCAGTTAATCCCCAGACGCATCCCTCTCCAACAACTCTTAAGAACTGGACACTCGAAACCCGAGAACGCGACGTGCTGACACTGGTGTGGGCAGCAGCGAGAGGCTGCGTTAGGGCAGGTTACGCAAGAAGTCCTATGTATGCCATGAGATAACAACACGCTAAAGGCAGCCGAGCCAGTTAACAGTGTCGCTGAGAGCACGGACGTTCCGGAGTGCTGCGAGGGAAATGGGATGACTCATGAAGGCGTTGGAGAGTTTAGGAGAGCCTGGGTGGTTCAGCCAGCTGAGCCACCAGCTGAAGCGCTTGCCTTCAGCTCAGGTCACCATCCCAGGATTGAGCCCCGCTTCCCTGCTCAGTGGGGAGTCTGCTTCTCCCTGTGCCCTTCCCCCTGTGCTCATGCTCTCTCTCTCTCTCAAATTAATAAATAAATAAAAATCTTAAAGAAAAAAAAAAAAGACTACTTTGGAGAGTTAAGAACGATCTGGGTGTGAATCCTTTCTGCATCCCTGACAGTGCCGTGTGACCTGAGCCACTTGGCCCTTGAAGCTCCATTTTCTCATTCATAAAATGGGGTGGATACCACCACCTGCATCCAGGGCAGCCTGGAGGATTCTAAGAGCACCAACAACCATGACATACTGGTCCAGTGCCTGGCACACATAAGGGTACCCAGTGAAATGTTCCTGGTGTTCTGTAACTGTTGGGAAGCAACCAGAGAACGCTGAAAGAAAAAGACAGAAGAGCCTGGAAATCTAGTAGGAAACATGTCTCTGAAGGTTTATGTTCCATATTCCTTTTTCTCCTTGGGGAAATCACTCACAAGTTCTCACACACATACTACATACTGCGTCCCAGCCCTGGGCCACCTGCTATCCAGTTGGATCCTCACAGCAACCCTCCCAGGCCACAGGACTCTGCTCATGGAGGCTCTGAAGGTTAAATGACTTGTCCAGGCTCACACAGGCAAGGGAACATCTCCAACCTCGGGAAGGGGAGCCCGGTGCACCATGGAAAGCAAGGGGTCTGGGTCTGCTCCAAAAGTCCTCATTGAGGATGTTCCTGGAATCACCCAGGGAGCTTCTTTCAAAATACACCTGCTTGGGGGTACCTGGATGGCTCAGTCCTTAAGCATCTGCCTTTGGCTCAGGTCATGAACTCAGGGTCCTGGGATCAAGCCCTGCGACGGGCTCCCTGCTCAGTGGGAAGCCTGCTTCTCCCTCTCCCACTCCCCCTGCTCGTGTTCCCTTTCTGGCTGTCTCTCTCTGTCAAATAAATAAAAATCTTAAAAAAAAAAAAAAAAAAAACAAACCTCACCTGCCCAGTCCCCTGCCACCATGACCCCCATTCTTAATAGGAGAGGGGCATGATCAGATATCTGTCCCTATTGTTAAGAACAATTAACAACAATGAAAACCTCCCCAGGGGATCCCAAGGCCTGACTGGTTGGGAAATGGGGCTTTACGCTGGTTTCCCCCAACTTCCTGCAATATTTGGAAGTGGCTTGCTGGGGATTGATCCTCCCAGGGAATAGGGAGCAGTTAGGAAAATACCCCCAGAGCACTCCCACTTGTCTCACTCTGGCTGAGAAACACTGTTCCAAACAATGAGGCATCAGCTGGGCAAGGAGATAGCAAACAAAGAATGAACGGAGGACAGAAAACACCCTTCAGCTCTGGTGTGGGTGGCGAGCAACTGTGCAGATGAAAAACCCTGCCTGCTTAGGAGGGGACACAAGATTCACAGTATTATCAAAAATCAGGACAGGGGACTTTATTTATTGGCAAGGAAAGAAAGTCCTGATACACTGAAGAAAACAAAATAAAACAAAAAAACACACATGTCTGACAAGTTTGTATGGCCCGATCAGATTTTGGTTAAGGGACAAGATATCCCCCCCATCTCTCTCAATCTAACTATCTACCTGCAGAAAATAATCCAGAAAGATTAACACCAAAATGCTGAGAGTTATGGGCCGGACGGAGGGGGAGGGGGCGGTGGCCAGGGGGCAGTGGTAGCAGGTGACTTTTTTTCATTACTGATGGTGTTTCACTATTGACTCTGTTTTCCAATTAATAAGTATGTTATTTTTATTTTATTTATTTTTTTTTAGATTTATTTATTTATTTGAGAGAGAGACAGTGAAAGAGATCATGAGAAGGGAGAAGGTCAGAGGGAGAAGCAGACTCTCCGTGGAGCTGGGAGCCCAATGCGGGACTCGATCCTGAGACTCTGGGATCATGACCTGACCCAAAAAGGCAGTCACTTAAGCAAATGAGCCACTCAGGCACCCATTACTTTTATTTTTAATGACACCCAATGCCAATCAATACCTTCTCCTTGTCAAAACCATCCTACAGAAGGAAGGCACCCTCTGTCCACTCTCAGACCTTAGGACCCAGAGGTCACTAATCATCCCTGCGTGTACATATGTACTGGTACATAATCTGGGTCTTTCCTTACATACATGCTATTTGCATCTTGTGGTTTTTCACCCAACAACAGGCGGTGACAATCAGTCCACCACAGCCCACACAGATGCAGTCCATCATTTGACGCTCTTAAATTTAAAACAAATAAGTGAGTTAAGCTAATTTTATGGGGTTGAAAGAAAACACCCCCAGAGTGGCTAGTCTCTGCCCCTCTCAGAGACAGCCTAGAATAACTACCCAGCTGTCTATCCCCTTTCCCCTCTAGGCAGGGCCCAGGCTCTTCCCACACCTGGTCCCTCCTCGCTGCACTTACCCAGAAAGCTCGTATCCTGCAGCTGAAGCTCAGCCACATCCCAGGCCCGCTTGACGCCAATGTTTGGTAAGTTGAGGCACACTTTCCCATTGCTGTGGGGCTGAAGCCGGAGGAATGTTCTCAAGTTTAAGGCCACAGCCAGTGCTACCTGTAGAATAAAGGGCAAAAGCAACGAGCCTGAGCATGGAGGGTGGGGGTAGGCACAAAGAGTTTGGCTCCAGTCTTAAACCGAGGGGTCAATGTCAATGAGGAGAGAGAGCACATACTAGCATACAGGGCACATGCCCACACATGCCCTTGGCAGACACCGCTGATCAACCTTGGCATGCTCTCCCACTAAGTGGCACAGCCTCTACCAATAGTTAGGAACTAATATCTACTGATGTTTGCCCTCCTGTTGCAAAACTTCAGAGGTCCTGCACACCATCGAACAGCTTCCCCACAATCACCACATCAGCAAAGATAAATGTAAGCTAGGAACATAAAGAATGATGAGGAGTAGAGGAGCGCAGGAGTGGAAAAAGCATGAGCTGTGAGTTCAGACAGACTTAGGTTCATTCCCTGTTCTGCTAAGGTGTACAGGACCTTGGTCAAGCTGCTTCTCCTAGGCTTCAGCTTCCACATCTGCAAAATGGGATAATCAAAGTTTAACCATGGAGGGCATCCTACAAGTTGAATGAGATAATGCAGGTCTCAAACTTCTTTGCTGTTTCTTCCTCATCTTCCCCACTTCTGAATGTTGGGGTGCCCCCAGGCTCAGGGCTCCAACCTCCTTTCTTCTCCACCGAAGCCCACCTTCCAGGTTGTGTCATTCCACCTGCACAACTTTACATTTCAACTCTGTGCTCTCTTACTGGGTGAGGCCAGGGAAGCCCTTCAATGGACGTAAGGCCTGTCTCTTCCCTGCTTCGCTGCAGACAAACAGATCTCCTCTCCTACGTACTCCCAGGCTATGCCTCCAGGCTTCCTTTTGGCTTAAGGGTAGGGTTGGGGAGAAAAGGTACCCAATTCTCAAAGGCTCTGAGGAACTTTACCTTGCCATGAACCACAGCATGCTCTCCGTGAAGGATGACTTTCCCTGGAGCGGACACTAGCAGGACTTCTGACAGCATGGGTCCTAAGAATCCTGAAGGAAAAAGCCAGAGAGAGGATGAAAAGTCCCCAGATCTTAGTATATTAAGAGAATGCCTAGTTCAAACTCATCATTCGAACAAAATAGGCAGCTACCATTCAGCAGTTGCGATGCGCCCCAAAGACTGTGCAGTGAGTCAACGCACTAGACAGAAAGCCCTAGGTTCAAATTAGAGCTCTTCCCCTCTCCAGTGAGGTCATCTTCGCTCACCTACTCCAGTGGCTAGGAATCTCGGTTTCTTCATGCTATGTGGGGACAAGAACCTACTTACTTCAGTGGGTTTTAGGAAAGTTTACCTTACATAATGCAAGAGGAACACCTGGCAATGTCTGGCACATCACGGTCACTCTATTCCTGATCTACTTATCGTTACGGGCTCTGTTCTTAGTTGCAGCTTTTATTATTGCTACTATTGAAGGCAGAAATTTAAATGCAATCATGGGCCAGAAGGAACGCTTCCCTGGACCTTCAGGCTGTTTCCAAAGCCTCACGATGATAAATCATAGGCTGTAGAAAACAGAGGTCAAACCCCTTCTTGCAAACGTAAGCCAGGATCTCCACAATACAGAGTCCTAGAAAGTGACTTGCTGGGTGGTTCTGCAGGTGTGCGCGGTTTCGATTTTTACATACTCTGCAGAATTACCACCCATTATAGGCCTCGCGTGCGTTACCTTAATATATGACACGAGCCGCACTACAAGCCAAGTTACCACCGTGATCCCGTTTTTTAGTGGAGGAAACTGAGGTTCGGAACCGGGAAACTTACGTTTGTCCGAAGCTCCAAATCACTTCACATTGGAGCTCGCCGACCGCTCGGGACAGATCCCCAGAGTAGGGGACACTGAGCCAGAGAAGCCGGGAGCCCGGCGGAACCTCTCCCCAGCCGACTCCCAACCCCGGGTTCTCACCTGCCTCCGCCGCGGGTTCTGGCTGCTCAGGACCTAGTCCCTGAGCACCGCCCTCCCGTGGGGGGCGGGGGCTCGTCCACCTCTCTGCCAATAAAAACGCGCGACCGGGGCGTCCCTTTACCAGTTGGCTTGAACATTGGCCAATAGGTGTGGGGACCACGCTCAGTCATGGCTTTCCCCGCCCCTTCAGTAAACCAATGGAAAACAAGCCCCTGGGAGTGTCCCGCCCTCGGTCGAGAGCCGCCGACCAATGGAAAATGGCGGCTGACGGTGGCGCGGCCTGAGGTAGGTGGAGTCACCCCAGACCTGGACGGGAGCCTGGCGGGGTCAGCCCCCGACTAGCTGCCTGGCGCATGGCCGTGTGGGGCTTAGGGTGCCGTCTGGGCCTGCTCGGGGGTGTCGGCGCCGGTAGGCTATTATGTCGCCGTTTCCAGAGCCACCGCCCCCAGGGCGTGAAAGACGGGGACGGGTGAGTGCCTGATGGGCGGGCTGCTCGGCTACCTGCCGTGAATGGTGGTCGCTGTGGTGACGTCACACCGCTATGAGATCACCGCCGCCGCTGTCCCGTGACGTCCTCTCTTAGGCCTAAGCGGTCACGTGGCCACGCGGGCACAGGAGAAGCCTGAGACCGAGATTTCTTTGCACAGGTCCGAAGGCGGCCCAGCTCTCAGGCGTCCAGGCAGGGCCTATCCCACGGGGCGAGGGGGGGGGGGCAGGAGGGCCATCGTTCCAGGCCTTGCAGTCAGGTGGGGCCTCAGTTCAGATTTTGACCTATGTCCGCGGCGGTTTCTCCTTTAAGACACAGAGATACACCTACTTGCTCCGAAGATGGCTGTCATCGTAGACCTTTAAATTTGCAGCCCATCGCTGGACCTCAGAACCTGAAGCATACCATGAATTAATGGATCCATGTAGTTCATAGATCCAGTAACGGAACGTTTTGAACAACCTCGCAATGGCGGGTTTCAGTGTTGAAGCCTGTATTAAAGGCTTTATGTGGCAATTTGAAAATGCCAGAATTTGACTCTGTTTTAGCAATTTTTCATTTTTGAGTGTACCTGAAGCTTCACAGAATGTTAGTGGCCTAGATAGGCTTTCTCTCTGAGAAGCCGAGACTTGTGGAATAGAGGATAAGAGTTTGGATGGGTGGAAGTAGGAGTTTGGGGGAAGTAAGGTAGTCTTGGGCATGAATCCCAGCCTTATGTGTTCCTGGGTGATCTGGGAAGGCAGGTCTCGACCTGTGAACTCCAGTTTTCTCCACGTGAAATGAAGGGTGTAGGTATCTCCTACGTTTGGGGCTGTGGAAAGATTCCACGGATGATTCTAGGAGATAATGCCAGGAATCCAACACAGTGGAGAGACTATGGAAAGTGATCAGTAAACTCCGTGAATATTTATTGAGCATGAGCTACTCTGCAGTTATGGATGTGGGCAAGACACAGAACCCACCCAAAAGGGTAGAACTAGGAAGAAAGAGGGGAATGGTGTCAGCAGAGGAGGGTTAAATGCTGCCTCTAAGGCTACAAGCAGCAAGATGAGACCCACTGAGGGTGGTGTCACACTGGGTAAGCCATTCCCACCCACCATGTCTTGATGTCTGTTTCTCCTCAGGCCGCAGTCTTCCTCGAAGACACCCAAGATCCCCAAGATATACACCAAAACAGGAGACAAAGGTAGGGGCAAGTGAAACATGCACCCAAAAAAAAAAAAAAAGTCAGCTCCATCTTAAAGTTTTGTTGGGGCGCCTGGGTGGCTCAGTCATTAAGCGTCTGCCTTCAGCTCAGGTCATGGTCCCAGGGTCCTGGGATTGAGCCCCGCATTGGGCTCCCTGCTCAAAAGGAAGCCTGCTTCTCTCTCTCCCACTCCCCCTGCTTCTGTTCCCCCTCTCGCTGTGTCTCTGTCAAATAAATAAATAAAATCTTAAAAAAAAAAGTTTTGCCAAATTGTTCCCAGTCCTTAAAAATTATGTAATGGATCTCAATAAATATTAAATGTTATATGAAATGAAGGATGCCTAAGACCTATATAAAATATATATATTTTAAAGATTTATTTATTTGAGAGAGAGAGAACACATGCACGAGTGGGAGGGAGGGGCAGAGGGAGACGGAGAGAGAATCTGAAGCAGACTCTCTGCCCTGAGCACAAAGCCCAGTGCTGGGCTCAGTTGCACAACCCTGGGATCATGACCTGAGCCAGGCGCTTAACTGACAGAGCCACCCAAGTGCCCTAGATGCCCAGGATAATGCCTAAGATATATTAAGTGATAAAAGCCAGTTGCAGAACAATCCAAGTAATTGAATCCACCTCGATAAAACTGTGTTGTGTGTGTATGTATGTATGTGTTCAGATAGGCGTAGAATAGTCTGAAAGCTTACACCTGGGAGAGGGATTGAGTTTTGAGAGGGAACGAACAGAAGGGTTTTCATTGTTTATGGTACATACTTCTATTCTATCCTATTATTGTTTGTAATGAGCGGATATTACTTTGATTATTTAAACAATACCAGAACAGGATGCCTGGGTGGCTCAGTTGGTTAAGCGTCTGCCTTCAGCTCAGGTCATGATCCCAGGGTCCTGGGATTGAGTCCCGAATCGGGCTCCCTGTTCAACGGGCAGCCTTGTTCTCCTTCTGCCTGCTGCTCCCCTCTCTCTGTGACAAATAAATAAAATCTTTTTAAAAAATAAAATAAACAGTGGCGCCTGGGTGGCTCAGTGAGTTAAAGCCTCTGCCTTTGGCTCAGGTCATGATCTCAGGGTCCTGGGATTGAGCCCCATGTCGGGCTCTCTGCTCAGCAGGGAGCCGGCTTCCCTCTGTCTCTCTCTGCCTGCCTCTCTGCCTACTTGGGATCTCTGTCTGTCAAATAAATAAATAAAATCTTTGGGGGCGCATGGGTGGCTCAGTGGGTTAAAGCCTCTGCCTTTGGCTCAGGTCATGATTTCAGGGTCCTGGGATCAAGCCCCACATCGGGCTCTCTGCTCAGCGGGGAGCCTGCTTCCTCCTCTCTCTCACTCTGCCTGCCTCTCTGCCTACTTGTGATCTGTCAAATAAATAAATAAAAATCTTAAAAAAAATAAATAAAATCTTTGAAAAAAAAATAATACGGGAACGTAGCATACAGAAAAAAACGTGAGATGTGGAAGAACATGTCAGTCTGACACATTTTCTAAAGTTTAAAACTGTGCAGATTACTAGTGTATGTATATTTTGGTGGGTCTATGCCTATGTAGTAAAAGTGTGAACATGTACAGGAGACACTTAATGCCACTGAACTGTACTCTTAGAAATGGTTAAAACAGTAAATTTTGTGTACATATATGTTATCACAATAAAAAAAAAGGGGAAAGAAAATGTGCCCAGAGACAACAAGCAGAAGGTAGTGTTGATGCCCTCCAGCAGAGACCCCGAAGGACAATGTGGTCCAGTCAAGCTGGGTCATTTAGCTCCTTGCATAGCACACCGTGGGCTCAGTGAGAAGATACTGGAAAGACCTCATTGTAGGACCGGGCTTATGGTAGGTGACTGTGGGAGAGTTCCAGGAAGTGGGGCTTTCGCTCTGGATTGGATGCTGTAGGAAGCAAGGCTAATTTTATAGTTGGATTTCTTAAATCACTCTGAGCTAGAAGGTGGGAGAGACAAAGAGAGGCTACAGCTATAATAGAGAAAGAGTGGTCCCTCGCCTTGGCCAGAAAATGGGGATGTTTGGTCATGGTTACAGTTTGGGCAGTGTTCTGGGCTCAGACATGATTAGGGAGGCTCTCGTTTGGACCTCGGTAAGATGGTTTTCCTTGAACTCATCCGAGTTCCAGCAGGAGAACACCACAGCCTGCCTGTGAGTGCCAGGCCTGCTCCCGGCTTCAGGGAGCAGGTGTGCTCTTTCTCTGTGGTTAGGAGAGAACAGGCAAATTGTGACCTAGGCAGAGATACAGAGGACTTCGATTTTATGTGAAATATAATTATGATGTATACATAATATGTCCCTCTGTGTCTCATTTCTTTAGCAGGATGGTTCGTCCATGATTTGGGGGGCTTAAAAGTGTATCAGGAAAGAAGTGAGGGTAGGGTTTACCCTTAGGAGTAGCAACAGAAACGGGGTCCATGGGGGCTGTGGGGATCTGATCCTATTCTAGTTCTCGATGTGGTTGCTGATCACGGGTATATTCAGGCAGTGGCGATTTTTCAACACGTACCCTTCATTCTTTTTAAGATTTTATGTATTTGAGAGAAAGAAAGAGCCCGAGCGGGGGGAGGGGCAGAGGGAGAGAGAGAATTTCAAGCAGACTCCATGCTGAGCAGGAAGCTCAACGCGGGGCTCAATGCCAGAACCCCGGGATCATGACCTTTACCAAAGGCAGACCCTTAACTGACTGCACCCTCCAGATGCCCCTAGCTTGTGCTCTTACGGTTTGAACACTTTTCAGCGTATATGTTATACTTCAGGTGGAAAAAATTTTTTTAAAGATTTTATTTATTTATTTGACAGAGAGAGAGATCACAAGTAGGCAGAGAGGCAGGCAGAGAGAGAGAGGAGGAAGCAGGCTCCCCGTGGAGCAGAGAGCCTGATGTGGGGCTTGATCCCAGGACCCTGAGATCATGACCTGAGCTGAAAGCAGAGGCTTAAACCACTGAGCCACCCAGGCGCCCCCCCTCTTTTTTAAAAAAAAATTTTATTTACTTACTGGAAAATTTTTTTAAAAGGAGCATATCAAAAAAATTTTAAAAATCTTCACTTGAGTGGCTAAACATTTTTTCACAGGGTTTTCTAGCACCTTCACTGGAGAAAGGAGATCGAAAGATGACCAAGTGTTTGAAGCTGTGGGAACAACGGATGAATTAAGTTCAGCTATTGGGTAAGGCCAACGGGATTGGCCTTGAGGTTGATTTTGAACTGGCTTCAGTCTGCGTAATTCACGCGAAGCTCCCAAGAGTGCTGGCTGGTCTTTCGGGCTGCCAGCCCTCAAGGAACCCGCCTTGGCCTGGTGGTGCAGGGCCTGTGTTCTGGTCCCTGAGGCTCCTGGGCTGTAGGCTCCTTTCCCTCTGCCCTGCCTGCTCCTGTCTGAAGCTGCCTCGCCCCACCCCACCCCCAGCTCCCCCACTCTTCAGGCGAGTACTAGGTGAGGTGCTCAGGACGGATAATGGCAGATGCAGACGGTTGGCCAGCAGAGTAGAGAAGGCAGACGCTTTGGTCTGTGTGTGAGGGCGGCAGGGAGAGGCAGATACCAGATGATGTGGGCCGAGGGGTAGGATGGTGAGGTGTGCATCCACAGTTTGAGTCAAGCAACTCAGCAAACCATCAGCCCCCAGTCCGTGTGGGCAGGAGACCGGGGATGCCTCAGCGGTGGCTTCTTTGTCAGCACGTGAACGAGCATCTCCATGTGCCAGGCATGCCCAGGAGAGCGCCTTAGCCCCAGTGCTCCATGGAGCCCATGCTCCCAGAGCCCAGCTCTGGGGCTGGGGAGCAGACAGACACTAGAGGGACATCTGCAGGCAGTGGGGGCCTGATGCCGCTAACCTCCTAGGAGGGGCCAATGTCTGGCCTGTGTCGTAGGGACATGAGCCCCTGCTTTGTGCCAGGCAGGAGGCTAGTGCTGTGCCCAGGGCAGACGTGTCCAGCCTACAGAGCTGTCCCACACTAGATGATAAATGACACATATGTCTATTTAGTTCTCACTGTGAGATGGGCTACCGAGGCGCCCTGGGGGTTCTTCATTGGCCCTTCGGAGGCCGTTCACTCTTGTCTTCGCTGGTGTGCCCAGGACGTGGCCTGCATCATGTGGTAACACTGTCAGCCCCAGTCCCCTCATTCTTTAGCTTCTGGGTGGGTCCAGCCAATGGGAGGCACCAGCAGATGGGACATTAGTGGAGGCAGGTGTGGGAGCATTTCTGCTCCTGCTCCCCAGCGACTCTCGCCCAGCCAGCTGCACATTGGGGTTCCAGCTCTCCTGGGGTGGTGACACCTTTGACCCTCCCTTGCCCCTTCAGGCCCCTACTTTTCCTCATCTTTGCCACCCAGTGTCAGTTTCCAGAACTCTTCCCATACTCTATTGATAGTCCCTTTGCCATCCTTTCCTCCAGGAATCCTGCGAAGGCACCGCTGACTTTTCCCTGCCGGGACTCTGCCTGGTGCAGAGAGAGGGTGCAGAGTTTGGAGGGAAACAGGAGCTGGGGTCCTGATCTGCACCTGGGGTGCTTGGCTTTCCCCGTCCCACTTGCCTTCCCAGGGAACTCCTACTCAGCCTTCAGAGTCCCACCTCTAGCACTGCTTCCTCCAGGAAGCCCTCCCTGAACCCCAGCCAAGGCCAGGCTCACAGGACTCCGGCCCTTTCCTCCGGAGTGCTGACCTCAGTTCACATGCAGTCATCTCCCTGTCCTGCCGAACAGAGCCTGTGTCCCTTGCGCTCATACAGACCTGCCTGGACTGGGCCGGAGTTGGCACGGAAAATGGAAGCATTGACTGGTTGAGTAATGGGTATGAGAAAAGGCATTTTGAGCAACACACGTCTGCTAACCAAGTGAAAGGTTCTGACATTCTTCTTGTCAGCAAGAAAATTACCCCATGTGTTTGAGCAGTATTAGCTGGGTGACCCGCCCCAGCAAACTGGCTGCCTCATGTAAGGCAGGGCCCAGGCACGTTCTGTTAGAGGTAGATTCTTTTCTTTTTCCTCATAGGTTTGCTTTGGAATTCATCACTGAGAAAGGCCACCCGTTTGCTGAAGAGCTTCAGAAAGTAAGTAATACCGTCTCACCCCACACTGGGCTATTATCCGTGCGGCCAGGCGGCCGTGACCGCACTTGCCATGTGACCATTTCTTCCTCTCTCTGCCACCCGGGGCTAATCGCTCTTTCTCTGGGAGCCTTAGTTTCTCCACCTGCCAAACAGGGACACACACCATCCTCCCTCCCAGGCAGGTGGTGAGGCCAGTACCTGGGGGGCAAGTGTCATGTGCCGTGGACTTGACCCAGGGCAATTCTGCCCCCTCCCAGGGGATGCTCAGCAGCATCTATTGTTATTTTTGGTGGTTACAAGTGGAGGTGGGGCGATCCTGGCATCTGGGCGGCAGAGACCAGGGACGCAGGTAACATCCTACAGTGCATGGGACAGCCCCCACACCAGAGAGTGCTCCGGGCCCGGACATCAGCAGCCTCTGGGCTGGAGAAAGCCAGGAAGGCCAGCTTCAGTAAGCCCTCCACCCTCGGACTTTGTGGCTGTTAGTATTCGTGTTATGCAACTTAGGAAGCATAGAGGCTCTGGCCCCCAGACAGGCCTTCGGCAGTGGAGAGGGACACGCCCCCCACCCCCAAACATGCAAGACAAGGTTACAGTCTACAGGGTGACCCGAGACTAGAAACTGCTCCTTGCAGGTCAGCCCTAAGCCTACTGCAGTCCTCCAGGCCAGGCCAGAGCTCACTTAGGCTCCTGGGAACAGATGGAGGGTAGTGAGGGGGCTGCAGAAGGATGGGAGGCTTCAATTGCTGGAACATTCTATGAACAAGGCCCCTCTGTGCACTGGAGGATAGTTTGTAGCCTCACAATGGAGAAATGGTCATATCCCCATATCCCCTGTGGTCATTTCTAGATGTGCTCATCTCTGAGCAGAGTTTGCAGAGGGAAAAGTCTGGGAAGGTGGGCCAGTGACATGATGAGCTGACCTGTGCTTGAGGCCCTTGTCCTCTGGGTCACAGCATCGACATCACCTCCTCTGGGGCCTGGGCTACTCATCTGGCCCCCCGCGGGCACCACCAAGATGGTGAGATGGTCTTATCCGTCTGTCTCCCCACTGGCCAGGGCCCCCTGAGGGTGCAGCCTGTGAGTTTTTACCCAGGAGCGCTGCCTGGGCCTTGCCCTCCTCGCAAAAGCACTTGAGCTGGAGGTCATTGTCCATGTTGCATGGGGATGCCGGTCAGGAATCAACTAGAGCTGGGGTCCTAGTCCCAAACCGGTGCCAGCTCCCTCCAGTCCTAGGGGCAGACGCTGCAGGAGGCCAAGCCCTGGGGTAATATTGTTATCCTGCCTCCCCCCGGAAGCCCCAGAGACACCAGGCTCACTCAAGTAACTCACCCAAGTCGCAGCCCAAGGAGGGTTCCTGTCCGCTGCTGGGTGGGCGGCCTCTGCTCTCCTCCACCATGTCCTGCTCCTGGCAGGCTGTCACCGTGACTGTGTTCACAGAAGCCGCAGGCTCCCACCCACCCGACAGCCCTCCATGCAGCTTGAGTGGACTCTGGCTAGGCACGGGGTCCAAGGTGGTGTTGCGGGTGTCCTTGGCACGGGTGCCTGTGGCTCGTTGTCATGCAGGGGCTGACCACGTTCTCCCAGATGCTCGTCCTTCGTGGTTTAGAAAGCACTGTCATGTTTGGGGTCTTGGCTCAGCTGTCCTACAGTGGAAAACCAAAGCTGTCAGTTTAGAGAAAAGGGAAAAACCTCGAGGGCCCTAGGCACGAGGGAGGTGAAGACAGGTTGAGAAGATACCTGTCACTGGGCCGTCACTGGGTGCTTGTCACTCCTCATTGGTGTGACCCAGGTATCCCTGAGGGACCCAGGGCCCCGCTCAGCAGAGCTGGCGTGCATAGGGTTCAGGCCAACCTTGTTAATTCATCAGCCTCCAAATGCCGGCTAGCTAAGGGATCGGAGCGTCCCCGCCAGGCCCGCCCAGGGAGCACCTCTGCATGCGGAGCCCGTCATCTCTGCTTGGCCTGCCGCAAGTGGATCTTCATTCTCGCCCTGTTTTGCTTCCCCAGATCCAGTGCTCGCTGCAGGATGTCGGCTCTGCTCTGGCCACGCCACGCTCCTCAGCCAGGGAGGCTCACTTAAGTAATGTCTCTGTGCTCGGAGGGCCCGAGGTGGTGTGGGGGGGACTCTGTCCTGGGTGTCCCCTGGGTCCCCTGGCAGCCTGGCCCCTACACCCTGAGAAGGAAGGACCTCCCGAGCCCATGGGAGGGGTTTGCAGAACATCTGGGCAGAAGGGATGCAGGGGTGGTTTCCTTGGTCTGGCGGGCCGTGGATGTCATGGCCGTGTCTTTCTGCTTCTCCATCCCTCAGGACACGCCGCACTCGAGGCAGGGTGTATCCTGGAGCTGGAGCAGTGGATCGACAAGTACTCCAGCCAGCTGCCCCCACTCACAGCCTTCATCCTGCCGGTGGGCACTGCGGGGTCTCACCCAGAGGGTGGCTGCCAGCCAGGCGTGTTCCTGGAAACGCAGACATTGACTGAGTCCTCTCTTTAATTTTTGCCGGTGACAGAAGCCGCCCCCCAGCCTCTCGAGTCCCCTCCAGACCCTCACCAGTCTCTCCCCCACCCCTGCAGGGCCCCTGGAAGCAGAACACTGCCCACTGGTACAGGGCCCTATGTATCTGCCAGCCCATCTGGCTGCTGTGGGCACGCCTGCCCCCCCACACCGGTTTCCCACCTCCTCCACCCCTGCCAACACCCACTTTCTCCTTGCAGTCGGGAGGCAAGAGCAGCTCTGTGCTGCACTTCTGCCGGGCTGTGTGTCGCCGAGCAGAGAGACGGTAAGGGGGCCGAGGGAGAGGACGGGGCAGGCCCCGGGGGCGTTGGCTCCATGCCTTGCAGCCGGCAGTGGACAGACCTTCGCCTGCCATTTTTGCCATACCAGGTGGCCACCAGCCAGACCAGGTGTCTGTCCTCAGGGGACATCACACCATCAGCAGGGCTGTGAAGGACGTGTGTGGGCACAGGGATGCCTTGTGAGGCAGAAGTTGAAGGCTTGTGGGGGGTGGGGAGGGGCAGTGCTCGGTGTGAGGGGATAGTCGGGGCAGAGGTGACCCTGCGCAGAATGGACACAAAGGAAGCTGAGTGTCAGGGTCCAGGGCGAGAACGTGTGGGGCACAGTGAGACCAGAGGCTGCGGGGCCTCATCGGTGCAGAGGGGTCTGCCTCTGTCCTGAGAGCCCCAGGAAGCCATGGATGATGGGTTTTAGGCCGTGGGGTGACATGAAGGGACCCTGCCGGCTGCTGGGTAGAAAAGAACCCAGAGGAGCCCCTGTGGCTCTGGGGGGCCTAAGGGGGAAGCTCGCCACAGACCCACCAGCCACTGTGCCGACACCTCTGACGTGGAGTCAGGTGTGGGGGGGTCCCCCAAGAGCTCCCAACAGCCTTTTCAGAGAAACTTTAAAAGAGCTCACAGCAAAGCCTCCATGGACACGGAGAGCAGCTGCCAGCCAGCTTTCCAGAGAAGTGGAAGGAAAGCCCCACTTGGAGAGTCGGCAGGGCTGTGCTGGGCACTTCCTGTTCCTTATTTCATTGGTGCCACGTGATAACCTTGGCAGAGAGGCGGTCGCAGCCCCCAGCATACAGGAGTCAGGGAACTGGAGCTCAGAGAGGTGACGTCTGGCCAGGGCGGTGAGCCAGCTGCTCCCGAGCTGAGCTCTGTCCACAGCCTCCCATCATCAAACTTTCCTCACTCATGGAAGGTTCTTGGGCCCAAGCAGTTGGCCAGAGCGATCTTGGGTAACAGAGCTCCCGGGTAACAGAGCTCCGGCCTCAAAAGAACAAATCAGTTATTTGTACAAAACTAGCCACCTCGGCAGTGCTTATAATAGCAAAAAATTGGAGAAACCCAAAGGCCCAGCCATGGGCCCCCTACGGAGGATGGGTCCTCGGTACATAGGACAGGGAGGTAGAGACATGCCTAAGGGATGGAAAAGCCACTTGGGCAGGGGCCACAGACGGAGAGCCTTGGTTTGGGGGGAGCACCTCCCAGCAAGTGTTCTGCGGCAGAGGGGACGTGCAGGAGGGGCCTAGCAAGGGCAGATGGCAGTCCACTGTCTGGTACGTCTGCACCCGGACCGGCAAGGAGCAGCTGGCGTGGGACCCAGCCCCGGGACCCCGGAGTGCACGTGATGTGGTGTTTCCTCTCCTTACAGTGTGGTGCCCCTTGTCCAGATGGGTGAGACGGACGCTAACGTGGCCAAGTTCTTAAACAGGTACTCAGATGGAATTTGGGGCATCCCAGGCCTCCCTCTGAAAAACTAGGCCCACTGTGGCAAGTAACAATAAGGCCAGGGGCTCCACATGCTCCTTCATTCCTTTCATACCCATGGAGGGTCTGCGACGTGCTGGGTGCTGGGCCAGCCACAGGGATGCTGCTGAGAACAAGGCAGGCACCGTCCCTTTCCCTGGGGAGGTGACGATTTCACTGTGAGAGGCTATTAAAAAACCGGCAGCACAAAACATAAAAACAAAGGGACAGTGTGTAGCAAGGGGCCCACTTTCAGGTTTGAGGGACCAGGGAGCTCAGGCTGGGATCTCTCAGCCCCTCCCTGCAAGGCCCCGGGGCCATGTGAACTGAGAAGAGACAGCACGGCCAAGCGGGTTCAGGGCCATCCGAGCCCAGGGCCCCCTTGCACAGGACTCGGTGAGCTGGGCTGGCCCTGAGGAGGCTCCACCAGATTCTGTTAAAGCCTTGGCTAATGCAATTGGGGGCCCAGGGGCAGGCTGAGAACCCAGGGGCCCCTGGGAGCTGTCCTGGGTGTCCAGAAAGTGACTTCACAGCCAGGGTCTGGCCCCTTGCTGTGGTCACTCTTCCCACTGGGCTATGACCCAAGCAGCTCCATTCTTCCTGGGAAGTGGGTGGGCCCGAAGGGAATGAGGAAGGTTCCATTCCTCATCATGGCAGTGATCTTTGGGGAACATTATAGTCCAGAGTGTGTGGGCCGAGCCAGTTCATTCCCTCAGCAAGGAAAGTGGCACTGAGCACGTGAGATAAAAGTATGTCACCACCCTCCAGGAGGGGGGGACCCCCAGAGCAGAATCTCTTCCATTGGTCCCAACCCCCACCCCCAGAGAGACAGTCAGGCATTGGCAGAGGGGGCACGATCCCAGTGGGAACGTGGGTCTGGGAAGGTTCCAGCAGGACCTGGCACGGAGCTGGCCTCAAGAGAGTAGGATTGGGGCGGGAGAGGAGGAGGAGCGTGGTGGTCAGTGCTCAACATGGGAACAAGGAGAAGTGGGGGAACCACTGAGAGGTAGGCGGCTTTCTGAACTCATTGCGGCCATCCTAAGGGCAGGCTGGGCCTCTCCAGTTTGGGGTGTCTCAGTCCCAGTTGCTGGCAGGTGCAGGAACCAGCCATTAGGTGCATCAGCCCTGTGAGGTTGGGTGGGGGTAGCAGCCTCGTCCAGCAGCACTGGCCTCAGCCCTGTCACCTGAGTCACAGAAGAGGGCCTGGAGGGCCATCCATCAAGGCCGAGTTGGCTGCGTACCCCTGTCCTGCCCAGTGTTCCTAGGGCTTGATTTATATTTCCTCCTTGAAGGCTAACATGGGAAGGACCCAGTTAGCATTGATCTCTCATTTCAAATCATCCCATTGACTTCTCTCTGTCCCTCCAGACTCAGCGACTATCTCTTCACGTTAGCCAGATATGCGGCCATGAAAGAGGGGAATCAGGAAAAAATATACAAGAAAAATGACCCGTCGGACAAAGCCTGAGGCATGTGGAAATAACGCAAAGTGGGGAGATCTGCAGACCTCTCCCGCAGGTGAAGGGTGTATCCTTCCTGTCCCAATTCCTGAAGATCCTGGCCGGGGTGGGGCTGCACGAGCCTCCTGCCTGCTCCCCTGGCCTTTCCCAGGTCACAGAGGATGTGGGAGTGAATGAATGGAGTATTGCCGAAAGTCAGGTCAAGTGACTGCTGCAAGGAAGAGCCACGTAGAAAAAAATAAAAGTGGGACAAGCTGGAGCCATGTGCGTGTGTGCGCCCGCTGCAAGCCCAGGGGCCGTGGGGATTTGGAATGGAACCGGAGGCCCTTGGAAATGGACTTGAGATTTAGCTCGGCCACGCAGACTGTAAATGTCACGTTTCTAAAGGGGAAGGCAGAGGGGATTTGGCAGTTTGGTAGCCTCTGAGCCACCATCCCCACCCATGACGGGGGGGGGGGCGTGGGGGGGACAGTTCAGACCCACGAGGGGTGTGCACAGCACGGGGGAAGCCCAGAGACCGACCACCCTCCTGGAGGGGAGCCTGCCTTCCTTGGTGGGGGAGTGCTGAGGGACGAGGAGCAGAGACCTTGGTGAGAGGGAACAGCACTGCTCGGCAGAGGATTTCTTTCTCTGCTGGTCTCGGCCTCTGAGATCCATGCCATGGCTGTACTTCATTTCTTTTGTCACCCCGGCACCCGCACCCCCTGCCCCCACACGAAACAACTCTGCCAGTGCCAGCTGTGTCCTTGGGAAGGGGATACTTCTGCAGGGCAAGGAGGCGGCCCCGAGAACGTGAAGACAGCACGCTGCTAATGGCAGGAAATGACTCCGGAAGGGCAGGCTCTTGCGAACCTGTCAGGGCCGAGCCGCCTGGTGAACTCCGGCAGCAATCACTCACTCACCGAGCAGCCCCAGCTCAGCGCCAGGCACCAGCCCGGCTCAGGGAGCCTGGTCACACTGGCTCCTGGCCAGCGGCTCCGCGACCACAGAGACCATCAGTCACGTGCAGACTTTGGCTCTCACTGCCACCACCACGTGCCTGCTAGTTTTGCCGGAGGAACAGGGACAGTGCGTCCTGCTGGGTCCGTCCTTGGGTTCCCAGCAGGACACACTGACCCTCTTTAGCCAAGATGGCGTGGCCAAGGCCCCAGCGAGCGTGGGTGAGGGTGAGGGCCCCCCAGTGGCTAGCACCAGGCCTGGTACACTGCAGGTGCTCAGTGCTGGGGGGCAGAGCTGAACGCCTCGAAGGCACCAGCATGTCAGGAGGGGCTCGGTGCTCAGGCTGGGGCGGCAGGAGCTCGCCGAAGGGACAGGGACCCACTCCCCTCATTCAGTTCTGCCTGCCCCTTCAGATCCTGCTGGAAGGAGCAGGACATAGTTACCGAAACTCATAGTTACCGAAATACACCCCCTAGTCATGGTAAGACACCCTGCGAAGGACAAGAGAAGCTCTGTGAGCCAATACAGCATCGAGGGAGCCTTCGAAACAAAGCAGTCGGCCTATTGCTGGATCCCGGACCCCAGCAGCCCTTGCCGGGAGGAGCCATCACAGGCCTGACTTTCTCCCTCTTGGTCCCCAGGCCCTGTCTCAGCCTCCTCCTGGCGTTGGCCCGCAGACATGCCCCCAGACATGGCCTGGGCGCAGGGCCCATTCGGCAGCTCGGGAGGGGCCCCCCGCATCACCAGCCTGGGGAAAACAGCAGGCCAGCTCCGCGGGCCCGGAGAATGGACTGGATGGGAACATTAGCTCCTCTGCGGTGCCTTGCGGAGCCCAAAGAAAAAGGCAGCCTGCGCACCACTCCATGTACTCCCCAAAATAGCCTCCCGTATCTGGAGCCTGGCGGGGAAATGTGAACGCAAAACTCCGCCATCAACACACACCACTAGGCACAAAGCCCGTGGGGGCCTGAAGGTTTGCACCAGGCTGGGAAAGCTTCCAAGATCTAGCCCCCTTGCACCTGAGGGCAGGCTCCAGCAAGAAAACAGTGGGCTGCTTTTACTTAAAATTATGAGGCCTCGGGGCGCCTGGCTGGCTCAGTTGGAGAAGTGTGCGACAATCGTGGGGTCGTAAGTTCGAGCCCCATGTTGGGCAGAGAGCGTACTTAAATATAAAAATTAAGGGTGCCTGGGTGGCTCAGTTGGTTGAGCGACTGCCTTCGGCTCAGGTCATGACCCCGGACTTCCAGGATCGAGTCCCCCATTGGGCTCCCAGCTCCTTGGGGAGTCTGCTTCTCCCTCTGACCTTCTCCTCTCTCATGCTCTCTCTCACTCATTCTCTCTCAAATAAATAAAATCTTAAAAAAAAAAAAAGTTAAAAACGTGTGAGTCCTTGTTGATCATAGGTCCTTTGCATACTTGGATTTTAAAAAAATAGCATGTGAAAATTCTATTTATCCTGACTTCTGGGGTATGGGCGCTCCAGTATGCTGGCTCACCTGCCTTCCCCTGCCTCGCCAGGCTCTCGGGGCGGGGACACATTTAGTTCCCCCGCTGGTGGTTGGATAGTGAGAGAATCCTCACACCAGCCAGCACCCGGGAGGGGTTTACTGCCGGCCAGGCCCCGAACCAGGGACCCCACAGACCGCATGCTCGTTCAAACTTCACAGCGACCCCGAAACGGGCACTCTCTGCAGGGGAGAAGACTGAGCCTCGAGGGAAGCCCCTTCCTTGTCTGCGGGAGTCAGTCAGGAAGTCAGCACCAAGGAGCCAGCCCAGGACGGGGCCTTGCGACTGCCCCCCCACCAGCATCCCTTGACAGCCATTTTAATCACGACCTGGGCCGCCAAGAACAATGTCAGACGCTAATAGATTCTCCTGTCTCATTTCTCAACCTAGTTTCCCTTAACTGATATCTCCTGGCTATTGTTAATGTGCGTTTCTCACCGAGTAATTTTCTCAGCCTGAACTTGTAACACATCCCAATGACAAACGTCCCGGTTCCGAATCTCCCGTCAGCTGCAATGTCACCCTCGCCTCCTCCCCCACGACACCTTCCTCCGACAGCCCATCCACTTTTATGATCGCTCTGTCCCAGTTATCACTACTGAACCTTTAAGAATCCAGACACACTTCAAGTTTAATTGAATAAAATTCCTTGTATAATAAATTCCACATGAATGCTACATAAATCAGCACCTGGAAGGATTTGTGGCTCATCCCTCCCTTCCCTCGCCCGGGCTTGGGAGTCTTCCTGGCAATACTGGACCCAAGCTGTCCCGGTCTTGCTTACTGAGGGGACTCACCTTTGCAAGCCCGACTGGGCGTGCTGTCCCTCTCCCGGAGTCCCTCGTGGAAGGCCATGCTTGAGCCCAAGCAGAGGCAGGTGACAGCCAGGCTGAGGACATCTGAGGCCTTGGGGATGTTCCTTGTGTTCTCTCCCATTCCACAGAATCAGACACTTCTGACAGAGGCTACGTGCACACTCTCTCAGGACAGACACGCACACACGCGTTCACAGGACGTGGACAGTTTGAGGCAGACCACAGAAGTCCCGGGGTTGTATCGCTTCTTTAAAATAACCAGTGGAGGGGCGCCTGGGTGGCTCAGTGGGTTAAAGCCTCTGCCTTCGGTTCAGGTCATGATCCCAGAGGCCTGCATCAGGCTCTCTGCTCTGATGGGAGCCTGCTTCCTCCTCTCTGCCTGCCTCTCTACTTATGATCTCTGTCTGTCAAATAAATAAAATCTTAAATAAAATAAAATAACCAGTTCAGGGGCCCCCAGGTGGCTCTATGGGTTAAGCGTCTGCCTTCAGCTCGGATTATGATCCCAGGGTCCAGGGATCAAGTCCCGCATCAGGCTCTCTGCTCAGTGGGGAGTCTGCTTCTCCCTCTCCCTCTGCCTGCTATTACCCCCTGCTTGTTCATGCTGTCAAATAAATAAATAAAAATCTTTAAAAAATAAAATAAATAAAATAACCAGCACAGCTCACTCTAGATGAGCCAATCCGACTCTCAGACTGCCTGCCTCTGGAGTTCGCAGAGCTCCAGCCTCGCAGGGCAGGCTGGGGAGGCCAGGTCTCTGATGCTTGAGACCATGGAGGGCAGTGAACAGTCAGACACAGAGCTGGGCATCAGCCCAGGCAGACTCGGGTTCAAGACCAGCTCTGAAACTTCCTAGCTTCATGATTCTGGGTGGCTCACTCCATTTTTCTCAGACCCGCTTCTTCGTCTGTGAGATAGGAAGGACGATAATATCTACCCCATAGACAGAGGCCACTAAGAGAGTTTAATAAGGTGGTACTTTAAAGGACTTAGGGGCACCTGGGTGGCTTTGTCGGTTCAGTGTCCAACTCTTGGGTTCGGCTCAGGCCATGATCTCTAGGTTGTGAGATCAAGTGCCGAGTCAGCCTCCGTGCTCAGCATGGAGACTGCTTGAGATTTTCTCTCCCTCTGCCCCTGCCCCACCCCACCCCCCACGTTCTTTTTCTAAAATAAATAATCTTTTTTTAAAAAAAGGATTTAGGGGGCGCCTGGGTGGCTCAGTGGGTTAAAGCCTCTGCCTTCAGCTCAGGTCATGATCCCAGGGTCCTGGGATTGAGCCCTGCATCGGGCTCTCTGCTCAGCGGAGAGCCTGCTTCCTCCCTCTCTCTCTGCCTATTTGTGATGTCTGTCAAATAAATAAATAAAATCTTAAAAAAAGAAAAGGATTTAGCATAACCCCCAGCAAGTTATCTGGGTTTTTTTTGTTTTTTTTTTAAGATTTATTTATTTGAGAAAGAGCACGAGTGAGAGGGGACAGCGGGTGGGAGACAGAGAATCCTGAACCAGACTTCATGCTGAGTGCGGAGACCAACAAGGGGCTTGATCTCACGACCCTAAGATCCAGATCTGAGCCTAAATCAGGAGTCAGACGCTCAGCTGACTGAGCCCCCCAGGCGCCCCAAGTTAACTGTTTTCATAGTTGTTGCTACAACTTGAATTCAGGTTCCAGCCCTGCCGCTTCCCAGCTGAGCTGCCTCCAGTAAACTGTTCGACCAGGCTGAGCCTTTTATCTTTTAGGACTGGGGCTGATGATTCAGCTTCCAATGGTTCGGGGAATAAGCCTATGGGTTTGGCACGTGGGAGCTGCTCAAGAAAGAAAATGTAGCTATCGCTGAGTTGTGTCTTCTCCTTTTTAAAGCACTTCCAAGGAGCTCAGGCAGGGGTGAAGCTCAAAAGAGCCCTAAGCAGTGCCCCCCGTTGGTTTGGACTTGCTGAGGCCGGGGGACACACGTGGCCTCTGGCGGCGGGGCGGTCCCAGTCAGACCAGGGGCCCTGGCTCCAGTATTCAGACAGAGCGGTAAGCGCCGGGAGGGACCTCAGAGATCACCATTCCCATTTTACAGATGGGAAAACTAAGGCCAAGAGAGAACTTAGTAAGTAAATATTAAAAATGACCACAAATTGAGCAGTGATTGTGTCCAGGAATCTTGCTAAATACCTTACCTGCAATGGCTTATTTAATTCTCCCACCCGGCCACGAAGGTGGTACTATGAACATCGCTGTCATCTGTAAATTCCAGTGAAAAACCAGCACAGCTGGGAGAAACGGCTTTCTCGAGGTCACATGGCTCTAGGAAGTGGGGCTAGGCTTGAAGTCAGGGCTCTACGCCCTTCACCACCACAACTAACCTTTTCTCAACTCTCAGCTGTATGCTCAGGTGGACCTCGATGTCTCCTATTTCTCGGAACCCACTGAGGCCTGTGCACGTAGTCTCCCCATTTTACAGGTAAGGACAATGAGGCCCGTAGAGGTGAGGTCGCTTGCTCAGAATCCCACAGGGTCCGCTGGGGGGTGGGGGAACGTGATGACTATGATGACATCCTCATAAACGGCTGATGCTTACCGAGCTCTCGAGCAACACGAGGAATATTCTACGGTGTGATACGAGAGCAGCTTGTGCATTTAGCATGTCCCGCCCACCCCCCACCGCCCCCTCAGGCAGGAAACACGGAAACTGAGGTCCAGGGAGAAAGCACTTTGGCCGGTGGTGTGCAAGTAAGAAGCCATACTCGGACTTGAACTTGGATCTGTCCACCTCTAGCACACTCTTACCTCTCCACAGTGACTCATGCTGCCTGAGGTCTCCCTGCAGGCAGCAGTGGAGCTGGGATGAGAATCCCAGTTTTCAGATTTCCGTTGCGGGGCTGGCTTGGGACAGTGGTGATGAGGTCACAATTGACAGTGAAGTAGGGGAGGGGAGGAGAAGAGGGTATCGTAAACCCTGGGGGAGGGGACCCTACCACCTCTGCTTTAAGTTACCTCTCTGGGGAAGGGTGAGCAGCAGGCACCAGTTCGGGGGTAGGGGAGTATAGAGGCAAAGGCAGCCTGCAGGAATGACTGAGTAAATGGCAGAAAGGCATCCAGCTGACTGAGGACCTGGGGGTGGCAGGGTGACCTGTCCCCCACCAGATGCTCCCAAGGCACAGAGCCTTCAGCCTTCATTGACGGCCATCTGTAGTGCCCATGTCCCTCCCCCGGCAAGCAGGTGCCTTTATTTACGATCACCTTGGAAGGGTCGAGCAGACATATGTTGCTAAGGGTCGTTTATTCTTGTTTATAAAATTTATGGCTTCACCTCGATTACACACTGTCAAAACGGGAAGGATTGGCCCCAAAGTCTCTTGCCGCATGACTGCCTCAGACGTGCGTACATCTGTTAACTCCATAGGAGCTGTAAAGGAAGATAAGGTTGATGATAGCTCAAAAGCTTGCTGTCCCGTCACAAGGTGTGGGCAGTCCGCCTCGAGAAAAGGCGTCCGGGGGTGTGGGTGGAAAGGAAGGGGGTCAGGGTCTGCGGGTGGCTGCGCCACGTGGCACCAGGACCCTGCCCCCTCCTGGCTATGGACTCTCTTGGGCCAGCTTCAGGTTGCGGAGCGGGAGAGGAAGAACCCTCAGGGGTCCGGCCATAGGACCCGGCAGCTGGAGTGAGTTCTGGGCCTGAGGCTCTCTACCTGCAGGCTTCAACAAGGAGAGAGAAACGGGGACCCTCCACTGCTGGGGGGATCGGAGATAGGTATGACCTTTCAGGAGGGCAATTTGGCGGGGGGATATGGAAGTCCTGGAAATGTTCGTCCTTATGACCCGGTGATCCTGTGTCCGAGAATTTCACCGAAGGAAGCAGAGCAGATACATTGGTGAAGCCAAGTGGGATTTTTTTTTTCAGAGCTGCTCATTACAGTGAAAAACTGGAAGCCTGGTCCAACAATACGGAGCTAACTGTCAAATAAGGAACATTCTGAACAGTAAGGGGATCTAAGAAACACAAAACTACTGAAATAGATAGTGTCTATATAGTTATTACTATGGAAAAGCATTCACCATCTTTTAAGTGAAAAAAAAACAAAAACAACCAAACCCAAATTATACAATGGTATAGTATAGAATGACTTAATTCCTGAAAAAGAAATAGGTGTGTGGATATACACCACAGGAAAAAAAGTAATGCAAGGACCTGTTCTGTGTGTTAATAGTACCTCTAAATCATGGGATTACCGGCGGTGGTAACTTTCACTTTTGTTTGTCTGGATTTCCCCACTCTTTTTTTTTAAACAATGTATTTGGGTTGGATTTGACAGAGGCTTACTTGTGTAATAAACATGAGGGCAAAAGAGAGAACAAAGTGACAGTTGCTTGTCACGCCTCTCATAAATCCTCTACCTCTCTTGGGATGTTTGGAGTCAGGGGAGATGGCCCTCTGGAAGCCAAAGCCACGGGGCCCCTCCAGTATAGAAGGCTGGAGAACACGCCCCTGGCCATTCTGTCAGAGCCAGCTGGCTGCCTGGGGTGCAGCTCCTGTGCGGTCTGAACGTGGATGCTTGGCTTCTGTTCCAGGGCAACAGAGGAGGGCAGAAAGCTGATCACAGCCCCACTGAGGATTGGCTGTGGAGGGGGATCATGCCCACTTTTCGCAGGATGCTGGGGATGTCGGCATCCTTCTTTCTCCTCTGTTGGTTGCTGCCATCTTTAACTTGCATGGGGTTTGAGAGTAGACAAAGGACGTTCCCACTGATTACCTTATATGGATTTTCACCCTGCCTTCACCTGGACAAACTGGCACCCCAGTGGGTACCATGATGAGTCCAATGTGTCAGTCAGCAAGTGGCAAAACCAGCACTCAACCCGGGCCTTCTGCATCAAAACCCAGCTTCCTTTTTGTGTTTCTGCTGAGACCATGCAAGGGTTGATCCCAGGGGTGCGAAAGAAGTGCCAAAGCCAGGTGACTGGTAGGGGCTGCCTGGAAGGCTGCATTAAGAAGGAGCCCGAGGCTGGGTCCCGATTCAGCAGGTGTTGGTAATCCATTCGTGATGTCTCGCATGGTTTCCGATGGAGGTAGTGGGACTAAAGATGTGTATTTGACATTTCTGGATTCCCAGGCCAAGGCCCTCACAGATTTCAAAGAGTGGGGCCTGCAGAGGCACGTACGGTCTCTAGGCTGCCTGAGAGTGGTCAGGCTGTCCCTCCAAGCTGGCCCTAAAAGTGGCTCTCTCGACCCCACGGTTCCCCAAGAGAGTGAACTGGCAGAACAGATGTCTCACAGCTTTGAGGTGACACATGAGGGTCATAGATCTCTGAGAACCCCGAGCGTATAAATCTGGCTAATTGATGAGTCAGCCCTCATGAGCTTGCCACCATAATTCAGAATCTGTAATTACATTTCACATTAAAGTTAAGATTAAAACCAGTGAGAGATAGTGTGACACCTCCCATCCCCCAGCCTCTGCCACAATCATCTCCACCGCTGCCCACACTCTGTCAGCAGGCAGGTATCCTAAAAGCCACATCCCTTTGGCCGTTTCTTCTCTCGGTTCCCCTTTGGGCTGCTTCCCGCTGTGCCAGGCACCAGGTCCGGCTCCCCTCCCTGTGGTGTTGCATTCAGTGGAGGCAAAGAGTTTGTTTAGGGGGAAACTTCGGGGTTTATGGTTCACAATGCCCCTCCCCAACCCACTGAAGGCTGTGAAGTGCCCACCCGTAGTTGAACGTCAGATGGTCTTTTCCCAGCAAGAACGCACACACGCCCTGGGGAAACGTGGGTTGTTTCAGGAGGAGAATTTTATTTTATTCTTTTGTCAGAAAGAGAGAGAGAGAGAGTGAAGAGAGAGCACAAGCAGGGGGAGAAGCAGGCTCCCGCTGAGCAAGGAGCCTGATGCAGGGCTCCATCCCAGAACCCTGGGATCATGACCGGAGCCAAAGGCAGATGCTTAACTGACTGAACCACCCAGGTGCCCCAGAGCACCTGACTCTTGATCTCGAGGTTGTGAGTTCACAACCCACATTGGGTGTAGAGATTACTGAAAAAAAAAAAAATCTAAAAAAGAAGAAAACTCTAAACTCAACAATCTAACTTAAAAGAATAAAGCTGTGATGGAATATGCTGGAGGGTCAGCAAAAAAAGCCCCCACCCTCAAGGACCTGGCTTAGCGACCCACCTTGCATGTGTGTGTCCCCACATCCCACACATGGGACGTGATCGAGTATTTGGTTGGGAAACTGAACTGAGTGCTCATTACATGCCAGGCGTGGGGCATGCCTGACCTCGTGTGACCTCACAGCAACCCTATGATCCTATCATCCCCATTTTGCAGGCTTGCAAAGTTTAGGGGACTTGCCCCAGGTCATTGTAAGGAAGTGGCTGGGACCAGATATGAAGTCTAATCTACTTCCAGAACCCGAATCCTTGCCACCACCCTGGGCACCCGAGCAGGCTTTCGAAGTCTTAAAAATGGCAGGAACCATCTTATGGATATTTGCTAAGTTTGGGGATCTCCACATCCAGTCCCTCTTCTCTTCATAGCCATGCCTCAATTCCCTTTTGGGGATTTACTTTTCCCAATAGGATACAGGGGTGTGTGTATGTCTCTTTTTTTCAACACATCAGAAATGATCTTATGGGTTTCCTGTTAGTGTCTGTCTCTCCCAAAGTCGACCGCATCCTAGGGCTTAGTTAGGGCTTGGCACACAGCAGGTGCCTGACGACATTTACTGAATGAATAAATGAGAGAATGACATCAGTGCCTTGCTCAGTCTTTCCTCTTTGCCTGCCCTTTCCCTGAAGACTGGCATGATAGGAATGAGGATGGGTTCCTGGCAGTCCCCTCAAGGGGAGAGGGGACAGGGATGAGCACCAGTGGCAGAAGGGACAGAACAGCTCCTAGGGCTTTGTTCAATCTTGATCCCATTTTCTAGAAGGCTCTCCCACTCCTCTTCTGCCTGTTCAAACTTTGGTCAGGGCTTTGGAGTGAGCGGCAAGCCAGGGTTTGCATGTTGGCTCTGCCACTGACAGACTCTAGGACCTTGGACAAGGGTCTTGTCGTCAACAAATCTGTTTGCCGAGCTGGGAAGTGGGCATCTGGACAGTGTGGCACTAGGGGGAGTGATCACAGTATGTGCTCCAGCATCTCTTCGGCCAACCTGAGAGTGAGTGCGGTGGGGCAGGGAGGTGTCTGCATTCCTCCTGTCTGTGCTTCTAGCACCTGGCGCAGCCTGTGTGCCTATTTTTGGATGAAGAGAGGCAAGCCCGAACTCCCTAGCAATCTGGCTCCCTGGGCTGGCTGGGACACTGCCAACTGCTGGGTCCATTGGGCATCATCTGTGATGGTGACAAGGCCACCTGGGCTGCACGGCAGACCCTCAGTGCCCCACACAGGGTGACGCTCCCTTCCCCGCACAGAGTCGCTGGGAGGACACAAGCAGGTTGGGGAGAGGTTCATGGAACCTGATGTCTGGTTCAGGTGCCCAGAGCAGACAATGTGTCGAGAAGACAAAGCGTCACTGTCATACGCTTCCCCGTTTCTCTTTGCCTTCAATTTTAGTCTCCCCTAGCCTGCCTTGGGGAACCAACCCCTCTCTTACAGCCCCCTTGGTCTCGGCTCGCACCCAATGACTTCCAGCCCTCCCCAGCTCTTCCACATTAGCGCTCCCCGCCACAGGGGATGCCTGTGACGGTTCCCCGCAGCAGCGAAGCTAGGGGAGGTTGAAGGGGGCCCTCTGTCATCACAGGGACCCAGAGCCGAATCCGACCTCTGGTGCTTTCTAGCTGTGTGGTCTCATGCCAGTGCGACCAGCTCTCTGAACCTCCGCATCCTCATCTGCAGAACGGGACCACTTCTACTCCAGTGCCCAGGGTCCCAGGTGGAGATCGTGAAGAACTTGTGCAGAAGGCCAAGTACAGTGCTTTGCTTGTGGTGAAGGTCTGGAGAACGAGCACTAGTTGTGGTAGGTCGCCCCCGTTCCTGCCCTCAGTGACAGATGGGATGGGACTCCCGCGGCTCACCGCCTCACCTTGGGTCTGGCTGCTTCCTCCGTCCCAAATGCCTCCCTTCCTGTCTCAAAAGGGCAAACCCTCTTTCCAGATAAAAATGAACACATCCTTTACGACCCCCTTCTCCCTGAACACAGAGGACCTCTCTTTTGCCCTGGAAGCAATGCTTGTCCCATTACCATGGAGACACATTTTAGGATGTGACTTATGCCTGTTTTCCAGATGACAGCGAGGCTGGGAGAGGTCGTCAGAGCCCCACAGCCAGTGAGAGGCTGGGCTTGGTGCCCAGGTCTGTGTGACCCCACCGCTGCCAGCTGTCTGTGAGGCCATCAGGAGGGTTATTAGTATTAGAGGTAATTTTACTGATGAGAAAAGAAGGTTCAGGGAGTTGGAAACTTGTCCAGAGTCACTCAGCTGACCCGAACTAGATTTTGATGCCAAGTTCAGGGTCTTACCCCACCTGCCTGAACACCGGGCCCTGGCGGACTCCTGAGTGTGGTCTGCAGTACAGCGCAAAGTAGTCAGGAATCCTACATTCTACCCTGGGCGCCCCAGACCCGCTGAATCAGCATCTCCCTGGTGACTCGTAGACATGTGGATGTTTGGGAAGCTCAGGTTTTGATTTCCTCTGGAGGCTTCTTTGGGGTCAGAGCGGTGGGTCACACCTTCCATGGGGTTTCTCCTGCCATCACTGAGTGTTCTGTCTGGCTCTCTTGGTGAAGGGTCTGAAAAATGACACAGATTCCATCCTGGTCTCCCCAAGTCTCTGAGTCTCCTTAGGGCTCAGAGACCACGCAACTGTCACAGGCAGGGAAAACCGCGTAAGGAATGTGGCTGCTGGTCCCAGGCTCGGGGAGAGGCTGGGTTGAAGTGCGTGGTGGAAGCTCAGGACATGGTGGGGGCTCAGGCAAAGGAGCCAAAAACCCGGGGCTGAGGGTAAAGCCCAGCAGAAGCCCCTTGGGGTGTCTTCCTTGCAAGGACCCTGAAAAACAAAAGTAATTCCAGAGAGGACTGATATCAGTTAGGTCTCCAGAATAAAATAATGGTGACAATTACACTAGCCACAAATCGACTGTCCACAAAGGGCCTGGCACAGGCTGGGCTCTTCAGGCCACACTGAGTGGCCTATCCCTATTGAATGGAAGAGGGAAGTAGAGCCCAGAGATGCCAGGGAATTGTCCCCGGCCTCCTGGCCAGCGAGCACCAGAGCTGGGAAGGGAACTCCGTTCTAGAGGCTCCAAACCTGCTATCCAGTGCGCTCAGAGCCCCGATGGCTCAGGCTCCACAGTCAGTCACGACACAAGCATGAGCTTATAAAACATGTTAGTTCCCATGATGATTATAATGAGCAAGTGACTTCATCTTGACTCTGAAGACTGGAGGGACCCACGGCTCCTGTCTGGGCCTCCGTGAGTGTGAGGTGGCTGGGGGCCATGCCAGCCTGGAAATGCCCCAGCTGGTTCCCTGCAGGCAGGGGGGAGGAGGGAGTGTGCCTTCCTGCCATTCTGCAGAAGTTCCCTGGGAGACCACGGTCAAGACCTCTCCATAGGATTTCTCACTGCTGTGCTGTGACTGTGGTGGCAGCGGAAGCTACTAGAAGTTGGGCCAGGGCCTGACGGACCGGCCATGGGCAGCTCTGTTTTCTTCTGGTGCAGGTGAGCAAATGTAGGAGGAAGACTGACGTCTGATGCTGACTTGGTGTGAGGAACCGAGTGGGGTGCAGGTCACATGTTGCTTCATGGAATCCCCACAGCCCCTGAAGCTGGCGCCAAGATTCCCGGGAGGCATAGGCTGAGCCCGGCACCGAGCCAGGAAGGGAGGTTTCACAGGCGTCTCTGCGGTCCTGTGCCCTCGCTGAACCGAACAAACCACAGTTCGGTTCTTCAGCGCCTCTGACCGACCTACAAAGTTACCAGGAAGTAGGTCTGAGGTCTAGGGGCCTGCATCTCCAGGTGAACCAACCTTAGAGACAACCAGTCTGTCCATAACCCCGCTGCACACCTCTGGCAGCATGACCTCTGCGAAGTCAGCAGGACAAGGACATGCAGACGGCTTCGCTGTCTGAAACACGGTGGAGACCGGTGTTTCTCAAACTGGGTTCCACCTCAATATTCTCAGGCACTTGCAGGTTCTGTCAGTGCACTAAAACCGTCTTCATTTAAACCAATTTTTAAGAAGCCCACTTGTTTTTCCTAGTTATAAGAACTTTCTTTTTGCTGTGGTAACTTGGAAAGGCTGAGATGTCACAGAACGAGGCTCTGGATTTGCAGGCGGGAGTGTGTCACTGGACGCTACTATCGTTTTCTGGGGAGGCGGTACAGATGCTCTGCGTGAGAAAACCCAGCACACACGAATTCCCCTTGGGTGCCCATGCATTCTGTTATAAAGGGCCATCTCTCCTGAGTCCCTGGATTTCAACAGGCCAGCCTCCTGCTCCGACCCTCCGAGGGCTCCAGGCCAGAGGCAGGGGCGGGTGAGGGGAGAAGCCACCTAGGGCGAAGCTGGAAACACGGGCGGTCAGAGATGGGTTTTCTGTTGAGCGTAAAGGTGGGCTGAACAGGATGACACAGGGCTGTGTGTCCCGCACTACAATCCTCAGGGCGCAAAGCCGCACAGACCCCGATGCAGCTGGAAAATCTGCCTTCATGTGCCTGTGAGTTATGTGGATGGTTTTCAATGAACACACATCTAGGGCTTGTGTCTGTTTCGGTATAAAACATGGAATCCGGGGCGGTGGCCGCCTCTGCAGAGTGGGTGGGAGGGACAAGAGCCTGGTGGTGCTGGAGGTGACGTGGGCTCTATCTGGAATGTGCTCCCTCTCAAAACAGAACTGGAAGTGAACAGAAAGAACATTGTCAGCTGCCAACTGCTTCGCCGGCGAGACTTAGGGGTCTGCTGTGTTTGCCTCTGAATCACCCTTCCGCTGAGGGAGGCTCGTGCCCTTTAAGCTGCAGGCGCCCCCTCGTGAGCTGCCCGGGCCCAAGGTCCTAAAGCGCTCCTTCTTCAGATAAAAAGCAGAACACAGCCATCGTGTGTGGAAGTAGAAATTTAATAAAGCCTTTGATCACGTTTTAATCCCTAGGTTATCTATGAAACCAAACCGCCCCCCCGCCACAATTTTTTAGAGCCATCAAGAGCCATCGAAGTGTCAACAAACACCGGCCATAAGAGCATAGATTCAGTGTTTAGATAGTGCAATATTTCCAGCTACTGAAGAGAACAATTTAAATGAAATTACGAACCACCCCTCCTCATCAAAAGAACAAAAGAAGTTGGTGTCGGTGCTTAGAAACCACGCTCTCCGCAGCAGCACGCTGGCCGATCTGCAGGTGATTGGAGTCAAGATGGAAGCACCCGTGCGGGCTGACGGTCCTCTGGGCCCCCCGCATAAATGTGAACGCCCGCTCCGCGCGCGCGCACACACATTCAGAGATCTTCAGAGGAGTCGAGTGTTTAAAGTGGCAAATCCACAGAATCAGAGGTTACTTACAAATCTTTAATAATAATAAATTCCTGTCTTTAAATTCTTTGCCATCCTTCCATCTAAGTAAAACATAAACTCTGTTTTGTAGAAGCCCAGGGGCTCTCACGTAGCCAGGCTTGGGCCCGGGCAGGACACGGCACCTAGCGGCAACCTCTGAGGGAGGCCACGGAGATCAGTCCTGCTTACTTTGCCGTCAACATGAAGGTTTTTGCCAGCAGGTGTTCTGCTGCTTGGTAGAAAGCTGGAAGGCCCCAGCTGGCTCCACAGAACAGAGGAGGGACCAGGCACTCCTGGCTTCAGTCTTGGTGGTGGGGATGCCTAAGGAGCTTGACGAGGGGGGCAAGGGTGATGGCTGTCAACACAGACCATGGACACGGCCTCTGTCTCAATTCCCTGGATCGAGAATGAAGTTCTCATGGTAAGGGCAGAGGAGCACAATGGGTTGGAAGAGAAAAATGAAGTAAAAAAACAAACCCAAAAAACCCAGCCCAGCGTTTCCTCAGCCCTTTGAGCTTCTGTCAGTGCAAAGTGCCCCCATTCCCCGTGCTAAAGAAAAATGAGGGGCAAGACCCAAGTTTCTTGGGATTTTACCATCAGTGGAGGGAAGCCACTGCCCCAACAGGCTGGGTAACTCAGATAGTGTTCCTTACAAGACAAGAGCAGGGCAAAGAAGCAGGGGGATGGCAGCTGTCCCCTTAGGAATCAGCAGGCTTTGGGGGAACAGCCAGCGCCCTCTGGAAACAGAGCTGCTCTTAAGGGCCAAGAGGTACTTTCTCCCAAAGCCAGGCCGCCAGTGTGAACACATTAGATGGGATCAAGCCAGTGGGGGGCCTCCAAGCAACCCCACCTGCTAAGGACTCAGAGCATCTGAGGCGAGACTGGGTGTGTGAGCGTTGGGGGGGGCACTGCCGCCCGTGGAATGCGTGGTTTCAAGGTGGGGGCAGTGCCCCGAACTTCCTGGGCTCTGCCGCCTTCCTGGCCGGCAACTCTGCTTCCCTGGGCAGCAGGCAGGCCTGGTTGTCTGCAGAAGGGCCGCTGTGGACGGGACGGAGGCAGAGACTTTGTCAAGTGCATAGAGGCTTGGCGAGGCCTTACCTGAGTAAAGAGTTTTCAGAAAAGGAAGGAGAGCGTCTCAGCCCTAGTGGGCTCTGTGTACTCAGGACCGTATCGTGAAAACCACTCTGGACCCTTGGAGTTCCGGGCACTCACTTGTTCATGCACAGCTCATTCAGAAAGTTCAGGAAAGAAAAGACTCACCAAAAAACCAAACTATCAAAAGGAGAAGTCCCTCTGTGACCACAGGCCTCGGCTTCAGGCCCCAGAAAGCAGGAGAAAAGGACCAGCGCTGGCGGAACCCGGAGGTTTATTCTCAACACCCTTCCCATCAGTGTCACCTGGAGAGCGCTAAGGAGTTGTCAGGTGCGTCCCAAGTAGTTGAGGCCACAGGGGAGTCTCATGGCTATAGAGTGAGAGGTCACCTGGCGGGTGGGTCACCCACTCCCAGAGCGACCCTGCCCCCTGGAGCTGAAGGTCCTTGGGATCCCAGGAGCCGGCCAGAGCAGGCGGTGGGGGCGGGAGCTAGGAGAGCTCGAAGCCCGTGTTCATGCTGATGGCGTAGCGCAGCTTTTCCCGGAGGGCGCTCTTCTTGCTGTAGTTGGGCAGCTTGAGCAGATTGAAGCAGGTGGAGGAGGTGGGCAGGCGGCCACCCGGCTCCCGCTTGCGGATGGTGAAGAAGCCCCGGAGGACACTGCCCAGGGTGTCCCCCGTGTCCTGCAAGCACACACCACAGCCTCGGTTGGGAGGCACCTGTCGAGGGAGCCCAGGGGGCTGCCAGAGTGGGTGACCCAGGAGAGGGCCTGGCTAGCCCCTGGCGTCGAGCAGAACGGCTGGGCTGGTGAGAGCACGCTGCCGCCCAAGACTAGCCCCCCAACGGAGGGCACCCGGCCCTGAGTGCTGAGCGCACAGAAGCAGCCCCGTCCTGCACGGGCAACCCCTGTGTTAGGTAAGCACTCAGGGGGCCTTCGGGTTAACTGCTAGTTACCGGTTAACCAATTTCCAAAGAGCCAGACTACTGTAGACACTCTTAAGGTCCAAAAACAGCCTCCCACTTCCTGCTGCCAGCACGTGGCCCGGGGCAGACTGCAATGTGGGGCAGCCTTCCTTAAGAGGACTGAGCCTTGTCTAGCGTCACACGAGAGACCTGGAGACCAGCCTGCAGCATCCTGAGAGGCAGCTATGCGCAGAGGCCGCTGGGTTTTGCCGGCGGGGGAGAGGGGCTGAGACAGTGAACCACGGCTGCTCTTCAAGCACCCCTCCATGGGGCAGGACAACCCGAGACGTTTATTCTCTCTTGCAGACAAGGAAACGATGCGGCCTGCCAGATAGCAAGGGCCAGCACACAAGCCCTTGCCTGCCCCATTCCTAAGCCTTACCTCCTCCCCCAGCTGCCTCTCAGCCTGGAGCCCTGCCAAGCCACCCGCTACTAAACCACCCCCCAGGTACCCTTTCCTGAGGGAGGAAAGAGAAAGGGACCCCAAGAGAGCTGAGGCCCCAGAGCAGCCCGAGTCCCAGGGCATCCTCTAGGGGCCCAACTGCTCTCCTGGCTGGAGCGTTGTGGAACCTTCTCACCCGGCTCCCAGGAGCCGCGCGGCCTGCCCTATGGACCCAGACCGGGTGTGAAGCTCTCCACAGCGCGCACAGCAAACCACCCCGAAGAGCGGGCGCCTCGCCCCCCGGCAGTGGTACCTGATCGTCTGACACTTCCACACAGCGGATGGAGAAGGGAGGCTTGAGGTAGGCGAATCCTAGGAGCGGGGGCCTGGAGCAGCTGGTCACAAACTGCAACACAAGGCAGGTTGAGGGGACAGAGTGGGACTCTTGCTCCCTCAGCAACACGCCCCTGGCAGGCGAGCTGCGCTTTTTTGCTTTCTCCAGTCATGGTATGACTGGAGAGTGGAAGGTGACCGTGCATTCAGCCCAAGAACTGGTACATGTCTCATGTCTCCCTTAAGGGTGTTGTTTTTGAAGGTTAAAACACATGAAAGCCACACCAGCAGATGTGACCAGTCATTTGTGCGCACCAACCCAGGCGATGGCAGAGAACGTGTAGCTGAACAGCTCAGAAACAACACAAACTCCCCTCACGGGACCAATCTCAGTGGGCCTGGCACGTGGACCCTGCGTAGAGAGACGCCATGCACAGGAGCACTGGGCAGAGGGAGATGGTGGTGCCCCTAAGGATGGCGCAGGAGAGAGGGCCCGCTCCCCTCACACCTGGCTTCCTGCTCGGCTTCCTAGCCAGCCAGGGGACAGTGTGCAGGTGCGCTCACCTGAGCACCCTGGCCTGCTGGGTCATGGAGCAGTCTCTGTGAGCTTTGTCCCTGACAGACAAACCTGCTCTCAGCACGCAGACAATGATCAGGCGTCTGGCACCAGCAAGGCTGAGGGGGACGCACTGATGCCCCAGACACCGAGAATGGAGCCTCTGGGCAGCCAGTCATGCGCCCTTGCGACACTCCTGGGATTCCCTGCATCTTCCAGATGGCAGCACCTGTGTTATCTCCCCACACGTGCAGCTCGTGTCTACACAGGGGAACCAGACTGACTTAGAAATCCGAGCAACAGACCTGCAGAGGAAGTCTTAGAAAGCACTCGCTTTTTAGAACTGAGTATCAGCTAGAAACGCTCTCCCTTCTCCAGGGGATGTATGGGCCTACTACTGGACCTACTACATAACGCCAAGCTGTGCTTCAAAATTTCACTGCAAGCTGCGTGTTTGGCTCTTAATGTAACCATTACCACTGAAACAGTGTTTTAAATGGCTGTGAGATTCCTGAGGGCAACCAGAGAGTTTTTGTGCAGCAGGTTTCAAAAACTGTTTTTATACCAAGTACCGATGCTACTACCCAGCAGGGTTTACTTTCCACCAACCAAAGCACAGCAGCAGCTCCTACAAAGAAAGCAGGGCTGAGCTCCGCACTGAGCGCTCTGGGACCCGGCCTCATTGCGTCACTCCTCGGGAGCTGAGTGATTCGCTGTTTCAGGGATGAGGAGATAGACCCGGAAGAGCCCATGCCTATCCCAGTTCAGGCCACTCAGACCTGCCACGTGCCGCAAGCCGGGGCTGGTCAATGGAGGGAGTGCGGCTTTCATCCCCCTGGGGCGGGAGGTGCAGGAGCAGAGGGCACAATCTGCCATCTGCTGGCGTGACATCTGAAGAAAGCAGAGTCAGGGCCACTCCCGTACAGCGGGTGTGTCTTCCACCTGGCGCCGGGGCCTGGTTGCAGGAACAGCAGGTCTGGGGACCGGCTCTCCAGAGACACGAACATGCCTGCTGTGTGGGACAGACTGCATACAGTCAGGAACCACGGGCTCTCTCCTCTTTCTAGGAGAGACGGAGGAGCGGCTCTACAGGCCAACGGGGGTGTTTTGCCTATAAGAGGTGCTGCTGAAAATCAGACTTGATTCTCTTGAGAATTTTTGGAATTATGTCTACCTGCCTACCCCAAGTCCTTCAAAACCCATGGGGACGAGCCGGGCATTTCTGCGTCTGCGAGTGGGGACCTCCTTGATGGGAATGAACTCTCCTCAGAATGACAAACAAAGGAGAAAGAAAACCTGCTGCCTTTTCAACTGGTGACACTGTTTGTGTTGACTCAACAACAGAGGTCACCGGAGACCACTCTTGAAACCCAAATGTCCAATGGAAAATAGCTCAAGGCACTTAAATGTACCCCCAGAATATGACAAAGTGTTCATGGTAAAATATCAAGTAGGAGAGCGGGTGGCAAAGTGAAGATTCCATCTTTATAAACATGTACACGTGTGTAACAAATACAGACAAGTGTGCATCGTCCCATGAAAGGCTTCGCCAACGTAACAGCAAACAACACAGTGGCGTCGGTGTGGGGGGATGTTCTGAACGTTTACAACTTCAAAGACACCGGTATAAGGGAACTGGTTAATGTCAGCCACTGTTTGCAGAAACACACACTGCTCTCAGCCTACTCAATCATGGTGTGTTTTACGGGCACACTGTATGTGTGGCACTGCATGTTTTACACCACTCAGAAAAAGGGTACACAGAGGCAGTCCGGGGACAGTAGGAACAGAGATTCAAAAGTGTGCCTGTCTCAGGATGCCTGGCTGGCTCAGCCGGTGGAGCATGTGACTTGATCTTGGCGTTAGAAGTTTGACTCCCCACATTGGGTGTAGAAATTATTTAAAAACAAAGCTTTAAAAAAATTGCTTGTCTGTAATCTTAAGGTAGTAAACACCATTTGCTTCTATACAGGAAGGAAGAAACGAGATGTGAGCAAGGCCAGCACCAGCGAAGGGGAAGACGGAGTGCTGAGGCCAACGAGCTCCCGTCCACGCAGGCCTGTCTCTGCAGAGAGGTGTGCGGCAGCTCTGGGGCCCATGTGACTCAGCCTCACCTCTGGCCTGTCTGGTTACTGCTTGACCCATCATGGAGGTGGCCTACACGAGAGGATACGCTCATGATAGGAGGTCCTCTTGGTAAGGTTTATTTTTTCCCAGTGTAAATTTTTACATCAAGTGGCCTCTAGGTTTATGAGAGTATCTATGAATGCACATGTAGGTAACATATAAAATGCCTTTAGGGGCACCTGGGTGGCTCGGTGGATTAAGCCGCTGCCTTCGGCTCGGGTCATGATCTCAGTGTCCTGGGATCGAGTCCTGCGTGGGGCTCTTTGCTCAGCGGGGAGGCTGCTTCTCTCTCTCTCTCTGTCTGACTCTCTGCCTACTTGTGATCTCTCTCTCTCTCAAATAAATAAATAAAATCTTAAAAAAAAAAAAAATACCTTTAGAAACATGGCTCTCTCGTCGGGTGTGAAGTCAGAGGCCAGAATATCCCAGAGCCAGATGATGACCCTGTGACTTCCATGAAAGCCACCGTAGTACACCGTGTGCTTCCTGAAAACAATGCAGACAATGTGCTCAGCCACACATTCCAATGGGCACTTACAGACCCAGGCAGGGATGGACTTTAGCCAAGTGGAACAGCCAGCTCTGGCAGGCCTGGGTGACTCCCGACTTCTCTTAAAGGAAGATGCTCATGCCTTCGTGACCCACAGCCCTGGAAGCTGAACAGGTGGGGAGCTCCAGAGCTGTACACTCCTGTGACTCGCAAACAAGAGCTAACAGGAGGTCCTGCCCTGCCATTTCCCAGAATTCTGGAGAGCCCAGCAGTCCCTGACACATGCTTAGTCTCTGCTTCCACTTCTGAGTCTCTAGGCAGACAAGTGGGGGAGCTTCTGTTCCAGAGCGATTCGCCCAGGGATCAGGGAGGAGTACACTTGGAGGTGGGCTCCTGAAATAGAAGGAGCCCAGCAAGGGGACAGCTTGCTTCCCAGGAGGCCAAAGATTTCACTCACCAACCCCCACTCCCCGGCCCCAACCAACCAACCAACCAACCAACCAACCACTCGTTGCTTACTTTAAATCTTCCAGATCAATCTCAGCATTGTCACCAGAGATGAGACGCTGTAGCTCAGGGGTTGAGAACATCCGGGTCCACTCGGGCTTGATAATGGAGCGGAATCCGCTAATGAGGGCAGCTGTCTGGTTTTTGATTTGAGTGTGCATCCGAAAATGCGCCATCAGATGGATGTAGCTAATCCTGTTGCCAACAGGAACAAAACAGTGGGAATTAATAGGCCAGGCTGGGCTGTTACCAGTGGGCTGAAAGAGGAGTCCAGTCATTTTGAGACCACTTCACAGAAACACCAACGGTACCAGGGTGTTTCACCAGAATGATGCTGATGACGAAGATGACAGTGATGCTAGCTAGCCCTCCTAATGTGTTCAGGGCATTACCTCATTCACTCCTCCCCCAAAACTCGGGGGTCAGACATCAGGAAACACCCCCCTATACCAAGAACCCAAGTGAGACATTCTCCAGGTAAGGAGAGGGCCCTTCTCAGTACAAAGGGTGCTTTTTGGACTCTTATTTACTATCATCCAATTAAGAGAGAATTTCGGCCTTCAGTAAACTTTAAAACAGAGAAAAAAATGGTTTCATGAGGAAACCTCCATCAAAGCCATACTAATCTGGGCCAAGACTCTAAGTCATGAAAAGCAAGCCTGAGAAAAGTTGTGACCAAAAGCAGCTGGCTTACACTTAAGTTAGACAGGAAGTCAGGGCAATAACAATGGTTCTGAGCAGACGGTCTTCTGGGCCTGCTTTTCTGAGCACAGTGACCTCATCCACGACTGTGTAAAATACAACACAAACCTTTTGAACAGGTTAAATCCAGTTTTGCTAGCATGACGGATTTCTTAGCAAAGATGATGAGCCCAGCCCAGGTATGATTCTCCAAATCCCAAATTAGCACCCCAAATTAGCACAGTCCAAATAAAAATTTTTACCCCAAAGTGCTCAGAACTGAGTTTCTGACCTTGAAAATGCATCTATTTAAAAAAAATTATCCAGCAGCAGACTTGCACACTGAAACACTAAATACGACTTTTTCCATGATAGATTTCCCTTTCATACACGCTGCGAGGCAGGGTGCTGCTATTGTTCCATTTTACCAGAAGAGAGAGGGGGACTTTGGAGGGCTTTCCCATTTAATGCCCACCAGGAAGCGTGAGATCAAATATCACTCCTGAGGAGGGCAGAACCAGCCCTGACAGGCCTTTTAAGACCTTCTGTGGAACTGAATCCCCTTGCCCTTATGCCGAGCTTTTTTGCTGAGAACATATAAGAGTTTGTGAAGTGGCTTTCCACACAGGTCAGGCAGGGTAGGAGTCTCACTCCAGCACAGGCTGTGTCGGCCTGCTGCTTCTGGCCGTGACCCATGCTGTGAAACACGACCAATCTGGGGGTGATGGGGGTCTATGAGACATGTCACAGTGCTGACACTGGTGACATTCACTGCTCTCATTAGAGAACCAGACATCTGAACCAGACATCCTAAAAGGTATTTTATACTCATGAGCTCAGAGAAGCCCTCTGAAGAGATGGTTATAAGCACACAGCAGGGAGCAATGGGACGCGGCCCTGCTGACACCCCCAGGCAGCACCTCCCAACCTGGGCTCCCGGCTCTTTTCTCAGTTGTCCAACTAATGCCCTGTGGCTAGGAGTCAAAACTGTTGTCCTTCCAACACGAGGAGAATCAGGCCTGCTCTTCTGACCACACTGACCATCTAAATGAAAGCTCCGCAAGCAGGCGGGACTGATCCCCCACCTGACCCCAGAGGGACGCTTGGGCTGCAACGTGCATCTGATCCAAGTGACTCGCCAGGTGGGACTAAGCTCTCCCCTGTCACTGGGAGAGTGACGCTCAGATTAACAGTTCAGATGCTCAGCTGAGCCTGGCGGCAGGAGAAGACTGATAGACTGACAAAAGGGCCAGTATCGACTCCTCATGCCAGGTTCTTCTGTTTTAATGAGGTGAGAACAGTGCGGGAGGAGACAGTGCACTGAGGAGTTTTGTTTCTAGGTACCGAAGAGGAAGAGGCTGACATTTACGACAGATTTCTAAAAGCCCGTTATCTGTGACAATAGCTGCTGGGCCTCTGAGTCCCCCCCATCTAAGGATGTGTCTGTGGCATTTGAATTCATCACTGTGTCTTCTCAAGAACAGCATTTCATACAACTGCCACATGCTATCATTCCAAAATGATCTGCCCCTCCAAGGTGTCTTTCCGCCTCTGGGCCCTGTGGGTTCAGGACTACGTGCCTGGCACGGCTCAGAATCCATTTGTCTGCCTCTCGAGCCGTCATTAAATTCCTAGGAACACCATGGCCTGGGTGCCTCTGACCTTAGATGTGCTACTGCAAAAAATAAATTGTCAATTCTTATTTTGCAAATCGAATTTAATACAATTTTGGCCTATGAACTGTAACCAGTAAATTCCATTATGATATTTATGGCCTCTTTCTACTTCTATCTATCTTAATAAATTCTCAAAGTAAGACCGGAAAGCCAGAATGAAGTCTTTTCAAGTGCTGACCTTAAAAATCTAATTGCTATACTCACTTATTTTCATTCGTAACAGGAATGGTCTTCCCTCCAGGAATCAGTTCATGGCAAACAAGCTAGGGGAGAAGATGGGGAGCAATTAGTCAAGAGGATTCTACCGGGGAAATAAGGCTTCCTGAAGATGAAAGGGCCCGCCACTGATGTCCATAATAACAGAATGAAGATGAGACATGTTTTGGAATAATCATTTTCACAAGAAGCCAGGGCTTAACTATCAACAAGCAGACCCTGCACAATCAATATGGAAGCCTTCTTCTCATCTGATCCTCATTAAAACATTCATACTGAGGCTTCAAAATGTTGTGGAGAGGACCGTGTTTGCATTAGGAGCACAGTTAAATAAATGTTGGTACAACCGTAACCTGCAATGTGTAGCTATTAAAAAATATGATGAAAACGTGCATTTGTTGAGAAGGTGGGGAAAAAAAATTATAATAACACGCATGGTATGATACCGTTTCTGGGAAAAAAAAGTTACACAGGTGCCCCAGGAGAGAATTCTGAAAACACACAGATGACACATTAACAGCAGTGCTCTCTGGGCGCTGGTGCTCTAACTGTTTTTTTCAGATACTGTGCTCATCTTATAGTGGAATCTGTGGTTAGCAGTTTGCATTGTTTCTATCATCAGAAGAGAAAATTCTCAGGAGGAAGGCTCAAAATCTGATTAAAGATTTGAAAACTGCGGACTCAAGTATTTTCCTCAACTTCAAGCATTTCTGGGGGTCACCTAAAAAAATCAAAGAATGCATAATTTCAAAGCTAATTTTAGCAGAAATTCTACTAATAGGATATCCTGGGTCTCTGATGATGCAGAAAGGAACGATCGTGGCCTCTAGTCCCACCACTGTGAACACCTTGGGGCAATCGGAGGACTCTGAAGCTGGGGCCTCTGACCCAGCTTGGTGTTTCCCAGACAGGGCTCTAGGGAGCGCCTGGTCCATGCGCTATTACTTGGAGAACCTCGGAGAACCACTCTGGGGGAAGGCTGAGGCTCCTCCCTCACAGGCCGGTCAGAGTGCTCCCACACCAGCGTGCTAGGGGCTCTCTGCAGGGTGCGGCCTACGGGAGTTCACAGCATCACGCTGGTCCCAGAGAAGCAGGGCTCAGGGAGACTGACGGACCTCTTGGAGGCAATGCGGGCTCGGCTCCAAGAAGCCAGCTTTGCACTATGCAGCTCTAGGTCCGATTTTCCTTGCAGTGCTCGGAACACGGGCGCACAGAGGCTCATGCAGGTGTCCGCTGGGACATCTCTGGAGGGCGCGGAGGGCACTTCAGGTAAAAGCCAAAAGGAAAACTCTGGGAAGGGACGCCTCTGCTGTCAGTGTCGACAGTCTTTTCTCCCTGCTCTGCTCTATGGGATGAGCCGGAGCAAGGACTGGATTCTGTTCGAGCCACTTCTCCAGTGGCTTCTTCCCCTCTGCAAATCACAAGCCTCCATGTGTGATAGCTAATCCTCACCATGGCAACGAAAAGCAATGTTACAAATGGGGAATTAGAGCTCCCATCAGGAATGACCCTAAATGCAATCTAAGCAACGCGGGGTCTCTGTGGGGAGCTCTCTGAGGGCCCAGCAAGCAAAGGCCAGGTCAACTGGGAATAAAGGGGGAACAGCCCCCTTGCTGGCAAGGCAGGAATTGGGGGATGGGCGAGGGGGACAGGCACCAGAGGACAGGCAGCCCTGGTTTGTGGACCTCCCGGGGAGAAAACCAAGAATGGGGTGGGTCCCAGGAAGCCAGTGGAGGGAGGCAAAGAATTGCTGAGCCATAGAGGCCGACCTACCTGACCCATGACGTCCTCATCGTACGAGAGAGTCAGGCCCAGGTCAGCAATGTCCCCGTCATAGCGCTAATGCAACAGAGAAGGGGCAAGTGTTGGGACCCAGCAGGCCATATCCTTGAAGCCTGTACCACATCCCGTCCTACCCGGTACTGCGTGGGCAGGACCACCATGGCCGCCACCGGGCCTGAAGCAAAGGCAAAGGCCGCTCGTCACTGTGAGCAAGGAGGTAGGAATTCCCAGAAGGGGACATGGGAGTCTCCGGAAGCTACAGAGTGGCCCCTGCACCAGAGCAGGAAATCGCTCCCACCACATGGGAACCGTGAGGCCTTCACTTGACCGAGCTGACATCAGCCTGCAGCTACACCTGCCATGTCACACTGACCTTAATGGAGGTGAGGTTTTTATAGAACTCCGAGTCCAGCGAAGGCAGCTCGTCCACAGAGCTGTAGAAGATGCTGTGGTGGTGCCCGAGCAGCTGGCTGAGGAAGAAGGATGCAAAGGGCACGTCCACCACAATTCCCTACAAGAGAGGAGATAGGAGCTTGCCGTCTGCCATGTAGGATCCCATCTCAGTGACCCTGTCGGGGTGGCTGGGGCTGCAGAGGAGCTCTGAGGGTGCCAAGGACATCGCTGGGTGCTTCCTAAACTTTCAAGGCGGAGACCAGTACCTCCCAACTATAGGACACTGCCAAGCACCTACGGGGGCCAGCAGAGCATAGCAGGTAAAGGCACAGGCTTCGGAGCTGCGCCGCTCAGGGACCCAGCCAGCTGCGCTGCTGCCTGGCTACAGGCCGTCGATCTCTCATCTGTAAATGGGGACTGGCACAGCCTCCCAATTTTAAGGTTTAAATGAGCAGGGTGGAGAGGAATGCAAAGCATTGGCTCTCCATTGGATCCAGGACAGGGTAGTCTCCAGGAGAAAGACCTATCCAAGCTGGACCTAAGCAGCACAAGGCCTCTCGTACAAGCCCCACAGGGATGCCCCGGGGAGGGAACACAGAGCTCTCCGCACACAGCACAGCGTGCAAGGGAGGGGAAGGGAAGGATCAGGGCCAGATCTGGAGGGGCCTCCTGAGGCTCCTGGAGTCTGAATTCTATCTGGAGGGCAGCAGGGAGCCCTAGGAGAGCTCCAGGCAGGGACGTGCCAGGTTATACTTGGCATGGGGAATGGACCAGAGGAGGAAGATAGGAGGCAGGGATGCAGCAAGGAAACCACTGTGGAATGCTGGGGAGAAGAGGCAGACTGTTCCAGGTGGAGGGAAGCATGTAAGTCGGAGAGATTTAGAAGGGACAGGGGCTCAGGTTCGATGATGACCTGTTTCAGAGGACAGCGAGGGTTACGTGAGTTAATGCATGCTACTCCTCACATGGTGCCCAGCATGTCCTAATTTCTCTGCACTGTTACTGCTGCAGAGGGAGGAGACAGACGCTGGGTCCAGGGGAATAGGGGAGGACATTCACAGAAGTCACTGGTCCTACTCTTGTGGGCATATCACAGCTACATGTTTAAAAGAGAAATGTGGCATATGGCCAGGGACATCCTCATGGGATTTCTTTTCTAAATGGGAATCAACTGAGAAATGGCATCCATTTTGCACATGTGGAAAGAGAAGCACAGAAAAGGAGCCCAGGCCCCTGCAACCGATCTAGGGCGGGAGGCAGCCTGAGGGAGCCTGGGCAGGGATGCAGATGGGGCATCTGCCAGCACCCCGAGCAGGGACTGAGGCCAGACACCAAGAATGCAGATGCTTGCCCCCACATGGCCTCTCTTCCTGCCTCTCTCCATTTGCTCCAGCTACCAGCTCTGCCTTCCCCAGGATTTGTGCCGGGTGAGTGGGGAGTACTGCTCAGGCAGTTTGGGAGTCCACTGTGAAGGCCACAAGCTCCTGCTGCAGCTTTCCTTCTGGCCTGGGGAGCAGGACCCTTAGGGTAGGGACCAAGCGTCCCTGGAGGGAGTTCTGCTGGCTTGGCTTGCAATGGACGGGGATCAGGACCTGGGTGGACCGCTCCTGCTGCCTACATGAGTCCACGCAGCCCTGACCCCACAAGACCGACGAGCCAAGCAGCACAGGAGGTGTCTTAACTCATTTATATCTGCAGCAACCCAATAACACAGCTTTTATTGTCCCTACTTCCTGACAAGAACGAGGGCCTACAGAAATAAACAGGCCGCACTCGCACAGTTCCCGGCTAGCCAGGGAAGACCGGTCTCGACCTGCTGTCCTGCTCTGGTTCGTAGGCAACACCGAGATGCCTGTGGCTTGCTCAGAAGCACTCACCCAAGTAACAAAGGATATAAGAAAACAGCTGTAACGACTATCACACCCCACAAAACGCTGCCCTCCTACAATGGGACCATGCTGGCCTGGATGTGAATCTGGGTTCTACCACTTAACTAGCGCTGATACTCTAGACAAGTGACTTCCTGAAGCCTCACGTCTGTCACCGGCAGGTAAGTGGGACACTGGCAGCCAGGCCACAGGACGGGCAAGATGAAATGACACAGCACATGGAAAGCTCCCAGTGTTTCTGTTCAGTAATCTTGGGTCCTGTCCTCTTTCTTGGGCTCCATCCTAATGACAGGGACTTTATGTGGCTGGGTCCAGCCAGGACACCATGCACCAAGTCCCCGGGACTTCTAGCATCTTGTTTTCCCTCCCGGTGCGACGCTCCTGCGCGTGCCTACCTCGTACACGGCCTTCCCCAGCATCTTGCCCACAAACTCGAAGAGTTGCAGGTAGTTCTCATGAATGTAGGACGTGGGCGAGGGGTAGAGCCTCTCGTCCCCGCTGGTTGTCTGCAAGGGAGAAGAACAGAGAGAGGCAGGGAGCCCACAGGCCTGGTGCTTTGCTTCTCATTCCTCACGGAGCTTTTGGCTGCCGTCAGCCCCGCTCCTGTGCCCCTTAAGTACCTTGAATAGATTGAGCGCCGGGTCGAACACCCTCTTAATGATTTCCTCCAAGAACTCCTTGAAGACGCCGTCCTGGTCAATACCTGCCTCATCCACGCCGAGGTCATTGACAAACTTCACGCGGATGACGCCCTTCATGGCGTGCTGGGAGAGCTGCCGGAGCTGCTCGTAGCCGTCCTGCCGAGGGCAGAATGGCAACCCGTCAGGAGGGGGAGGCCCTCTGCCCAACTCACGGCTGCTGCTCCAAGGCTCTGGCTCCCGTGTCTAGCCTTCCTGGCATCATTACTAAACACGCGAGTCAGGATGTAGGGTACGGGCACAGGCAGTTCTCACCCGCTTTTAAATGAGCCTGTTAAAAGGGAAACTCATTTTGGGGATGTGACTCCACTGCTCCATGGCAAGGGGAGGCCGCCCTGAGACAATGCAGAGGACAGAGGTGGGTAAGGCAGACAAGATGAGCTGTGACAAGCTCTTGGCTGTCAAAGGACAGAAGTAACTGGGACAAGACCCCACCCATTTTAATGCAAAGACTAGCTTATTTAGCTCATGATAAAAATCAGTCAAACTCAGTCAAACCCCTACAAGATGAAAAATGAAAATCCCCCCCCCCCCATCAACTCCTGGTAGCCTTCCCCAGGTCATGAAAGGCCTGAGTGAGTCAGGCTGAGGAATTCAGGGTCCACCTGGAGGGCAGTGGAGGGCCACAGAAGAGTCCAGGCAGGGTGAGATGTGACGGACTTTCTCCAAAAGATCTTTGTTGGCAGCAGAGCAAACAGATGGCAGGGACAAGGGTGTGGGAGTGATGCTGGGCCCACATGAGGCAGGGGGAGCAGCGAGGAGCCCCGCACAGCCCCTGGCCAGCAGCCAGCCCGCAAGGCACGCAGCCATCCACACAGAACCCTAGGATGACACTTTAATGTTCTTGCACTCCATTATCTTGTTTAGTGCGCCTCCCGATTCTAATCTGTTGAGGTCTTCGGGCTCCTGGTTCTGTCACCTAACGTGTTCCTGGCATCAGCAAGCTTAGTTTAGGTTTTTGTTTTTGAGAAGTGACCGTCAGAAGCAGTGCTGAACAAGACCGTGGCCAGGGAGGAGCCTTCTGGTCCAAGACGAGAGGCCCTATCTTGGGGGTACAACCGAGCTCTTTAGATACTGTTGTGTAAGGAGGAAATCCACTGCAATACCCCACTGAGGCCGCCCCATGGGTCTCCCTCCCAGTCACAGCCGTGGTGCCGTCAGACATTCTGCTAACACGAGACAGACCATCTCCACGGCAGCCACCTGCCTGCTGGCCTGGTCCCTTATCACTAAGCACACGGGGCCGGAATGCAAGAACTGCTTTGGGGAACTCTTGCCACCTTGCTGCTGATCATATTCCCCTCGTAATGCAAAGGACTATCCCTGGTGGCTTCTGATCTTATCCTGGGGTTAAGCTCCCAAGTGGAGAGCCCATAATAACGAACTCTGGAAGGCAGAGGCTTTGGGTGCACAGTCCCGAGAAGCACCTGAGAAGTGGAAGCCTGAGAACCACTGAGTGAGAGGAAAAGCAACAGAACACAGGATGTCAGCACGCAGCTGCAGCAGAATGGTTAAACCGTTCTGCCTGCATTTATGGTAATTATCCTGGCACGGAGTCACGGATGGGTGGAGAATTCCAGCACGTTCTTGCTTGCCTGCAGATTTCCTCCATTCTGCTCTGAGATGATGCCTCCCTAAGCTGACTTCATGTTGGCAGGGGTGCCAGGATCACGCCGATTAAATGAGACGGTGTTACGTGCAAGCACTTAGCACGCGGCCACATGCAAGGCAGGTGCTTAAGGAATGTTCACTGGAGTCGAATCCTACTTCTTTATCAGCCCCACGTTGGCCTTTTCTTTGAAGAGCTGTAGAGCAGAATGTGCCAGCTGCTTCCTCTGACAAAATTTCCTGCTGCACCCTCTGGGCACGAGCGTCAGTACACGAAAACTGGATCTGCGTCCTTCCTTTTGGAAGGTGAGTGGGAGGAGGGTATCCTGCACCTCAAAGAGCAGAGGCAGAGGACTCTGACCTGGGGATGAGACTGGCTCTCCCACTGAGACCTCCGTGAGCGTGACTGTGAATCCCAGTTCCGCCTATGACTGCGGGGACAGGGCTGGGCAGAGGATGGTTTATGGTTCCTCCCAGTCCTGAGATGCCAGGGTCCCGGCCCCAGTTTACCCTCTGTGAGGGAAAGCCTTCATGCAAGACTTCAGACTAACACCTGCACGGACAGTGCGGAAGCACCACCTTCAGTGAAAACACAGAGGAGGAGACTGGATAAAAGGCCAGAATCACACAGGAGTATCTAAGATCAGTTTTTTGATGCCCCCTTGTGTCCAAATCAAGCAAATGCCACTGGGCTCCCCTCTCACAACCAAACCAGCAAGTGACGAGAACTAGGGTAACTGAGTGTGTGAACCTCCCCCCTCCTAGTTCAAAAGGAACAACAGTAATCTGTTTCATGACAAGATGGACTCTCAGGGAATATTAAAAAAAAAAAAAGCAGACTTGGCCAGGAACAGACCGACACTCCCTGAGGGCTGTGTTTGAGGAAGCAGGCCCAGGGTAACCGGGACATGCGGTGAGTCTCCCACAAGCAGCGACACTTGAGGAGGGAGCCAGAGACTCCGTCACTCTCAGGACACACACCCATCTCTACCACCCCAGCCTTCCTGTTGGTGCCGGCCACGTCTGAAAGGGACTGGGGACCGTAAGGGACGGGAGGAGCAGGTGGTCTCTTTTGGTGGGGGCACGAGTTTCCCAGCTGCCCAGCCCTCTCTACTGCTTGCCAGCTCTGAGGCTGGATGTCAGGTATCATCGGCCAGCTCACGAGCAGGGCTCCTCCTTAAGCAGTTATCTAAACTGAGGCTGTGTTTCAAGAAGAGCAGGAGGGAGCAGTGCAAGTCGTATTGCTCAGCGTGCAAACAAGATGCTCCTGCACGGACACACTCAGCCAGCCTGACCCATTCCCATGACCAGCAGGGTCCCTGGAGGCACTTAAGTCTCTTCTCTCTACCTTTAAGAATGTCAAAAACTTCCGGTTACCACACACTGCCTCTCCCCAGCAGACCCCTGTGTCAATCGACAAGGTTCAGGGGAACTAAAAGCAGCTCTCTAGCGAAGGAGTGTGAATGCCCCAAGAGGTAAATGAAATTGTGGGGGAGGGGGAGGAAGGGCTGCTGCCAGTGCCATTTGCTGGTGTCTGGCTATGTGGCCATGTGCCGTCCCGGGATCCCATGACTGCCTTATGCCGCAAAATGTGCTAATGAGGGGCTGTGGCTAGAGCCAGAGAGAAGGTCCAAAGAGCAAGCAGGGGCAACTATATCAAGTCCAGCCTCTCCTGGACATGTGGACTTGAGGTTCAGTCACCAATTGACCACTGGCAGGCTCAGCACATTTGGGTGGGCTCCACACTGTACAACCCTGGGGGGGGGGGTTGGGAAATGGCTCATAGTAACCTCATAGGCAAATACATTTACTATAACAACATTCCAGTAGATGGTAGTCAGTGTCGTGTTCTGAAAAATTCATTCAGTTATTATGATTTTCTGACATAAAGAGGTAAAGTGTTCTGAAGACAGGCACCTGTCACAGGCAGGTCACACTGGACACTGGGTTTGGCTGAGGCAGGCCACTTCCCTGTTTCTCCAAAGTTCCCATCTACAAAGAACTCCTGGCTGTGCAGTAAATGCACCCGCCCCTGCAGTATGACTCAGTAAACCTGCTACCTACACTCCATCCCCCACATTCACAGTTGGGAGTCTGGGCAAGATGTCTCCCAGGGCAAAGGGAGTTTGCACAGACATGAGAACGCCCACATGCAGCACTTCCTGTCCTCATTGCAAAGAGCGCAGTGTCTGATGTTCCAGCCCTGGGGCCCTCATGGGGAAAAGGCAGGGAAATACCATACTATGGGTCCCTAGCACTGAGGTCACGTTTAATCAGGCAGCTCTCTGGAGCACACGACAGGACCAACGGCCCCATTCCAACCCCAAGCCTTGACTTCAGTGCTATCAGATCAAGGAGTAATAAGAGTGGTTGGAGGCTACAGATCATGCACTGAAAAGTCCACCTCTCTGGATGGGCTTCTCACCTCCAGCATCCGGGACCGTCGGATAGTGATGTGAGTTACGTGGGGAGAGGCTGAGCTGGTCTCCACGAGCCCTAGCTTCTCCTTCTCCTTGGTGACCATGTTTCGAAACAGGAGAACTCTCTGAAATGAGCAAAGGTGAGACCAGAAACTGGGTCAACAACTGATGATTCCCGTAGACACACTATACAAGATTAGTGAAACCAGTCATGTAAGAGGCAAGCGGAATGAGACTCTCTGATACGTGCTGCAGGTTAGGAATGTCTTGGGAGAACAGGAGACGTTCCCCCAAAATCTGGGGAATTAGAAATTATAGCTAAATATATGCCAAGGAAGAAAGGTCACAGAAAGAACAGTCTGGCTGCAGCCAGAGTCCATGTAACAATGGTCTGAGAGAACATTGTTCTCATTCAGTTGATAAACCACTACAAAAACCTGGCGGCAGGACAGGTCACCCAGGGTGCTTTACAGAGCTGTGCTTGCTTTAAAGGAGATCAACGTCATGGGTTGCAAAACAGAAACATTTCAAAGATAATTCTTTTCACTGTCAGAAATTAAAAAAAAAAAATGATCCCACAGAATAAAGGTCTCTGACCTCAAGCACACCAAAAGCCTGCCCACCCCCCACCCCTGCCCAGTAACATTTCTCAGTCACTGTTAGAGAAGAACCCTCTCTCCCCCCATGGTCAAGACCCTGAAAAGCCCCTTGTAGGAGAGCACTATCCTCTGCCCCATCCCGAATATGAGAATCACTGCTGTAAAAGCATTCAGATGATGTCAGCTGAATGAAGAAATAAATCCAAAGACTGCTCTGTTGTTATTTTTTTAAATGAGAATCCCCTCAAAAGCCAAAAGCTTTGTTAAATACAAACAGGACAGTCAGAACAGTAACAATGGTAATAAGGATTAACTGTATACAGGGGAGGCTAGTGCGTTCCCATTTGATCATTTAACTGGCCATGAAATAAACACAGCTGTAGCAGGAATGGCCTCCCAGAGAGGAGGAAGGTTATTTAGCAGAGGAACTACTTCTCAGCAGAGCAGCCTGATGCGGCCGGTCAGCGAGTCCAGAAACAAGGACTGAAGTGCTCGGAGTAGTACCAGAAGCTCCAGGGCTTCCAGGACAACATGGAGGGGAAGAACAGACTGAGTGACAGTGAGAGCAGCTATGATAGAGTGAAGGCCACTGTCGCCTGTCCCGTCTGTGCCGGGGGACTGCTGACTTCCAAAACAGGTCTTTCACTTGTGAGCTGTGGGGCACAACTGCTTCCTCTGCTCCCAAATCTGTAGAACGATCACCTGCACATGAGGCAGAAGTCGAGCTTCCCATCTGGGTGAACCCAGTATGGGGCAGAGACCTCATACACGGAAACAGAAGTGCAGAGGTGGCTGAGAGACTGCCCGTCGCCCAGGAACCCCCGGACAAGGTCCTGATTTCCATGGGGCGTGGAAGACAGTTGGGGGCAACTGTAAGCAGGGCTCAAGGGGCTGAGGCCTCAGTGATCACAGGAGACGTCTGGGAAAGGACCCACTGTGCAGATGAAGAAACTGACTCACTCACCCAAGGTCCCAGAGCTGGTGGACAGAGGAGCCAGATTCAAACCCAGGACCCACACAGAGCCCATCACACCACACAGCCCTGCCCACCCCACAGGGCATTAGGCCTTTTAGGCACAAACAGTAGAGGAAGGACTTAAGTCCCAGTCGGGAGATGAATCACACAGACGAGTAGAAGCTACGTAAGACGGCACAGAGAATGAAGTGCTGTGTATGTGAACCAGGCAGAGTTGAGGCCTTCAAAAATGTTAAGGGAAGCAAGAACAGCATTGTGAGCCACCCACTTGAGTGAGATCAAGAACAGGGAGGGTTTGGCATTTAGAGCAAATGCCATAGTGACAGACTCAAGAGAGCAGGCCGACTGGGGAGACCCTATTGCCCTGTGCATTCCAGCAAGACGTGTCAGCGTGAGGGCAGCACATGCCTCATCAGGACGGAACACCCTGTGACACACTGAGCCACAGATGCCCTCCTGGACCTGCCCAGGCCATCATGGGATCAGGAGAGGGGCCAGGGGCCAGGAAAGGTCCCAAGAGATGGGAAAGAAAGAGTTCATGAACCAAGCAAAAGCCCTGATGGCAATCTTCAGCAAAACTCCCCAAAGCAAAAGCACAGCAAGGATTAGATTATAGCCCCCAAGTCATGCCAACTAATCTCAGAGGTTCCCAGGCTTCTTGCTTTCAGCACCCCCAAGGGCTCAGTAAGGACTTGCATGGCACTCCTATGTCTAAAGAAATACAGAGCCATTTACATGGTAGCTAGGGTCCTAAATCACTGAATGTGTTTGTGTGCACGGGGCGCCCGGGTGGCTCAGTTGGTTAAACATCTGCCTTCAGCTCAGGTCATGATCTCAGGATCCTGCGATCGAGTCCCATCTCTAGCTCCCTGCTCAGTAGGTAGCCTGCTTGTCCCTCTCTCTCTGCCCCTCCTCCCTCTGCTTGTGCTTTTTCTCTCTCTCAAATGAATAAATAAAATCTTTAAAAAAAAGTAAGTAAGTGTATGCTAAGGGCTTAGTAGTTGTATTTTAAAAATACATGTACATTGAAATTAACAAATTTAGTTACCTTTTTAAAACCCAGCTTAGCAAATAGGACATCCTCAAGCGAAATGCTGACAATGTGAGCTCAAGCTGGTACTTCAGAGTGGCCAACAGATTTCACTGTGCTCCTCTCAAAAACTTAAACTCCCCTGTGACAACCCAGGGGCACGCGGGGATGCCATCTGTGAACTGCAGAGACACAGACTGGATTCCTAGACTGCACAATAAGGGAATGCCACGGTCCAGGGCTGACTCTGCAGACACGGAGGCTCAGGGCGAGGTGCTGTGTCTGCAGCCGGACTGCACCACAGTGGACAAGGGCTGGGAGATGAAGGCCTGGAAGCCACTTCCAGAGTGGTTGAAGAAGGGCGGGGGGGATTCCTCAGAATCCTCGGAACACAGAAGACCCAGAGGGCAAACGAGTCATCTGTGCATCTCAGAAGATTTAGATTCCATTGTCAGTGGCTGTTCAAGAACCAAAGGGTAGATGGTACAAAGAACCAAAGGGTAGATGGTACAGAAAACTCAGCTTCAGGTGAGGAAGAACATTCCATCACTGGGCAGAGTAAAGCAACAGCACAGCTGGCTCTTCCAGGCTGCAGGGCCTCCATCTGAGGCAAAGTCAGGGCTACTGTCAGGGCCTCCCTCGGTGGGGGTGGGGGTGCAGAGGGGGTGGGAGACACGTTTCACTAAGTTATCTCCACGAGATCCCTTCATTTCTGAGAGGTTCTGCTGTCAAGTGCAATAACAATTTAAATAGCCACATCTGTCTGCGTATCGCTCCTCGAGGGAGAAGAACAGCAATTGCGAGTATTAACGTCAAGGTCAAAACAATATCAGAGAGCAATGAGAAGTAAGTAGCTCTGAAAAATAAGGTGAATAAACGTTCACATTTACAAAAATGTGACCTGTGCTGTTTTCTAGAAATGTCCTGTCAAAAAAGAAGGAAAGGAAAGAAAGGCACAGGAAGACCTCCTCTCAGTGATCCCTGTATGCAGCGTCCAGCAGACATTTCTGGAGCGTCACTATGGACCAGGAACGGGGTGGTGCCTACCCTTGCTTCCTGACACTCTCACCACAGGACCCCATCCTTCCCGAGCCTCTCACGTCCCTTGAGCCTGGAACACCACATTGCTGGTGTCCTTCCTCTTGTTAGTCCTCTCCTCGTGCTGGCACTCTCAAGGACAGGTCCCTGGTCATCTCACTCCCTCTGGCTCCCTGACCGTCCTGTCCACGGCCATGGATGCAGCCAGATTTGGGTGCTGTCCACATGCGGAGTGTCTCTCCAGCTCCGTTGCGCAATGGCCTCAAGGAGCTGTGGACGCCTTGCCTGTTGCCTACTTAAAGCTGACCTCACCAGCACTGCCCAGACCTGCTCTTGCCTGTGCTCCTACCCCAGGAAATGATGCCAACAAGTATCCAGGAGCCCAGGCCAGAAATATGCCCACCACCTGAAATCCATCTCCTCTCTCCTCTGAATGTCTTCATTCTCATGATTCTATGGTCTTTCCTCTGCCCCTGGCCAGTCCTCTATCCCATGGCCAGAAGGAACTCTCTAAAGCATAGGTCTGACCAGGGGCCCCTGAGGCTGAAAACACTCCAATGACTCCAACCAAAATCCACACTCCCGCCCTTGGTTTGCAAGGACCTTCCAGTTTCAACTCCTATAAACCTCCTCAGCTTCCTGACTCCCCTGTGTGTTCTCCGCAGCCAGACCACATGGCCAGCCCTCCAGAAGCACCAACGCTCGATCACCCAGGCCTTTAACCACTGCCTGCTTCTGCCTCTGGAAGCTTCTCCTGACTCCCTTCCCCCATTCCCAGCTGGGGCAGGTCCCCTTGACTGGGCGGGCCCCGCAGCATGCAACCCACCTGCCTGAACTGCTAGTTCCCACGGTCTTCAGTCTCTGTACTTGGCTTAACAACCTGATGTAGCAGGAGATCAATCCCCGTTAGCATCTGCTGAGTGAATGAGCTCATGTCTTTCTCTCCAACTGCTATAGCGAGGGCAGGTCAGGTGCCATGTGGTGGGACAGAAAGATGCTCAGAAGCCCAGCTCTGAAAGCAACTCACGTTTTTGTGGGGAATGACGTGTGGGATATACTGCAGGATCAGCTGGGCCCGTTTACGGTCCTTGTCCAGTTCTTGGAAGAGCACACTAGGTTTGAGATCCCTTCAGAGGAAAGGCATGGGTTTGGGGTTATTACAACACGGAAACCATTCTCTAGCGCAGGAGTGGCCAACCACAGCCTGCTGCCATTTCTGTAAATCCACTTCCATGGAACACGACCACTACGTCTGGCTGCTTTCACGCTACAATAGCACAGCAGAGCACTTGCAAAACAGACCATCTGGTCTGCTAAGCCTGAAATGTTTACTGTCTGGCTCTTTACTGGAAGCATCTGCCAGACCCCGCTCTAGTGCCACAACCTCAGAGTGGACACATCATTGATTAAAAATGGCAGTCATCTTACATTTAGTTGTTGCAAGAGCATTTCCCCACCCCATCCCCGAGAAAGCTAGCTGTTTTGTCCGGCTCATTTTGCTGATAAAAACCACCGCTGAACTATTGCAACCTGCTGCTCGGCTCAGCCAGAACTTGCTCCCCATTTGCGAAATGGGACTCGGCTCTGTCACCATGAACCCACTCTCATCACCTTCAGCGTCCACACGTCCTCACAGATGTGACTGCTGGGCGTCTGTCCCCCAGGAGGACAGGGCATGCAGGTGGGATGAACACCCCCCCAGCCTTGGAGCATGAATGCAGAGTGTGACAGAGGGGACTCTGGCTTTTGTGAACCCCCCTTCTGTGCCCTGCTCCTCACTTGCGTAGCCAGTGGTCCTCAGGGGCGAAGCGACGCCGGCAGTCCCGCTCATAAAGCACCATCAGCCACCCGTGCACGGACTGGAACAGCTCCAAGGTCTCCCCCTTGGCGTTCTCTGTGGGGCAAACGAATGGGGGAGCCGCACACCTAGAGTTGGTCAGAGCCGGTGGGGGGGGGCAGGAGGACAGCTTCTCATCTCTGCCCGTCACCAGGCCCCACCAAGGTCCTCATCTCCCTCACTCTGGATTTCACGCAGCAGCAACAAACTAAAAGGCACCCTGGGTATGTTCTAGGAGTCTACAGGACCTGGGTGTCCCAGACACAATCACTCATGCTGCCTCCCACTAACAGGTGATCCAAAGACCCTTTTAACCTAAGAAGCTTTGTACTGAACAACTTGCCAGCACTTCAGGAGGGGAGCTCTGGTTTGAGGTGTGCCCTGACATATCATGGAAACTAATTCGAAGGAGCAAAAGGAGAGGCAGGGTGAAATCCTGGCATCAATAATCCTCCACACATACACATACATGCTGAGGGGAGATCTAAGACGACCTTCACATAGAGCGAAGAAGTAAAACTTCCAATTACGTGAATAAATATGCCTTTCCAATTTGCTGTGATGGGCAATAAAGCTGAGAATCAGTTGGTGGTACAGACTGCAGCGTCCCTGCATGTGTAGCACCACTGAAATGACCGCCGGCTTCTTTACCTTACCTACGATTCCATCCCAGATCATCTTAAACACAAAGGAGTTCAGGAAAGAGGAGATGGTGACCAGCTCTTCCAGTTTGAATGAAATCTGTTCTTCATAAACTTCAATGTCGTCAAGAATCCTAAATCAGATGGAAAATTAGTCACAGCTTCCCACGGAGGAAAGGGGGGAAAATAGGAAATCTCCATCTCTTACGAGAAAAAAATTAGCTCAAGAAATAAACTTTACCTTTCAGATAAAATTTAGAGCTAACACGACAGGATGTGTAGTATCTGCTTCAGGATAAGGCGGAGGTGGCAGGGAAGCAGAGGTGGCCGAGTGCTAATCACTGTGGATGGGTAGGTGGGGATTCCTTCTACTATTTCCTCCGCTTTTTATTTATTTGCATTGTCCATAGTAAAAATTTTAAAAATATAATTGAGACAGGAAAACAGAAGCTCTCCTTTGTATCTTTCTTATTTATAAGGATCCGACTGTGACACCCTTAATTCCTGCCTGAACTCATGCCTATTTGAGGACTCTTGATTGAGAGTCTGGGTCTACTGAGGGGAGAGCTGTGGAACCTTCCTCTGCATTCACAACAGCCACATAAACAAAAGTATTTATGAGGGAATGAATGAATGCCTAAAAGAACATGTGAGGAAATGAGCCATTTAAGATACAGCTCTATGTGAAAATTTCCCAAGGCTGCTTCATTTGCAGCAGAGAACATGACACGCTCTCAGATCATGCTGGACCCAGCCATTCACAGAGCCCTGAGCTTGCCTCCAACAGCTCACCAAGCCCCTCCCTCCATGACTCTTAGCCAGTCTGCCACCTCCAATTCCTGATCTCCTCCTACCGACCAATGTCTTCTACCCTGGACAAAACTGTCTGGCGCCCCTTCTCTCTTATAATTCTTTACCAACCTCTGGGAAAACGTGGTATTAAAAAAGAATTAAACACAAAAGTAGACACACAAGCTTAAAAAACAAAGGAACTTAATGGGACTCACATTTGCTATTTCCCTGCTCTGTCCCAGTCACTGTACCTGAGAACTTGACGTTCTTTTTCTCATTTATTCCCTATCAGGTTGCCAATATTATTCCCATTTTAAGGAAGGAAACCGAAGCTCAGGGAAGTTAAGCAACTTGCCTAGGGTCAGCTTGAGAATAATAAGCATCACAGCCCTTCCTGTGTGCCGGGGACTCTGCCTAGCACTTTGTTACCTCTTTCAATCCTTACCACACGGCCAAGAGGCATGGGCTACTGTTGTTCCCATCTACAGATGAGAAAACGGAGGCTCAGAGAGGCGAGGCCCCCTTGCCCAAGGTGTCTCAGGAAGTGGCAGACCCAGGATTTGCCTCCCAGCTCCCTGGCTCTGGAATCTTCCAGGGAACTACCTAACCCAGTGAGTAAATGGTGGAGGTGTGACTTGAACCCAGCTCTGGGAGACCCAGAAGGGGTCTGGGTCATCCACTAGTAGGATGGGAACTAAGAACTGCTGAACCCCGTTATGTGCTGCCCCACCTTGTACTGTAAATGTTTTCTGCTCTAACTTTCCTAATGACCCTGCCACAGGGGTCCGAACGATGGCGATAACCACATCGGCAGCAGCTTCCTTACTGACACTGTGATTTGGCTTCTCCACATTCTAGGAAAGGAATGGAGCCCCACAGCAGTCAACCTACGTGATGAGGTGCCGGGAGCAGTCACAGAACAGCATCAGCATGGCCAAGAGCTGCTTGGACTCTTCAGTGTCATTGCTGAGGCATTCCAAGAAGAGCTTTAACCCTCCGTGGGGCCCCAGCTCACAGATAAACGCCCACAGTTTGGGGAGCAGGTCATCAAGGTAAGTGAGACCTGGAAAAGGACAGAGAAACCCAAGCTTCAGGTGGGGGCTCTATTTGGTCCACAGTTTCTCCTACCCCCTGGGGGAACAAAACACTTATCCTTCTCAGTGGACATTAAATGTGCACAAAAGAAAATCGTTATCACCACGACAGTAATAGCTAACATTTCATGGGTGCTTTCTAGGTTTCAAATGTCGATCTAAGTACTCTGCATGCATTATCTCCTTTCTATCTTGTGAAACCCAATGTTACCTCCATTTTATAAGAGGAAAAAAAAAAACTGAAGCAGGGAGAGGTTAAGTAATTAGCCCCAAATCACCCAGCCGAGCTAAGAAGAGAACCCATGTCTATATGACTCTGTGTTTTTATTTTAAATCAGGGATCAGGGGGCACCTGGGTGGCTCAGTGGGTTAACGCCTCTGCTTCAGCTCAGGTCACGATCCCAGGATCCTGGGATCGAGCCCCACAGCGGGCTCTCTGCTCCGCAGGGAGCCTGCTTCCCTTTCTCTCTTGCTGCCTGCCTCTGTGCCTACTTGTGATCTCTCTCTGTCAGATCAATAAATAAAATATAAAAAAAAAATCAGGGATCAGCAAATTTTTCCTGGAAAGGGCTGGAAACTAAGTATTTTTTAGCCTGTGTGGGCCTGGGCTGGCACCCTGTCACACTACTCCAAGCTACCAGCGTAGCATAAAAGCAGCCACAGACGATATGTAAATGAATGGATGGGACTGTATTCCAATAAAACTTCATTTACAAAAAACCAAGTGGTGGGCCGCAGTTGGCCCCCAGGCTACAGTTTGCAGACCCTGCTTTAAACCATCTTTCAGAGTCATCTGTATTTAGCAAAGCTTTCCTCTCCTCTACTTCTATTATTCTATCTCTGCTAAAAATGGGAGAGTAACGAATGACGGTAGCGGAGATCCTGTGAAGTGTCACACGAATATTTAACCCTGGGTGAAGCAGAAGACATTTTAGATCTGCCTCATGATGGCCTCAAGGCCTCAGACACACAGGCTACATCGCTGTTACATTTTAAGTCTGTTAATATAGCTACTGATTCAGAGAGCCTGGCTCTAAACTTCCACATGTCTCTGAACACACAGTCAGGTGTGTGCCTCAAATTACTCCTCATATTTGAGTCCTTAGAATACCTCTCATTTTACAGAGCATTCTTGAATTACTTAATCGTGAACAAAGAACTGCTTGGAGAAGATATATCTGCCTGCAGCAAGGGCACAATGACAGACTCAATCAATGCTGGTATAAACGCTTAGACTAGGGAGGCCGGAAGGAGCCGCAGAGAAGGCAAAGAAACGGAATGCCCACTTAGTTATTATTCCTAACGGTTTGAGCCCACATTTTCAAGGTAGCAGAATGTGGTTACAGAATGCAGAAACCAAAAAGAAAGAAGAATGCAGAAGCCTCGCAATTTAGAAATAGATTAAGAGAGAAACAGAGTGAGTAGTTAAACCGTGGAGACCACGAATATGCTCCCATGGGACAATCAGGAAGAACAACTACTCTCACATTATGTGAACGGTCCTCAAGGCGTGGATGAAAATACTCACTGCCAGCCCCGGACACAGATCCAACCAGCGCTGCTCCTGGGGGCAACTCCCCCAGAAGCGAAGATGCAGGGCTCTGGAGAGCTCTGCCAGGAAGCAGAATGTGGCTCTGGGCCACCAAGTGCACATGAGGAGCATGAGCAAAGAAGTGTATTATCTTCTACAATCTGCTTTGCATGTTGATGGACAGACCGAATATTCTACAAACAGTTTAGACTAGTTCATCTCCTTCTTAAAAGGAAAGATTTTCAAGTTAGCCAGGAAAACATCTTTCTGCGTGCTCTCACAGGAACAGGGGGTGCCTGAATTCGTGGTCACCTTAAAATGCTGAGCACAGGCCATGAACTCAAAGTCACGTCACTTTAATATGCTTCTCAAACTCTCACAGTGGGTGCTGGGGTGCCAGGCCTGGTCCGGGACCCTATTCATCTCTTTCTGAATTCTCCTGATGGAGCCTGCCCTGGGCCCAAGGCTTTACATGACACCCCTTTGTCTGTACCCACAGTATACTCACGTGCCTGTGTGGCACCTCATGCTTCTCAGAGCGGAACAGAACCCCACCAGCCCCACCCCAGCTGGTTGTCTCCAGCTCAGCAGATGGTACCACCATCCAGGAAGGCTGCTTGGGCCAACACTCTGGCCTCATCTTTGAAGCCTTTAGCCTTTACTCCTCCAACTCCAATGGACCTGTCAGACCTGCAGACACGACCTCTAAAACATACGCCAAGGCCCCTGCTTCCAGCCTCACCACACCAGGCCTGTGCTATTCAACCAGAGACCGTGCTGCCCCCAGGTGGCACCTGTCAGTGTTTGGAGACCAGGAGGGCTGGCACAGCTGGGGAGGGGGAAGCACTACTGGCATCTCGGAGTAAGGGCCACTACCCTGTAGTGGACGAGATGGCCTCCACAGCAAAGAAGTATCAGGCCCAAGATGTCAGCAGTGCTGAGGCTGGGAAAGCCTCCTCTAATCCAAGCCTGCACTGTCTCCTTACTTCTGAGGTCACAGAGCAGAAAGAATTCTAAAAAAAGTAAAAAAAAGTAAATACTCTTTTCCCTTGCGTATAGCTCACCTCCCCACTCTTAGAATCCTCCTGGGAAAGGGACCCTGGCTGTCTTAGTCACCTCTTCACTCTCAGGGCCTGGCACAGACAGGTGCTCTGTTACTGTCTGAAGATGAACAAGTATGTAGAAAGGACAGAAGTAGTGGCTTTAACCCTTTATGTAGTCAACAGCTTTATGGCCTACAGACTTTCTGTCCTTCGCCATACTGTTCATATGAACAAGTCCTGCATGGCCGTGGGAAGCCCCAAATGCCCACACTCTGTGTTCGTGACACAAACGGCCTTCTTCCTTGCTTGGCTAAGAAGGAAAACAACAGGCACATCCAAGTGATGGTCAACTATGAGGTCAACAAAAATGGAATTCTGGAAGAACTGCTCACAATGATAAAATGCTTCTAAAGTGATGAACAGAAAGGGAAGGGTAAACTATGCATTTTCATCTAAACATACGTGTATGTGGATGTGGTACCCTCAGGAACAGGTGGTTATCCTTGGCCTACAGGATCAAATACGGTCTAAGTTTTCTTCTTTCTTGTCTTTTCCAGTTTTTCATTCAGAAAAAGCGCTACCTTCCGAAAGCAAATGCATGGAAATACAAGCCAGGTCACAGGAATGAACTGGCAGCGCTGGGACGGAGGTCAGTCTGAGCCATTTAACGGATGTGTATCAGCCTCTAAGAAGAACAGCTCAAAATACCCTCCTTCAAAAACCTATCTTCCGAGCCAAGAAAGCAGGAAGAAAATCCACTTTTTCTAAGAACAATCATCCACCAAATGTCAGAGATGGACAAAGACGCCCCAGGACTGCACACCTGTGAGTATCTGCAGGCGGATCTGGGTCAGAGTCGTCAGCGAGGTCTGGTAGAGGACACAGATGTTGCAGACCTTCTGGACCTCTGCAGAGTCCACACGCTTACCCCCAACAGGCCTGAGAATATTCCGAACGGATGCAGACTTCTGAAACGCACGCTTCAGGAGATCTGGCATGGAGAGGAGAAGGAATGTGTGAGCAGACGTTCAGCCATCTGCCCGGTTTTATTCTGCAAAGAGCATTTCAATAAAGTGATTTACAGCCAGGGCTGGACAGTGGGGCGGCTGCTCTGACTCAAGTTCTCGCTCTGGGATAAATGAGAAAACCATTAACAATAGGCTTTTAGGTGCAACCCAGAGACCTCTTCAGAACACCACAAAGTATCTCAGACCAAGCCAGGCCTATTCGACTCCCACACAGGATTCTTTCACCAGGTCACCCGACCTCAGAACCACAGGGTAAAAGTCCGGAGGATGATATTAGGGGAAGATGGGCGAAGACGGAGGGGGGTGGGGGTGGTCCTGGGGGATTCCCGGTTCTGGGCTTTAAGGGAGAAGCAGTATCAACCTCAAGTAGGTTTGGGTTGGCCAAACTCGGTTTGGGTTGTACTCGACTTCAGTTTTAGACCTTCCTGTTTACATTTCCATCCTGCTGAAGGGACACTGAGCTCCTGCTCATGGACAGCTGCACGATGGGGCTCCGTGCCACACTGGAAGAAAAGTCACCCTGAACCTGGAAATCTGCCACAGGCAGGTGACTCCACCAGATTCCGTGTTAGTGGCATTTCCTGAACTTTTCTCAGAGAGGGCAACAAGAAACCTTTCCACAGAACCTATGACTAAGCAAAGGGGCAATGTGGGGGTGGCCTGGTCAGTGACCCAGCGTCCTCTGCATACAGACCCCCACATGGGAGATTTTCATGAATAGGGAATCAGAAAGGGTCCACTTCCCCTAAAAAATGGGCCTTCCTTCTTTGTGTTAATGAGTAAGAGAAGATCCACAGACCCCCTTTCATTCTAGCTAAGAGAAATTCTGAGCCAAATGGAAGTTCACAGACCCCACTGCAGCCCTGAGGGAACATCCATAATCTCTACACATGATCGTGGTCTGGGTCACCTATTTGTTTCCCTGGTCCTTGTTTCCTAGCCCTAAGGGTTTTCTGTTGCTCTTTTGCTAAATGTGAACTTTGCTGAAGCAATCTTAAAGCCTGTGTGGGAGAAGTTCGAGTGTCACAGAAGTGGAGGGGAGCAGGCACACAGGGACAGCAGGAGCTGCACCTGAGCTAAGCAGACCCACGGGCTCCCCCCGGCCCAGCCACTCACTCTTCACAGGAAGCACATTCTGGGGGGATGCTGGCTGCACATGGGCTGGCTCCTGGTTCTCCAGCAGCTTCTTGCTCAGGATGTCACTAAAGAAGATCCGGATCAGAGGCACCCCCCACAGGAACTGCAGCTGCTTGGTGATCAAGGGCATGGATTCGTTAAGGCTAGGAGAGAGCAGGAGACCAAGCATGTCAGTTCCACCTGACGGATGGCCACCGACAGCCCACTTAGCTCCTAGTGGGCCTTCCACTCGGGAGGGCTGGGCTACGGCCTGCCAGTCAACATGGCAAATGAGAGGATAAAAAAGAGAAATGGAATCCACAGATGCCACCAAGGACCTAGATGCATAAGGCAATGTCCTCTTGGTCTTCTCTGCCACCCTTCCCAAGCTTCCTGTGCCGCCGACAGCATTCCTACTCAACCCAGGGCCCCAGGCTCCCCACGGCACAGTCCTCCCGACACCCGGGCTCTGTTCTTCATCCTGACCCCACCCATTCACCACCCAGTCGACAAAAGCTAAATGATGCTTGCTATACTGTCTGTCCTCTTCTTCACACCTAGACTGCAGGCTGGCCTGTAAGTCTCTGTAACCCCCAACCTCCTAAGAGTCTCCTTCCCTTCAAGTACTCCCTCCCCCACTCCACGCAGTAGCCCCAGCATTAGACTCACACCTGAAATCTGCCTACTTTACCTCCCGGCTCTACATTCCATGAAGGCTCCTGTAGGCTCCCAGTATCACAGGAGAAAGAGCCACCACCCACGAGCATAGGCCAAGCCTAGAGGCAGGCCCTTGACATGCCTTATCTCATTTGATCCTCGAAACAACACTATCCAAGGGACTGGGACTATTTCCCTATGTTTCAGGACTGGAGAGTGGGGTAAAGTGGCTTGTCTAAAGCCCCCCAGAGCAGACCAGACTGCACAGTGCTGTGTTCCTCTGCCCCTCCTGCCTCCCATACTATCCCTCCTGTGTCCCAGTCACATCATGCTCCATCCTCTTCAGGCTGGGGTCTCACATGGGGGCCTGCCACCAGCTGGTCAATTGTCTTTCCAACTAGACGGCTCTCAGACATGAGGAAGAGACGCAATCTGGGGAATTCCTTCCCTGCTCCTCTTTCTTTGCTTCCAGGGCAGCTTCCAGGGACCTAGGCAGATATCTGAACAGAAAAATAGCTGGGAGCCACAACCGCCTTCACTCCTAAGACCCGCCTCATCTCAGTGAAGGGTACAGGTTTCACTTTCAAATTCATGATGCCGTCTTAATTGCTCTCTTCTTGGCTAGCATTTTTAATGTTTTTGAGTTCTGTAATTAAAAATTTTTAAGTTGATATTCCACCTCTTGAAAAGGATAAGGTGACTTCTATCCCCTTTCAATCATGTATCTTATTTTAGCATCTCCAAAGTACAACAGTCTAGGGAGTCAGGAAAAGAGATATTGAAAAAGAAAAAATAGTATTGACAGAGGGGATTCACAATTTACTAAATAATTAAATACAAAATAAAATGACCCCCAAAGAATTGCTGATATTTACAGGTAAAAAAAAGAAACTGAAGGGATATTCACGTGGGTAGTCTCAGGGTAGTGGAACAATGGGGTGGTTTTTATTCTCTTTTGGTCTTATCCAGATTTTATTCAATAAATATATATTACTTTTGTAACAGACAACACAACGTCAAGCTGGAAGAAGGAGGGAAGGAAGGGGGAGGTGGTGAGAGGCAGGCAGGGGACAGGAAAGACAGCAGTTTGCCCCCAGGACTCACCCATAGTCCACTGACTGCGAGAACCAGCCAAGGACGGGGTGCCAGTGTGTCAGGTTGGACTTCTTCTGGGACACGTACTTCTGACAGTAGCACAGCATCTGGGTGAGCAAACTCACGAACCCGTCCGTCTCCTCCTCTAACACCCTGGGGCTGAGGGCACCCAAGTGCAGGAGGTTGCCTACAAACAGAGTGTGGAGAAAGCGGAGTGTGGCGGGGCCGGGTGACCTGCTGCGTCACCTTCACAGCCCTGCTCTCTGCCCAGGGCTCTTGCAACCATGTCCACGTGCAGAAACAAACTCCACGCAGAGAGGTGCCTGGCTTCAAATCCCGGCCCTGCTGCAGAGGAGCTGCGTGCTCCTCAACTTACCTCTCCGATCTGTTTCATAATTCTAAGACTGGAATAAGGCTCCCCCCTCCTGAGGTTAGGATGACGGGAAGTAACATAAAATGTCAGAACCACAGAGGTATGATCTTTAGTGAAGTAACACTTCACTATTACACTAAGATATAAAGATCAAGTCAGTGTAAAAGGACCTCTGGAAGGGCATCTGAATGTTCTGGGAAATCACTGTTCAACGCTCATGGAAGTTATTTAATATGCCTCGTGTGTGGACTCTCACCATAAACTCTCTTAGAATTTTGCACAAGAAGCTTTTTCTATGTAAAATAGCTTCTAAGCAATGAGAATTACGTACCACTGTTGATTTCAAATGCTTCTCTCCGTTTGCTCCTGTCCTGTCTTCAATCACAAGGAAAACGTTAAAAAGATGATGCAGACCCTATTGTGATCTAACACCCCCGAACTGGGCCTGTCCTCCTTTCTTGAGAGAATTATCCAGGTGATTCATCGCATTTTCATTTTTCCCTTGGCTGCCAGGAAGCCGAGCACCGAAATTCAACATTCATTTATAGTTACTCAACTAGGTTGCCAGGCTGATATATTTTCCATTGATTTTCTATTTTATGTGTCTGTTTTATCTACCTGATTACATGTCTTTTAAGTACTTCCAACTGTTACTAAAAACAACTCATGATCTCCAGAACAGTAAAAAACAAACACACTTGGACTTTTCCCGACACCCAGAACACAGTCAAATTCCAGCCACGGATCCTCACCCATTAGACAGAGCGTATGGCATCCTTCTAAGCTTTCACATACATCACGGCATCGATCTTCGTTTCTTAAAAATGTGATGAACTTACGAAGCATGTCATGAGATTCTAAAACAGTGAGGCGCTGCAAACAATTATAGATGGTTAGAGTGAGAGCTGACAGGAGGAATTTCCCACCAGAGCATGACCTTGATGGCTTGCAGATCAACACTTGGATGCCAGACGTGCTCTCCATGGCCAGGAAGAAAGTCAACAAAGATGGGAACCTTGCTCTCTGGCCTGCTAACACGAGTGTGCCTACAGTGGCTACTGGCTTAGAAGAAATCTCGGAAGTGGAAATTAACAGAAAACATTTATTCTCTAATTTTTAAGAAGAAAGGCAAACCCAGACTCGGGGGGACATCACAGAGTCACTTACCTCAGGGGTCACTGAGCTGAGATGAGTCACAAGAGCAGGTACAGACATGACGTGGATGAGGAATGGCCGAATCAGATTGTCTGAAAATTGTGCGGCAATCACAGGGCTAGACACAGACAGATCACCTTATTCACACGGGTTTGTGAGTCACCCCAATTCCAATGCCCCCCAATTCCCCTGGAATTTTGCTTCACAGGACTTCTGAGAAAACTAAGGGTTGATGATGAGGACAACGGCAAGGGGAGTGGCTGAAGCAAGGACAGTATAGTCGTAAGGGTACAGCTACGAGATAGATACCTGTTTTCAAGTTTTACTGACATGAGAGAATATCCATGCTGTAATAAACTTTAAACAAAACAGAATAAGGAACTATGTCCATGGGAGGTGAGGGAGGAGATAATAACCAGGAGGAAGGAAAATACCTTCTGGAATGCTGGCACAATGCTGGGGAGTGGTACTTATGCAGGCGGGTTTACTATGCGATAACTCACCAACGATTTACACTTTGATTAAGCAATTTATTTTAAGTATGCATTATGATAATAATACTTAGATATGTACATACACAGATAAGCCCATAAGTATATACAAGTGAAAACAACCCAAGAAAGATGGATTTTTAAAAAATGTTAATGATGTCTGGGTTGCAGAATCATGAGAGACATTTTTTCTTCCTTATACTATCCTATTTCATCCAGGTTTTATACAATATGCATGCAGTTCTCCATAAAAAGAAAAAAAGATAAATGTTATTAAAATAAAAGAATGACCCTTATACTGCACACCATATATAAAAATTAACTCAAAATGGATTATACACCTAAATGCTAGTTAAAACTAAAACTGTAAAACTCTTAGAAGAAAACACAGCAGTAAATCTTTGTGACCTTTGGTTTGACAATGATTTCTTACATAGGAAAAAGAAAAATCACAAAAATCTGGAGCGCCTGGGTGGCTCAGTGGGTTAAGGTCCACCTTTGGCTTAGGCCACGACCACAGTGTCCTGGGATGGAGCCCTGAGTTGGGCTCCGGGCTAAGCAGGAGTCTGCCTCTCACTCTGCCTCTGCCCCTCCACCTTGCTTGTGTGTGCATGTGCTTTCTCTCTCAAAATGGATGAATAAACTCTTAAAAAAAATTTAAAAACCACAAAATCTAAAACTCTTGGCTTCAAAAGACACCATCATGAAAGTAAAAAGACAACCAGCAGAAAGGGAGGAAATATTTGCAAATATCTCCTGATAAGGGACTTTCATTTGGAACATACAAAGAACTCATACACTTAACAACAAAAGACAACCCAATTAAACAAAGGGCAAAGACATTTTTCTTTGAAAGACATTAAATAGACATTCTTCCAAAGAAAGCAGAGCAAATGGTTGCTAAGTGCATGACAAGACAGTTAACATTGCAGGCCTATTGGTCAAACTGCAGGATCAAAACAACAGGAAGGGATCACCTCACACCCAGGAAGAGGGCTATGATGAAGACGGTAACAAGGGTTGGTGGGAACCTGGAGAATCTGTAACCCTCATGTATTATTGGTGGGAATTTAAGATGGTGAGGCCAACTTTGGAAAAGTCTGGCAGTTCCTCTAAAACTTTAGCACAGAGTTACCACCTGATCCAGCAATTACACTGCTAGGAATACACACAAAATGAAAAACAGGTCCACACGAAAAAGCTACACATGAGTGTTCACAGTAGCACCACTCAACACAGCCAAAAAATAGAAACAACCCAAATGTGGCATAGCCCCACCACAGAATATTACTCAGCTATAAAAACGAAGAACGGATGCATTCTTCTTCTTTTTTTTTTGAGAGAGAGAGAGATCACAAGTAAGCAGAGAGGCAGGCAGAGAGAGTGGGGGAAACATGCCCCCCGCTGAGCAGAGAGCCCGATGCGGGGCTCGATCCCAAGACCCCGAGACCATGACCCGAGCTGAAGGCAGAGGCTTAACCCACTGAGCCACCCAGGCACCCCTGGATACATTCTACAACACGGATGAACACACTGTGCAAAGCGAAAGAAGCCAGGCATGGAAGACCGCACGTTGTAGGATTCCGTTTATGGGAAACGTCCAGAACAAGCAAATCCCAAAGATTAAATAGATTAGTAGTTGCTGGGGACATGGGAGGGGGGAGGGTGTGGGAGTGGGAGGGAACGCGTGTGGCTGGTAATGGCTATGGGGTTTATCTCTGGAATTAGTGGTGATGACTGCACAAGTCTGTGATCTGTAAGAGCGCCTGGGTGGTTCAGTCGTTAAGCGTTTGTCTTTGGCTCAGGTCATGATTCCAGGGTCCTGGGATTGAGCCCCACATCGGGCTCTCTGCTTGGTAGAAAGTCTGTTTCTCCCTCTCCCACTCCCCCTGCTTGTATTCCCTCTCGCTGTCAAATAAATAAATAAAATCTTTTACAAAATAATAAAAAATAAAAATAAAAACCAGTGAACTGTATACTTCAAATGAGTGAAATGTAAGATATGTGAATTATAATTCAATAAAGTTATTTTAAAAAACATCAGAGGTCGTGCAAGAAAAAAAAAAAGAGGTAGAACTTACAGGAGGAAATTGATTATCTTCTAGCTAATGTGCTCCAATGGCAACAAGCAAGTATGTTACCGGTACTTAGACTATCAGAATTTGAATTATAAACTCTCACTGTCAAGGATACCATTTTTGGGACAAGAAAACCACGTACGGCTGAAATGCTCAAAACGCCAGAGCCTCTGTCAACCACCTGTCTAAAGGAGGCTAAACAACCAAGCTAAACTCACGGAGCTGACTTGGACAAAAGAGAATTCTTTAAAAAGAGAATTAAGCTACTTTCTCTACGTTAGAAAGAAGTGTGGATCAGGACTAAGCAATTACCCAGACAGAGGAAAAGCAAACCACAAGAGAATGTCACCAAAACTTTATCACTTCCTGCTTACAAGGGAACAACTGCATCTCCAAGGGGGAGCCAAGAGCAGGATCCCACCCTAAGTAACTCTGCCTGACTGACCAGGAGTGAGGCACTGCAGGACTGTAAGGAGGCTAGTCTCAAAAGACCACACCGACACACCAGACACCCCATTTCCCTCAATGCCTGGTTATCTATAGCCCCAGCACGAGGTCATCAAAATCTTCCTTTAGCCTTGTAGTTGTTGCACTTAAGCCTCAGGTGACAAATCCTACCAGTGTCCTGCCTGTGGTACATTTAGCAGGATGCACCTTATATGCACCTTATATGTGGGTCTAAGTGGTAGGCACGGCAGGGGAGGAAAAGACAAGGGAGGTTCACTGCACAGTGCCCACCAACAGAGAGCTCATTCTGCAACCAGGGAGCGGGATGGGCACATGGGAAAAACAGAAACCAAGCCTGGGCAAACCTGGGGCCTGGGTAATAAATGGAATGAGGAGAATCTGAGAAAGTTCCCACATGCCACAAATTCAACATATATTGTACCTAGAATAAAAAAATGTGTCCAATAGGTGAGGCAAGTAGTAGGAGTAGAGAGCATGGGCTCTGGAGTCAGGCAGCCTGAGTTTAACTCCTGGCCTGCCACTTCCTGCTGTGTGACTGGGGGCACATGGCTTAACCTCTCCGGGCCTTAGCTTCCTCCCCTATAAAACTGAGATTGGAGAATATGGTAAGTAGTCAGTTAATGTGAGCGGGAAGTCTTAAAACAATCGTGCGGCCCATGAATGTTAGCTATTTGCAGCATAAGATTTGGTGATTATATCTAAACATACCATTTATAGTTTTGCAGACTTTCAGTAGTATACTCTAGTATGCAAAATTCACTAGTTATCTTGTTTTAAAAGGTCCTGGTCATTTTCAATTACATACAGATATTCAGAGGGGGGTGAAAGGTGCACTGTTGAAGAAAAGAGCTTCAGAGCATCCGGGCCTTCACAAGTGAGCCAATGGACTCTATCCTAGGGGGTGAAAAAACCTAAAACGCTGGATGCCACTGTATTCTTAAGGGAGAATAAACATGCTGGAACAGCTGGCTGTGACCCTCTTGGTGAATTACACCATGAATTACTACCCTCTTGGGGCAGGGGAGGGAAACTGGAATATAAGGAAAGATCTGTGTTCTCAGGAGACAGAGGAGGAGGCAGAGCTGCTGTTGCTGCTGCCCCAGAGCTCAGGCATCCATGTGTCAGTCCTTTGCTGTCCCTGACAGAGCAGAGGGTGGGTGATACTGGAATGAGCCGCCCCAGAAGTTGACTCAGGAAAAGAAGTTGCAGGAAACCTCCCGCTGGAAAACCTACTTCTACCTACATCCTATGACTCATTAAATATAACTCCTTTCAAGGTCTGCGAGGAAGGTATAATTTACTAAATAACCTGGTCTACCTCTGGAACTAATTATAGCATCACTGGCTGACACCTGCTCCTCTGTCTTAAGGATCTCACCTCTAGAAACATGATGTCCAACGCAGTAGCCAGTGGCCATGTGTGGTTAAAATGTGGTTAGTTCAGCGACAGATGGGCTTTAAGTATAAAATCCACCCCAGGTTTCAAAGACTCAGTATGAAAAGAAAGAAACTATTTTTTTTGATGGGTTTTAATTTTTTTAAGATTTTTATTTATTTATTTGACAGACAGACATCACAAGTAGGCAGAGAGGCAGGCAGTATGGGGGTGGGCGGGGGGAGCAGGCTCCCTGCTGAGCAGAGAGCCCGATGTGGGACTCGATCCCAGGATGCTGGGATCATGACCTGGGCTGAAGGCAGAGGCTTTAATCCACTGAGCCACCCAGGCGCCCCGAAAAGAAATTATTAAGTTTATAATTTTAACTAAAATAAATGATCTAAAAGCACTGACTTGGACGCCTGGGTGGCTCAGTGGGTTAAAGCCTCTGCCTTCAGCCCAGGTCATGATCCCAGCATCCTGGGATCGAGTCCCACATCGGGCTCTCTGCTCAGCAGGGAGCCTGCTTCCCCCTCTCTCTGCCTGACTCTCTGCCTACTTGTAATCTCTATCAAATAAATTAAATAAATAAAAAATTTAAAAAAAATTAGAAAAAAAAAAGTACTGACTTCATGTAGAAATGATTATATTCTAGATATACTTGTCTACATAAAATAGATTACAATAAAATTACATAAGATTTAATTTCCCCTTTTTTTGGACTTTTTAAATGCAGTTCTTACTATATTTCTATTGGACCAGGCTGTTCTAGACCAGCTTTGTCCAATAGAACTTTCCATGATGATGGGAATGTTCCTTATTTGTGTGGTCCTTAAGGTCATCACTGCTCAGTCACATGTGGCCCAGAAGCACTTGAAACATGGCGAAACGAGGAACTGAATTCTTAATTTTAATGTATTTCTAACAGCCCTTGGGGATCAGTGGACAGCATGGTCTTGACCAGTGGCTCACATATGGTTCACAGACTAAATTCTGCTCACCGCATATTTTTCTAAATACAGTTTTATTGAAACACAGCCCTTGTCGCTTGGGTATGTACTGTCTAGGCTGCGGTGTGCTGCAGTGGCAGGGTGGCTGTGACAGACACTATGTGGCCCACAGAACCAAGAATGTGTAGAAGCTGGCCCCTTACAGAAACAGTGTGCCAACCGATTCTCTAGAAGATCATTTTCCAAAACAGTATTCCGTAGAAAAGGACTCCATGAGACATTAACAGACACGCTCCAGCACTGAAAATTCAGGCGAGGTTATTGCACATTCAGGAAGGTTCAGGCCAACATCAGATTAAACAAGCCCAAAGGTTCCTGAACCGCCAGACTTGTCGAGAGCTTCCCGTGGTTAAGTGCCCTGTGGATGAGCAAGGGGGGCAGAGCAGAGCACTCTACCAAGCTGATTTGATCACAACACTCCCTCTGCCCTAAGTTTATTATTATCTTGGGGATTAAGGTGATTGGGTTACCTTATTAACCTCTTCCCCCAAGTTAGTGCTGCTTTTGACAGTTTAAGAAAGTTCCGGACCCAAACAGACCCAGCTCTGTGTACCTGATGATTCTCAGAATTGCAGGCATCATTTCCACAGGGAACTAGTTAGCTTCTTACATATTTTCTATCTCCTAAGTGAAGGCAAACAGCACTTCCTCTCTGGGCCTCTAGATTCGAGCATTTTAAACCTGTGTTCACAACACTACTCTCTTAACCCTCTGCTTGGCCCTTTGCTGGGCCTCCTCCAGCTCTCAGGTTCTATTAAAAGCTCAAAAGGACAAATGCTTTTATCTCAGGCCCTTGGCACAATGAAAGCAATTCACTTTGAAAAGCTTCCTTTGAATCATGATGAAAAACCTCAGGGGCACAGACAGAAGAGCTGCCACAGATGGTCACCATCGGAAGAACGACACTTCCGGTGAATTCTGATAAAGCAGGCAAGCCCACACTGAACATAAGGAACAGGAGAAAAGGAAAACAAGAGGAGGAAGCCTCTCGAAGCGTGCCAACCCCTCAGCCAGCGTCTGCTACTTACCGCAGCGCTAGAGAAAAGGTTGCAGTTAAAGTGCCTTTGGACAGACAAGGCCGGGGTCTCGCCAGGCCACGGGTTAACAGTACCTGAAAAAGAACATTTCAACTGCTCAGGGGACAACGCCAATTATATATTCACTTGTATGTAAAAAAGCAGCATGGAAGTAAAATGAGGGCTTCAGATAAAAAACTATTGGAATTTTTCTGAAAATTCTTCTGAAAAGAAGGGAGAGCAAAGTAAGGGTTATCGCCTTCATGACACCACACCATCTCTCAATATGTATTTAAAATTTTGAAATAATAAAGAGCTAAAAAAGTTTACAGCCAGTGAAAATACCAGACTTAAATCTCATTTGTGTGTTCTTCCCGTATTCTGGGATCCAGAAGCTTCTCTCACGGAGATGAATGGCTGATGACACCACCTCTGGCCAGCAAGCCAGCTCACAGGATTTGTGTGAGGAGAAAAGGCAACCCAATCAAGAAGGAGGCGGCCCATCTCAGTACCAGGCAGAAGGGCGGGCTAAATCAATGCTACTTCTTAAACTCAACAATCCCAAAGTATTTTTAAACAGTGGTTAGAGTTCTGACAATTCCGTGGGGGTGTGAGCTGGCATAGTAAAGGGCGGTGTGGACAGAAGGTGTTTGAAGACACAGCAAGAAAGGTAATTCCAGACACCACCCAAGAAGGAACCCAAGGGAACCAAGCCCGGAGGCGTCCTTCCCGACTTTAAATGTCAAGTGACTGGGTTATTCCTGGAGCCAAAGATGGAGCACAATAGAGGGATCCCTGGGCCACTGACACAAACCACAGGGGACTCAAGGGAGGGGAAGGGACAGGATGCCAGGACTTAAACTCCTCTTGCAAAAAGGTTTCTGTGGGGAAGGCACCAGATAGGCCAAAGAAATCAGTTGTAAAAATCCAAGTTCAGGTAGGGAAGAACAAGGTCCCATGATAAGGCATGGGGTCACAAACCTGCAGCACAGAATAAAACCCACGCTGGTTGAGATGTCCCATGATGTTTGCACAAATGTGGTTCATGGCTGGCCGAAGACTCTCCCCTAAAATGAACAAAAAGAAAAAAAGTCTGAGAAGGAAGGCACTGGCCTTACTGTGAACCATTTATACGTGGGACAGAACATCACGGCCCAGGCCCGAGGCCATAAAGGAAGCAGAAACTAGATTTTCTCTGGCTTGCTTTCCTACTCCCATCTTTGGTTTGGTCCTACTGTACAGGGAGAGACCAATCGCCAGAATTCTCTCTCCCAGAAGGTCCAGTTCAGGTGTCCCCTCTTAGGCAAGGAGTCCTATCATTTCCCTGGCCAGAGGTAACACAAAGGGCCGGTAGCACCCTTCCTAATTCCCCCTGAGGGCCTGGCACTCTCTGCTCTCTGTGGCTGCCTTCTCCCTGCACCGGGATAGAGCTCCCTGGAACTCAAGGACAGAACTCACCCAGTTTTAAACCACCCACCAACTCCCCAGCTTTAAAATTACCCCTCCTGGGGCGCCCGGGTGGCTCAGTGGATTAAGCCTCTGCCTTCAGCCCAGGTCATGATCTCAGGGTCCTGAGATCGAGCCCCACATCGGGCTCTCTGCTCAGTGGGGAGCCTGCTTCCCCCCCCCTCTCTCTCTGCCTACTTGTGATCTCTGTCAAATAAATAAATAAAAATTAAAAAAAAAAAAAAGATTCATTTGTTTAAAATTACCCCTCCTTCCTGGCTGGGAGCTTGTGCACATACAGTTGCCTCAGCTCTCAAAGTGTTATCCCTCCCCTTGGCTCTGAAAGCTAACCCTCCCTCCAGCTCCTAGCTCAGACATGGCTCCTGCAGGAGAGCCTGAGCCCCAGACACAGTGAGGCAGGTCCTCCCTGACCCACTGAATGCTCTCCCCTCTTGTAGCCCTCCTTCCAAGCACCACTGGCCACACGTACATGGTTCACAGGTACTGTCTGCCTATTTGCACATACAGTCACAGGTCCGTGACTTCCCTTTGGGGTCCATCCCCCTCTCAGACTCCCCAGAGCTGTGAGGAAGGGCAGACACACAGTTCTTTGGCTGTTGTTTGGTCCTCCCCTTGAGGGCAGCGATCTTCTCGGTCTCTCTGGCGCCTGTATGGTATCTGGCGCCGAGAAGGCTATTAGCCGAACGGAAGGATGAAGCGAACATACAAAACACGTAAGGCTCAGCGCACCCTCTGGGGAAAAGGAGGCAGCTTCACGACACAAAGTTCATGGGCAAAATGGAATTATTTGCTGCTCAATGATCCTGATGTGAATGACAAGGTCAAGCAAATATTATCGACTGGAGACTGAGATGCTAGGGGAGTTTTCAAAAACGAGATCAGAGGGACCAAGCCTTTGAATATAAATGCAAAGAGAGGAGAAATTATTAGAACACTGAACAAATTCTGGATACTGCAAACGCCATCTGATGGAAGTGCCAAGGGCATCTTCATTTGTAGGGTTTTACGTCTCTCCCTGACATACAGCAGCAAACATGCTTCTTAAGAAGGTGAAAGTTCCCCAGGCTCACTATGCAAATGCCACATGGGAAAGGTTTTGTAGCAAGTCCCACAGACCTTTCCCGCGGAGAATTTTCCATGTTGAAGTGTCTGTGAAGGTGACGAGCATCGTGAGGTACAGCGTGACGAGTCTGGAGTCCTGTAAAATTTCGGGCTGGAAACAATAAAGAGACTGAGATGAGACATAAGCCCTCCAGTCTCCCACAGCCAAGCATCCACTCACAACCGGCCTGGATGCAGGCTGGCCTCCAATAAGGGAGTCAGGACTGTCCGAGTTTATCCTTTTCCTTCTGGGAAATGACCCCTTTGGGAGTTAACGGACAGAGATGCTGGTACACTAGTGCTCAAGCATGGAATCTGAAGTGCTCTTGGGAACGGAGAAGAGAATTCTTGGAAAACAGGCTGACTAGAGCTGGCTTGCTGTGTATGTTCATACACAGACATGTATGCATGCGTGTACACTAAAGCCACAATGCAGAAATCCAGCTGAACACAACAGGGGACTCTGGGCTCAGATGGCTAGCTTTACCACTTCCTAGCTGTGTGATTTATTTAGGTCAAGTTGCTTACCCTCTCTGTACTTGTTTCCTCGGCTGTTGATGAAGGAGTAGGACCACTGCTTTCTCCATAAGCTTGTTGTTAGAAATGAATGGATTAAAGTATATAAGGCACTAAGAACAGTGCCTGGCACATAGGTAACTCCATGGAATACTGGCTATTATTATAACCACAATTCATGCTTGTTGCCAGGTCAAGGCCGAGTGAATCATTCACAAGTGCCTTGAGGGAGAGGGCTAGGAATGGATCACTGGGGGCTCTGGGGACCTCTACTCTATCACTCAGCTACGACCCGAGTCACTGCTAAGCCTCTGCCCCTGAAACCTCTCCCCTCATCGTGCAAAGTGAAAACGTCCGCTGTTTCCAACGACTCACACCCTTGCCCACATTCTCCTAACACAAGTGTGAGTACAGGACCAGGAAGGGCCAGTGGCAGTACCCCATCCCTCTTGCCACTGTGACTAGCTCAAGGTTGAGATCAGGTTCCCAGGGTGCCTTTATCAGTCCTCTCAGATTTCTAAACCAATGGGGAATCCTCACTTTTCTTGTTGGTCAAGACAGGGTAAGGATGTGAGGTCAGAACTGCTGGCTACCACGATTTCAAAAGGGAGCAGGGATGAGAAAAAAGGGTAAGGAGAACCCTAGAAGCTCCTGGTTCTGGTCATCTCTGGCTGCCATGCTACAGAGAATATTCTATCAAAGTCTCTTTCTCACTTAGCTTGTATGTATTACTGGCTGCACTGATGTTTGTTATCTGCACTTGCAACAAAAGGCCTGACTGATACAGTAATATAAGCAATAAATTATCCATTGTGTCAAAAGAATGGAAAGAAAGCCAACAGATTCCCAGGGATTGGAGACTGTGGTAAGTGCAGGCCAATGTTCAAAATATTGCACAGAAAATAAAGGCTCATTCTGATAACAGGATCTAACTCGCTCTTTCTGAACAAGGGCTCTAATAATTTCTTACTAGACTCGGAAAAACTTCCAAAGGAATAACCTATGAAGGACTCTCAAAACATGTACTAAAGGCCTCCAGTAAGAGGGTATATTCACAGGTGTCTTGTTTTTACCTTGAGCTGCTCAAGAAACTCACAGCAACACCAAAGAATGTGTTTGATCTGTTTAATCCACAGGAGGGTGAGATCCTTGGAAAGGGCCAGGGACACATACCACACCTATAAGCAGGAGAGAGAGAAATGTAATGGGCAGGTACGGAGACCAAAACACGTATGTTGTAGCTACTGGAAGGGGACCCGTTTGCTAGGTCCAGTGCCAGAGAAGGCAACAGAGATGAACGGGTGAATAAGCAGTGAGTAGGATTTATTTTAACGCTAAACCCAGGGATAAAATAGGCTAGGGAGGGAATTTAGTATCTTGAGTAAGCGGTAAGAGCAAACCATAGCTCTTGGATAATGAAGAGACTTTAAAAAAAAATCAGTTACAGTTCGTTAATGTCTCGAGCTGTTACTGACACACAGGGCTCTGTGTGCCTATGCAAAGCCATACCCAACAAAATCCAAACATTCAGCAGGGATCTTTAGAGCCAAGAGACTGGCCTGAGGGCTTCTGGGAGACTTCCCAGCTCCCATCCCGCTTACCTTGGGCTCATTCTCAGCATCCATGCTGCTCAGGATGTAGCGACACAACTTCTCGAATCTCTGCAAAGAGGCAGAGTAGGGGTTATACACTCGCACAACCAACACTGAGATGGGAAAGAGGCAGGAGTCCCATGGGCACCTGGCACATGTAGGCACTCACACGGTGCCAGGGGACTCACATGTGTGATCGTATTGAATTCCCTCTCACAGATACAAAAACACGATCGGAGAGGCTAACGGAAGGCTCTCAGCCTGGTGGCCCACAGGCTGGATGAGCCGGACACGTGCGTTTTAGACTGGGGCTCCTTTGCAAAAACGAAATCAACCTGGCAATCTGGGCCTGCACTTTTGCAGACTGGCATCTGTCCCCTGAGTGGTGCTCTCCCAGGGGCCATTCTGTAAGCACCTCAGACAGAGACTTCTGCCTCACAAACTGTCACATCATCACTTTTCTCTTGAAATGCAAAAGGAAGGAAAGTGGAAACTAAATTATACTGTCTATACCAACCCTGGATCCACCCTCAAAAGTGCTGTGGTCCTGGGCCGCCACCTCATTAACCAGAGCTATAGTTTCCTCTGTCAACAGTGGTCACCTCACTTCATCTGTCTGTCCTCATCTATGTGTCTGTGTGTCCACTGCCAGCAAACTTTTGCCTCTCTCTAGGCTATGGGCTCCACGGGGCTAGAGACCTTGCCCATCTTGTTTCCTTCCAGACCCCCAGTGCCTTCAGGAGGGTCTGGCACAATGGGATGCTTAGCAGTAATGAATGCCTAACCCCTGGGAGCACAGAGGCACTCCTCAATGCTATTGGGTGTACTGGAACAGACAACTCGCTGCTCTAGGCTGATCACTCTAATCCCAAAGGTGCAACCAATATATTTTGTTTGGTTTATAGGATTTGAAAGGAATTTCAAAGTAGCTACCAATTCTTACTAGCAGGCACAGGATCTCCAGTACCTCCTCTTCAAATGAGAGGAGCAGTCCACCACTGGCTGCAGCCCCAGAGTGGCTACCCACCTTGAGTGGGCATGCCTCGGACCCCATCGCTCCCTCTAATGTCCTCACCATCCTCCATCACCACCACCTCCCTTCGTTACCGCTCACTAGGAATTCTGTTGTTTTGTAAATGGCTTCTTTCACACATTTTCCTAACCTGCCTGGCTCCCAGTTTACATCTGAGTCCAAGGGCTTATCATACTTAATGTGAAAAGAACAGTGATGATTCTCGGAAGCACTGGCCACGATGCCTACAAAACACATCCTAAGAACACAGAAAGGGCAGGATGTGGCAGTCCCAGAGTTTATCTTCGTGGTCTCGCTGTAAGGGCTAAATGAATCAGTATTTATAAAATACTTTAAAAAGATCTGGCCAATGGGTAAGCAGAATGTTCGCTACTATTATTTTACCTCATTATCCTCTTTAATTCTGAACAGGAACAGCAGTTTCCTGGCAATCTTAAAAATACAAAGTGCACTTTTTTTACTGGGCTCAGCATCATCTGCTTTAAAAAACTCATCGATCTCTCTCCTGGGGAAGGAAGGATAAGAAAAAAAAAGACATTTTAAATTAGCTCACAGCAGCTGGAAGACTCTTCAAGAACTGTAAGAGAAAACACCATCTTTTCTTGCTATTAATTGGGAGCAAAGGAGAATGTGCGGAGCCCCTGGCACCCACCTGATTTCTCTCTGCAGCCGGCTCCGACACAGGAAACTCCGAACATGGGCCTGAATCTCAACGGCTGCCCGTTCCCGCTCCTTCTGCACGAGCCTTTCCTCTCGGGCCTGACGGGCCCTATCAATGAACCATGCTCTCGAGGTCTGAGAAACGGTGAACATATTTGCAAACTTGCACAAACCCTGTGGAGAAAATGGTGAGTGGCCTCTGTAGGCCATTATAGGAAACACATGCACAGGAAAGGGGCTCAGGAGCCAAGGGTGGGCAAGCACTGGGGCAACCGTGACCTACTTGGGACCTTTCTGTATCCCCTAAAAAGGCTAATAGCTCTCCTGGCACAAGTCCCAACTTCCTACTGGCTCTTTTCATGCAACTCATCTAGACCAGCCATGCTCTTTCCTGTATTAAATAATTACATCTGCTTAAGAGAAGGAGCACAGCATCTGCCCATAGGGTATGGGCTCTGTAATCGTTTAACAGATGAACCAAGCATGAATCAATTCCATCCATAACGCTCTAATGCAAACCAGGCATCCTCCAGGTCAAAGGTTCCTAGATAATCGAATTCTCTAATTCGATTCTCTAACACTGAGCAGTCAAATTTATTTTTGCCAAGTTAAGACTTGGAAGGGGAAAAGAGAAAAAAAAAAAAAATCAAACAATTATTTACTGTCATTATTTCATTCAGCCATTCACTCGACAAATATTTACTGGCACTTATTTTGTGCCCACCACAAAAGAAACCCTTAATCTTTCTGGAAAAAGGGTCATTTTAATGCTAAAAAAGCTAAATGTGATTCCAGAATGCAAAACAATCTGTTAAATTGAATATATTTGTTTTTATGTACAATTTACTCTGCCATCCTTACTGAACCCATCTTGCCATGGGCTGATGAGGACTCTGGGCCAGAACTCTGCCATCCACTGACTGGCACATTTTGGACAGAGCTTCTCAATTATCCATTACATTTTTATCTAAGTCACCAGTAACTGTCTTTTCCCAAAGTGGTAGGTTTGGCTATCAGCCTAGCGTACACAACACTGGTCCATGGAGGCTCCCACACTGAGAGGTTTTCTTTGGAGGCTCGAAAACTGTCAATCTGTCCCAAATATATAATTAGCCCAGCTGACAAAAAGACTGAAATGGATTACTCAGAAATCCATACCTCCCTGGGAAACAATCTCTTTGCCGTGTTACCTCCCTCAAAGCAGTGCCCAGGTGAAAACACCATCAAGAATAAAAAGCTCCAGGGCACCTGGGTGGCTCCGTGGGTTAAAGCCTCTGTCTTTGGCTCAGGTCATGATCCCAGGGTCCTGGGATAGAGCCCCACATTAGGCTCTCTGCTCAGCGGGGAGCCTGCCTCTCTGCCTACTTGTGATCTCTGTTGGTCAAACAAATAAATAAAATCTTAAAAAAAAAAAAAAAAAGAATAAAAAGCTCATTCAGGGCTCCTGCCAGATCAACCTAGTGAGGGGCCTCAGTGGTCGCTTTTTGACAGTGATTCACATCTATTAAACAAGGCTTTCCCAACACATAGGTCTCTCATCAATAACCGTCAAAACAAATAAACAAAGCCGACCTGATCACAGGACGGAGGGGAAGAAGGCAGAGGAGGAAAAGATAACAGTCTTCTGAATCACTTGCTCTCTCTGCCCAGCAGAAGCCTGGAGAGCTCACCTGAGGACCTGCCTGTGATACAGAAATGCCAGGTAATCATTAGTGATGTTGTCACGGACTCACAGCTGAGGGCAGCTTCTCGCTTCAGAGGAGCTTGTCTTTTCTGGCAAAAGCAGAAGGAAAAAAAAAATCCAGATTCAGGCTTAAGTTTTATAGATAGGGCATCCTATATCTTCCTCACCGAATAAAATAACTTAAAAAAGTACCTCTGGTTTGAAACACTAAGCTAGTGTTTAAACACTAGTGTCCTTTTTAGTTAATGTCTGCTATCTCCCCAGGCCTTCAGCCTAAAGGGAATAGGCTGAAAACAAGCCCAGAGAAGCTGAATGAAAGCTGTACTTGCTTTATGACAGTAAGCAAGAACAGGAGAAAGGAATGTTAAAAAGCCATTGAAAATTATGTTTGAGATTTTTTTAACCATAAGAAAAATGTTTATGCTGGAGAAATGAAGAAAGAGCTGGCTGTGGATCCATCTGATCCCAGTTACATAATGAAAAAGAAAAATGCATGTGCACACAGAGGCACAAAGCTGGGAAAAAGAAACACCAACATGTTGAGGGCGGTTGTTTTGAGGCAGAGGGATTACAGGAAGTTCTGCTTCCTTAACTAGGCTGTTTCCTAAATTTTCTGCAGAATGCACATGATGAGGCAGCATGGCACTGAGAAGCACACCTGCTTTGGAGTCACAGAGCTGGAGCTGGTCCCCAGCTCTGCTAGGTGCTGGAGAGAGAGGCCTCAGAGGCTTTCTGCCTTCTTCTCTTTATTGGCGGAGGCTAAGGACAACCAAATGAGATCATGTACGTCAAATACCTGTCATGGTGGCTGACGGTGCGCAGTCAACAGTAATCAATGCATTATCTTTACAGACACGAGTTTTATTTTGTTGGTTTTCCAGCTCTTCAGTAGGGGCGCCTGGGTGGGTCAGTTGATTTGAGTGTCTGCTTCGCCTCGGGTTACTATTCGGGGGGGCCTGGGATCTGGCCTCGCATCGGAGTTGGGGCTCCCTGCTCAGTGGGGAGTCTGCTTTTCCTTCTGCCCCTCCCCCTGCTTGTCCTCCTTCACCCTCTCTCAAATAAATAAAATCTTAAAACAAAACTTCGGTAGAGGCTCTCATCTGCACACTCAGGTTCTTTGGATAGGAAATAAGGCTGGGACCATTACATTTCTCACCCATTAAATTTTGTCCTATCCCTGGGTACACTAAGATTCACCAGTCTTATCATTTGGGCTATGACCCTGTTCAGATTGGGTAACAACTTCAAGCTTCTGAAAGCTGCAAAAGAGAGGGCCCAAGCCATGAGCACAATGGTATGATCATTCGTTAACATGTAGAAAGCTCTTCATTTGGGGGTGGGGGACAGGGAGCCTCTTCTCAATGGAAAAACAGGAGGATGCATAGGCAAACTGTGACAAAGTAGCTCTAAGACTATCTCAAAACTTTCACTTCTCCCAGGAGACCTTGCAGAAGAGCTTTTGCAGCTTTTCTAGCTCCTTCTTATTCACCTCTTCTACCTGCCTAGAATCTACTAGTTCATCAAACAAATAAAATACATTATGAAGTCTTTAGATACTCAAAGTAACTGTAATGAAGGATTACACAAACTTCGACACAATCAAAAAAAGGCTGTATGTAATAGGAAAAAAAACCTGAATCAAAATACCCTTGGTTCTTTCTAGCTCTGATTCTACCTCATTTGGCCAAATGGCTTATCCTCTCTATGCCTCAGTTACTTTATCTGTAAATTGAGGATAATAGTACCTACCTCCTAGGGGTGCTAAAAGAATTGAAATATTTACACTTCTTCTATTTTGACCTCGTCAACACGACACTCTGATTAGGATTAGAGTGGGAAGATTTTAACAAGGAGTATTTGAAAGTAGATAGCATGTAACTGAGCTTTACTGTATCATCTAGACTTAAAAAACAAGCAAAAAAAAAAAAAATCCAAAAAGCTTACCATCCAGTTAGGGAAACAATGATATATGTGGAAAAATTAGGAACATAAGAGGTTGATGATAACCACGATTTTTTAAAAAGCAAAAAGGAAAATAAGTTGATTAAATATCCATTATGTGTCATGTCCCTTCTATATCATAAGCCAGCAACCATGTGAGATCATTTAGTTATATCCCATAGTCATTGTTAGACAATTAGAAAGGGGCAGAGCCAAGATTTTAATACTAAGAGACCAGACTCAGATGTTTGTCTACTTCTATATTCCCATGGTATCTGCTCAAAATCAGTCTTCCCTGGATGTGGTCAGTTTCCTGGATAATTATGAAAGAGTCCAGAGGGTATCGACCAAAGGTGAAGCATCATAAATCAAGAGGATTTTCCTCCTATGGTGGAAGAGCTGGGCAGCCAAGTTTAGTGACCACCACCATTCATTAAGGGCAGATCGTGTATCAAACACTGTACAGCTATTTAACTAACTTTGTCTTTTCAACAGCTCTTCCAGGTCTCGATGATCCAATTTTTAAATAGGCAACAGGACTCAGACTGTGAAGAATAACAGCTATCATTTATTGAAGGCTACAGCCTATCTAGGTGTATGGTATTATCAATCCTACCTTCCCACAGAGAAAATGAAATGTAGAGTGGACATGACTTTTTAGAGGTCACTAGACTCCCGAATTTGAAGCCACCTCTAAGGCCAAAGCAATTAGTTAAGGGATACCGAAAAGACCCAAGGGACTCCGTAGCTCACAGGGCAGCAAAGAAAAGCTGAGAATGCAAGGCTGCCGCTAGGGCTGTTAGAGTCCAATTACGACCAAGTTTTTCTTATTGAAATCATTTACATCAGCTGTCTCTACTGAGAGAGCTGAGTGTCAGACACTAAAACCTGTATTACACAACCTCCTCTATGAAACGAGCTAATTACTCCATTTTACAGAGCAAGAACGTGAACCCGGAGGGGTGAGGGAATTCACTCAAGGTCATATAGCGAGTGACTAGGACTCGAACTCCGGTTTGGGTAACTCTTGAGCCCAGCATCTTTCATCGGGAACAACAACCATGATAACAAATTTTTTTCACCCAGCAGTACTCTGTCTATACTTCCCAGAGATGAAAAAAGGGTGGAAACGGCTACGAAGAGATTCCCCCGCTCCCCCGCCCCTGGGAACACGAAAGCCAGTCCCCAACACCTGCCCTCCTACTTGGTGAGGCAGGGACCCGGCCGAAGGGCCACCTCCCCCAAAGCCCCCCCCCCCCCACAACACACCCGGAGAACCCACAACCTGTTCCCACTCGCTACCCGCAGGCCGTAGACCTTTATCCGCTCGAAGCCCCCTCGCTCGGGGTCGGGGCCGCAGCTACCGCCGCCTCAGCCCAATACCTTCCAGCTTAGCCAGACCCGGGGCGGCTGCCGAGGATCGACTGCCATCTTGCCCCGGGGTGTCCGCTCTCAGAGCTCCGCTGGGAAGCAACGATCCAGTTCCGGTAAACGACAGTTCCGTAGAGCTTCTGTACTCGGGAAGGACGACCTCTCTGCATCTTTCCCTCCTCCTTGGAAGGTGAAAAGAGGCGGACCATTCAAGAGCGGGTTAATACTTGATCCAGCCGAGATGCAATCCACTCCAGCCACAGAGACTGGAGGGAACGCAGCCGATGTGCAGACTCACGACGGACTCTTTAAGAAGGAACCCTCTGCGGGGCGGAAGCTGGCTGCGGCAGCGGAAGTTCCCGCCCCGGCTCCGCCTCTCCCCCCGGCTTGCGCTAGCTGGGTGTTTCCTGCCTCTCTCAGTCCGGTTTTGGAGACTCCTGCGTCCTCCGACTTTTCATGGTAGGGAGGGCGTTGCCTACCAACGGGGGCGCTCTGGGTGGCTGGGAGAGCCCGCAGAGGCAGAGTAGAGAAGGGGCCGAGGGTGGGGGGTGTTGCGGTGAGGGTCTGTCGCGAAAGGGGAGAGGTGGTTGGGGGATTGGGGGGGTCGAGGCCGGGGGTGGGGGAACGGTTTCGGTGGATAATTTGGGGGGTGGTCCTCGGCTGTTGAGGATCGGGAAAGAGCGTTTGGTCTTGGGGGTGTAGATTTGTGTGTGGGTGAGTTGGGGGGGTGTCTCTGAGTCGAGTGCTCATTGGAAATGGGATTGGTGATTGTGAAGAGAACAAAGAGGGGTCGTCGGAGATGGACATTGGGGTGGAGAGTGAGGATGGAGGGTGTTGCGAAAGAGAACGGTTAGGTTGTGACAGAGCGACGTGAGATTCCTTGGGGCGGAGCGTTTGGGGTTTTTTGGAAGTTGTGACTGCAAGTGTCTGGGTTTCAGGAAGGTGAAGAAAGGACTTCTAGGTGCTTCTAAACATAAGGGCGCGAGGCGGGGCTAGGGGGAGAAAGAGAGGGAGCTGGAGGGCAGCTGTGCATCCGGTTTCTAGAGGGATGCCAGGGGCTTGAAGTCAGGGTACCGTCACCACGGAATCCAGCGCCCTTAACTGGCGCCTTGGTACCTATCTAGTCACTTCCGTCGGAGCCTGAAGTGGCCACACCTAAGGAGCTGGGAATGGGTCATGCTGTCATCCAGCTGTGGGAAGCCTTCTGTTTGCTTGTGATCCTTTAAGGGTCTGTACATTAAATGGCCCTTTGGCCGTGGGTGGGAATGACCAAAGTTCCGCCTTGCTCTTTTACTTCTTTGCCTCGTGTCTTTCCTGGAAAACACAGTCTTTAGAGAAGATCAGTTTCAAGGACACTGTAGAGAAAACTTAGCCAACCTGTATCTGACTTTGCTCCATTTTATGCAAGATAAGGACCACCTGAGGAGAAGGATGCGTTAAACCAGTGTGGTTTTCAAACTGCTCCCCAGACCAGCAGTAGCAGCAGCATCACCTGGGAACTTGTTAGAAATGGCCAAATTTTCAAGCCCTCCCACTGATTACTTGATCAGTCTGCAGGTTGCCTCGATCTGTTTTAACACGCCCTGCGGGAGATCAATGATTTCTTGATTTGGGCTTTGTAATGAAAGGGGCCTGAGTCCCAAGGACCCTTGTAGTTCTGATTCTTTGGTTTTTCTCCCCTAAAAAGTGGGATTGAGGATTATGTCTTCTTCACTGGACCTCTGGGAGAAAGAGGCCAATAGCTTGCACAGAGGGAGAGAAAATAATTTAGCAGGACACTTGGAAATAGCAGTAGGTGCCCTATAAGCAAGTTTTGGGTGCAAAATAATACTATGGTTATGTGGCCAATGTGGTGCAGTTTGGTTGAAAGGTAACAGCAGACTTTCCTGAGTTGTAGAAATGCCTTTAGTTTGGGGAAGTTTTATAATTAGCAAAAAGGCCTTGGCTCTTTGATGAAGCTGCTTAAAGAAGCACCTTCACTCTGTGGCTTTTAGCTGGGGCTGCACCTTAGATCACCTGAAGAGTGTTTTTTTTTTTGTTAATTAAGAGAACAATTTGATTCATAATAGTATTTATTTGACAGAGATCACAAGTAGGCAGAGAGGCAGGCAGAGAGAGAGAGAGAAAAAGCAGGCTCCCTGCTGGGCAGAGAGCCCAATGCGGGGCTTGATCACAAGACCCTGGGATCATGACCTGAGCCAAAGGCAGCGGCTTTAACCCACTGAGCCACACAGGCGCCTCCCTGAAGAGCTTTTTAAATACTGCTGACCTGCCCTCCCCACCCCCAATTCTGATGAATTGGCCTATAAGCACCCAGGTGATTGTAATACAGCCTGGTCTGGGACCTCTGGTCTTAAGGAAGTTTGAGGTTCACTAAGGGCCAGGTGCCAAGTACTTTAACATTGATTCCCTGAAGGTTATTATGAAGATTATGGCTTTACGTTCATTTTACAAGAAAGGAAACTGAGATTCAGTTAAAACGCTTGTCTGAACCTTGCACAGGAAGTGGTGGAACTGAGACTACTCGAGGTTTCTCAGACTTTTGAACAAACCTTCCACATGCACATCTTCCCCCAACACACAAGAGAGACAGTTACACAGAGAGCTGTATGGAAAACGAGCAAGGGTGAAGGATTTGGTGCCTTCTTCTCCTATTGTACTTGCTCAAGCCTCTTTTCAGGTCAACACTTTTCCTCCTTGGCCTGATTTTTATTTTTTAAGCATGTATACAGTTGCTTCCTGTCTGTGGGTCTGAAGCTGTGAGATAGGGGCTGGGTTTTGTTCATGATACTTTGGTTTATTTTTACGTGCGGCCAGGAATTCACTGGGCATATAGAACAAGAGGTTGGGGACCTTCGCCCAGAGGATGAAATTAATAGGTGTATGGAACTACTTAGAGCGGTAGGTTGCAATCTTGGCTGCACACTGGAATCACCTAGGGAAGTTTAAAAAAATTCTGTTGCCCAGGCCGTATTCCCAGACCAGTTAACATCAGAATTTACACGGATAGGACCCTGATGTCAGTATTTTTTGTAAGGGGAGAGCTACTGTTGAGAATCTGCAACAGGATACTCAGGAGAGATCTAACTGGATTAAACTCTTCTGATTGAATGGAATTGGTAACCAGTACCAATTAATGCCGTGTTTGTTTTTTTTTTTACAAAAGATTTTATTTATTTATTTGACAGAGATCACAATTAGGCAGAGAGAGAGAGGGAAGCAGGCTCCCTGCTGAGCAGAGAGCCCAATGTGGGGCTTGATCCCAGGACCCTGGAATCATGACCTGAGCTGAAGGCAGAGGCTTTAACCCACTGAGCCACCCAGGTGCCCCCCCCACCCCGTGTTTGTTTCTTATAACCATTCTTGCTCTCCCCTGCCCCACCTCCCCAACCTCATTAATGATGAATTCAAATCTTTGAAACAAGTGAAAAAGGAGGATCCCAGTAGCAATGAGCTGGAAGAGGCTTATTTTCTGCGGCTTTGTGTCCTTACCTCGGTGTCTGTGCAGGCTCAGGGACACAAACAGAACCTTTTATCCAAGGGCCATTCCCGAATTGAGGTGACTGACGTTTGGAAGGGTGGCCTCTGGAAAGGTTCACAGCTTTCTTTGTCTGTTCTGGAGTCTCAGCCTAGATCCAGATGGTTTCTGCCTTTATCTCTTAGTGATTCAGGTGGGGTTCTGGTAGAGATGGAAATGGTCTTCAGAGAGAAGATAATTGGAGTCTTTGAGCGCATTCTCAAATAATCATAGTGTGAGTCTTTAGTGTTGCGGTATCTGCTCTGAGCCAGCGGCTGCGCTGAGCGCTTTGTAGCATCGTCCCCCACGGCCATCCTGGGAGGGAGACACTGCTGCTGTCCCTGTCTGATAGATGGGACAAGACTCCGATGACTCGCCCAGGCTCCCACAACTGGTCAACCAAATGGCAGGGCTGGGCGCTTAAATTCAGGTCTGACTTCTCAAAACCCAAGTCCTTAGGCACACATTGCCTCCCATCTTTTTTCAAGGCTTTTTTTGTACTTGATAAAGAAGGGAGGGTGGGGCACTCTCTCCTCAATGTATATGTTCCAGCACTTTATATTTCAAGCATGAATGTTGATAAAAATCATGGGCCCAAGGCCGGACGGGACTTGCCCACATCCTTGCTCTGTCACTGACCCACCTCTAGTACCAGGGCACTTTGGGAAGTGACTGAACTTCTCTGGGACGCGCCTGCTGTTCAAATCTACGTTGGAAATAACAGTAGCTGCATTCCAGCATTGTTTGGATTTTAAATGTTGTATGTGGTGGTAGAGATGAAAACTGGTACCTACTGGGTGGGGGCAGGAAGGGCGTTGGGGGGGACGTGGAGGGGCTTTTCTGGAACCATGAAAATGTTCTCTATTTTGATCTGAGTGGTGGCTGAACAGATACATATACTGACCAAAACTCCTCAAACCATGCACTTAAAATGTACTTTCCTATGTGCAAATAATCTTTCAAAAAGGTATTGGAAAGTAAAAGTACATTGAAGTATACTTTGATTTGTTTGTTTCTTAGGTGCGTTACAAAACACAAGACCATTTCCCAAAACACGTTATTTTTGTGTGAATTTAGATCGGAAAGGGTGCTTTAAAAAGTATTTCCATTTTGGAGCAATTTTCCCTAATGAAAAACCCCAAAACCCCACACCTGTAGGCCTTCACCCTCCCCCACCTCCCCTAAGTCTTCAGAGTTTTGAGACACTCTTTCTTGTCCCCAGTTACTTCTCTCTTCCCGTGGACAGAGTATTTCTGGGGGAAGTGTTGGTGATAACCTTTAGTGTAGGGTTTCTGGGGACTGATTTCAAAGGAAAGCTGGAAGGGAGGGGTCACTGCTTTCTCTTTATTTGTGGCATTAGGCCCTAGAGACACCAGGCGATAAAGCAAGAACACTTTCTTGAGAAAACACTTTTCTTTCCAGGAGCCCGTTCTTCCTGTGCTGCCTCCTCCAGGGCCCCTACTAGAGTCCCCCAGTGGGTGATATATGGGCCACTCTTGGGTGGATGGAGATTGAGACGGATGGCCCTTGCCTGTGCTATTACTGATCAGTGGATGCAGGTTGCCACTCATCATTAGTCCCTTCTCCCATTGAGAAACAGCAGTTGTGTTTTTCCTATTATAAATGTAATATATGTTAATTGTGAGAGATCCTGAAAAGATAGAAAGGCATAAAGAATCTAAAAAACAATCCTTTTTCGGGATCAGGGTATTGTTTTTTAAAGCTTTGTCCTGTCGTCAC